>NW_003299167.1:2575639-2670809 GCF_000151145.1 Microsporum canis CBS 113480
CTTGGGAGAATCACTAGACATCTGTGAGCCTGAGACGATCGTTGTACCCATCAGCACCCCTCAGAAGGGCCACCCGCTCATCTTCAACTCCATGGCCGTGTACCGCAACACTCGCGCCCGTCTTGAAGTCGATCTCAAGTCCATCCAGGAGGCTCTTCGCTACCACTCTCCCTACGAAGTAGCAGCAGCCATGACCGTAGCCCGCGAAAAGATCAAGCGATCCCAGGAAATGAACAAGGTAGTCACTCAGTGCTTCGAGTGTATCGAGATTGCTGCTGTCCAGGGTTTGAACTGGGTTGCCACTGCTTCTGCCACAAACTGGAGCATCGAGCATCCGCTCTGCGGCATGGATATGATGGTCATTCTCAGCCTCTGGCTCTACCGTCTCGAGCATGACGAGGAACAAGCCACGGAAGATGAACTGGAGCTATACTACAAGATCCGTGGTCTCTTCACCAACGAGCTGGTCGATCAGCAGGGCAAAGTATGCTCTACCGTTGCGCGTGTCTGGGGCAACATCCTCGACGGTGTTGTTGTATGGGGGTAAGTTTCCTCTCTTTTCCTTTTCCCTTTCTTTTTCTTCATACTAACTGTATATAGAATCACCAAACTCATGGGCGAGGCATTCAAGCTCCACTCCCAGGCACTTGTCGGCTATCAAGACGCAGTCGCCAGCCCTGAACAGGCCCTCGAGCCAATGCCAATCAAGGGCCTTGCCAGCGTTGGAACCGCCTACTGACTCCCTCAGCACCGCTGACCGGGCTACCCATTTTCCTCTTACCCGTGTCCTACTTCACTAAATCTCCAATTTGCGCACCTCATCTCATTACACTTGGTTTCGTACGGCGTTTTCCAGTTTCGGATTTCCCTTTTTTCCTTTTGCTTTCCTTTTTCCTTCGTCTTTGGTACTAACTTGCTGCATTTATTCTTTCTCGCCCTCTCTTATAACTTATTATTCCTACATTTCTTACGTTTCCAGCGTTGTTTATGCGTTTGCTTTATTTCCTTTTTTTTATTTCGGTCTGCTGAATGGTCAAGGGATAGATTGGCAATACGGGGAAGCATGGGTTTGGCGAGGCAGGCAAGGGAAAGGATTTTTTCTACTCAAGATTGCCTTTCATCCATGCGTCGTGTCAGAAACGGATTTCCTTGTCTTTTTTTTTTTTTTCTGTTTCCTTTCTTTTCATTCCCTTCTCCGGAGGTATGTGGGTGTGGTGAGCTAACTCCCGTTCCTTTTCCTACTTACCTTTTACCTCCTTTACTCAGCCTTTTTATCATCATTTTTTACTCTTGCGGACTTGCTGCTCACACTTCCCTCTATACCTCCGCCGGTGGTTTCTCTTCCCGCCTACCTACTCTCTCTCACACAAACACCTACATCACACACACCCTTCCTCTACCAAAACGCATAGGAGTCCGGTCAGGTTGCTTTTCCTCACCCATCTGCCTTCTTTCCAAGGCCATGAGCAGTGAGCAAGGGGCAATTTATCCTCTACACCAGCTGGTCCTGCGTGTTCGTGTCTGTTCGCATCATTCCGTTCTCCGTTATAGTAAATTAATTACTAATAATCTTATATCTTTCTCCTACCACCACTATATTTTAATCTTTAGTACTTGATCCCTCTTCTCCTTCTCTCTTTTTTCCCCTTCTATCTCGCGGTTCATATACTCCATTTAGTTCTGGCTTCTTTTTGCTGTGATACTCTACTCCGTTCTGCGTGCATGCTCTGCTCCGTCCTATGGACTTTAATCTGCCTCTGCCTGTTATTTTGGCGCGTTCGAGTACGTTGTTTCACTTTTTTTTTTCTTCTTTTCTGGAATATCGACTAATCTCTTTCGATCTCTTCGTCTTGTCTTGCTTTGTTTGCTTCTTGTCTGCGTTCTGCGTGTTTTGCTTTTTTATGTCTCTCATCTATCTCAAATCTCATCTCATCTACCTTAGATTTCAGTTCGGTCAGCCAAAGTGCCGGTCTTTCTCTGTTTTGCTCTATATTTAATCTTGCTGTTGATATTTTGATATAGTTTTATCTATTCTTATACATCGTCTTTTTTATTATTACCATTTCCTTGGTGCTTCTCCATTTTTCCCCTTTATCAATTTTATATTGTTTCTTCTCCCCTTTTGTTGGTAACTGATTTTTTTTTTCTTGATGTTTTCTTCTCTGGTCTACAAATTGCATGTACCATACAACCTTAACATAACCCCAAGTAATCTCATCATATTTATGGTGAATCTCGCGTGTCTTCCAAGTTTAAATCAGCAATATTATAGACGTGGATATATCGCACCAAACGGGAACCGTGTGTAAGAAAAGTGAAACCCACCGCTCGCCAAAAACACAGCCCAAAATAACACCAACCAAGCCACAACACATCAGCACGTCCTCCCACCGGCCGAGAACAGTCTATCCCCAATATCCCCAAGACCAGGCTGAATCATCCCCTTCACATCAACCTGCGCATCCACCGCCCCAGTCCAAACCTGCACTCCCTCCTTCCACTCCCCTGCAGCCTTAACCAGGCCGGCATAACTACCCAAGACACACAGAAACAAGATCCGCTCGACACCCCACTCTTTCAGCGTCTGTATGGCCGCCGAGGCGGTGCTGCCCGTCGCGACCACGGGGTCGATTATGATTGCTAGCTTCGCTGCTGCGCTGTTCTGGCCCGTTGCCGACGGCTGGAACGGAAGGTTGTTGTAGTATTCTACTGGTTCGAGGGTGGTTGGTTCGCGGAATAGGCCGAGATGGTGCACAGCTGGAGTGCAGGGCAAGAGAGTTTGTATTGCTATAGCCGAGTTAGTGCGGTACAGTCAGGTGTGCATGTCATGTAGTATGGTCATTATCAAGTATGGTATGGAATAAAGGGGGTTAGATACACACCTTGTACCATGCCCAGCCCAGATCTCAAGATGGGTACGAGGGCAATCTTTTCGGGCATTATGGACGCAGTGGTATATTCGTATCCGAGGGGGGTGGTATTCTAATTAATCAAGTAGTAGTTTCTTACCATTAGCATGATGCGGGGGAGATGGTGAGATGCCGCACGGCGGAGGGAGACGGCAGCTTACCTTCCCGCCTGGAGCCACGGATATGTTGTCTGCGAAGGCTTCACAGCCTATTATCGTGGCAATCTCATGGACTAGGTCGTTGGTTTCACGGCTTGATGCCTTTGCGGATCTCAGCTGGGCGAGCTTCACTTGTAGACAGGGATGGCGGGACACATGGACGTTATCTGGTAGTTGTTTCGACATGATGGACAAGTAAGAGCGTATCTCTATCAGAAGGGAAACTTCAACTATAAACCTATAAACCAAGATCAAAGTAAAAACTGCTTTAGCCGTCCAGAAGTGTAAATATCAAGAAGTTGTAGATGTTGTTGAAAGCTGTTGAGGGGGGGGAAGAAACGCTTCTTATCTTATCGGTAAGAAAAGGTTGTAAGCATGGGGTAACATTACTGTATCTACGATACGCTTGGTTGATACCAAAATTACATGGAAAACTCCAGCAGGAAGAAAGATTTCATACATAGTAGTTGGAAGAAGAAACATAGCTTGAACAGGGGCTTGCAAGCCTGCTAGAAGCTTCAAGTTGATGCCATCTGGACGCGCGAACTGCCGATGAAGCACAGATGCTGCGCTGACAGCCCGTCAGATCCCGCAGTCCACCGAGACGGAGATACATCCAGCGAGCTTGAGGCTATAGCCACAAGAGCGAACTTGGAGCAGGCCCATAATACACAAGCAGTGGCGGATGAAGGAACAGAGACGCTCGCAGAACTTACGTCTCCCATATCTTTGCGGAGAACCTCGTCGTCTCGTCGCGAGCCGTCTGCCATACTCGAGAGCGCGGAATCGTGCATTGCTACGCCCCGTGAACATCTCCAATCGGAATTAAAACTATCCCACCATGCAACCCGGCTATATACCGTCTCCTATTTGGTCTTCTTCTCAATATTCGGCACCTTGGCTCGAATCGGGCTGCAGGCTTTGACGGTGTACCCTGGGGCGCCAATCACCACGGGTGTAATCTGGGCAAACGTCGGCGGATGTCTGCTTATCGGGTTTTTTGCAGAGGATAGCAACCTCTTCCGTAACGAATGGGGCAACGGCTGTGCAAGAGAGGAGAAGTTTAACGGCAATGGTGATGAGTTGCAGCAGCAAGAAGCTGATCGCAATGACGAGGAGGATACAGACGGGTGGCTGGCAAGGCACAAGGCAGTTAAGAAGACCATTCCTCTGTATATCGGGTTAACCACTGGCTTCTGCGGCTCGTTCACCTCCTTTTCATCGTTCATGCTCGATGCGTTTCGCGCATTGTCAAATACCCTACCGAACCCGAATACGAGCACAATCGCCCCTCGACATGGGGGATATAGCTTCATGGCGGTCGTGGCAGTTATTCTATACACGCTTTTACTCTGTCTATCTTCAATAATCGTCGGAGCACATCTCGCAGATGGGCTTTCCTACTTCACGCCATCACTCCCCTTCAGGTTTCTCCGCAAAGTTCTTGATCGTCTAGTCGTCGTACTGGCGTTTGGCTGCTGGATTGGCGCTATATTTCTTGCCATCTGGACACCAGACAGGGATAAACCAATTCAAGAGCAGCATTGGCGTGGTTCAGCTGAATTCGCCATCATATTTGCTCCTCTCGGTTGTCTGTTTCGGTTCTATGCTTCCTTGTACTTGAACCCTATTATTCCGTCATTCCCTCTCGGAACATTCTTGGTTAACATGGTAGGGACGCTAGTTCTAGGCATGTGCTTTGATTTGCAGCATGCCGGCACCATTGCAGCTAAAACCAGCGTGGACGGTATACCTGATTCCCATCGTCTACTCAGCTGCCAGGTTCTAAAGGGCGTCATGGATGGATTTTGCGGATGTACAACTACAGTGAGTACTTGGATTGCGGAGCTTCACAGCTTGAACTTGAAGCATGCATATCGATATGGGCTTGTAAGCATTGGTTTAGGCATCGTCTTTATGGTGGTTGTTATTGGTACTATGGAATGGACAATTGGATTGGGACAACCGGCTTGTTAGACTTATATTCAAATATATACATATACATATACAAGATATATTATATGAAAGAAAGCCCCAGGGCTAATAACAGGCCAGAACGCCATATATCTCAAACAACCAAATCTCCTTGGACGTCGCCAAAACCCAAGCCTCCATCGCTATTCCCATTACGATTCACCCTCGCTGGAGTTTCGCTGGTACCACTCGAACTGCTATGGTTATGAAACTTCTTGACAGCCGACATATTAGCAACAGCTCTCTGCCTGGCAGCGAAGGCTTCACGACGAGCAAGCTCCTTTGCAGCGTTGCGTTTTTGGGCAACTAGACAGCCAAATACTGGGTTAATATCATCACCCTTATAAGGCACCCCGAGCATCAACGGTTTAGCACGCTAAGGGTGGAGAAACGAACATTGCCAGAAGACCCAATACGCCGCCATCATCACGATGGACAAGCCTATAAAACCGAACATGATGGCTAATTCCCGTCTAAGAGAAGTGATAGGTGAATAAGGCAACATAGGCGTATGAGGATGACGGCCGCCATGACGGTTGTCGCGTGAATGCATCTTGCAAGAATATATTTCTCCGTATGGGAAGGCTACAAGGCCTCCGATGATATATTGTTATATATATAGACAAGCCTCGCGTGCTTGCCCTGAACCCGCCTTTGAAGAATCTGTAGCCAACGAGGGTTGAGGTAAAAAATCGCTTTCAACGCTTAATAAATGCAAGATCAAACCGAAGAGGGTTTAAAATCAATGAACGGTCATCACAGGCCTTCTAAATATTACTATTCGCCCTGCATTGTTCTATGTAGAGACAAAGAACGCCAAAGGTTGGCTCAGCCTGGTACAGCCACACGCCAAGATGGGTTGGTAGAGTAACATATGATTGCCAGTAGAAACTACAGAATATGATTTCACGAGAGGAGAAGCAGGAGTTCCGCTGCAGAATGGAGAATATAGTTCTAGAGATGTATATCGTAAGATGGGTCGTTAAGTTTCTATGGGCGAGGATAGACACCGTAAGATGAAGCGAGGGCTTTTATATCGATGTTTGGGGGCTCGTTTGTCCAACACCTTTGAAAAGAACCTCCTTAATCTCTGCAGCCATAAGGCCAGCCAGTTCCTCCCCCACAATCCGATCTCCGTCCTTGACAATCTTGACAAGTTGCTGGTCCTTTGTTGAGTGGCCATCTTTCCCTTCTAGGTTGGAGTGGCCCATTGCAGAACCTCTCGCCCCGGAAACCCCACCGCCCTCTAAAGCTCTTGTCGCTCTCTTGATCTTCTGGCTGAGGTCATTCATCTGCTTACTCCCGTAGTCCCGGTTGGTAAACAGCGGGCTTTGGCTGATGGTAGCGACCCAGTATTTGTTCCAGAGTAAGGACAATATCTTGGTGTCGAGCGTGCTCTTGAAGTTTGATACTTCAAGAGAATAGTACTGTGACGCATGTGCACCGAAATCTTCGACCTTGTTCAGCGGGATACTCTGATATTCGTCATCCTCATCCTGTCCACCACCTGATGGCGAGTAGCCCTTGGGGAAAGTTCTGAATGCACCAATTTCCACTTTTCCAGCTGAAATAGTCCTGTCAGGGTCAATAACGACGGCAACGAAGGGGTCCGAATAGGTCTGATGCGTATCTTGTGTCGAGACATCGATTCCAGACAGCCAGCATCCGTATCCAGGGTGGCTATGATACCAGCCAATCGCATTTTCCATCCTCCCAGAGTCACGGCAAGACTGGAAATAGGAGACCATATACTCGTTCGCTTCATCCTGTGCATTGACTCTGGTCTCCGTTCCCTCAACAGGCAGTCGGAATGCATCAGTGACTACAAACGTGTTGGCAGCCACGAATCCTTGCATGAGACCCATTACCTCTATATTTCCTCCTGATCGAGTGTGCATGACCATCTTCAGTAATGCGGTGGCGGATATACGGATTGACTTGAAGTAGTGGGGGTCTTGAGCCCACGGCTTAGCAGTCATCAACGCCTGGACGGCTGCCTGATCATAGTTATAGAGGGCATCGCGCTGAGGGTCAACTAGTTTGACGTGGTTCTCTGCTTCTATATAGTGGTAAGATATATTAGCTAGCTGAACCTGAACTTGAACACCAGCTTGTAAGGGAAGGGTTAGGAGTAAGTACCCCATGATTGAAGTGCTGAAGTACTCATGGCTGGGGACCTGTGTTTCAGTTCCCGTGCTTTTCTGAGCACAACTGCCTAAGCTGCAAGTCGCAGACGGATTACCATCTATCTGACTCCAAGTCAAAAACGTAGGCTGAATGCTGAGACGATGGAGCGCAGCTTCAAGCTTGACTGCATCAAGAACGCCTTTTGGTATGATAAATGGGAAGGATACAAAACATTTGATTAGATAATCGCTGATGATATAATCTCATGCTTCAATATCACGTGCAAAAAACTGTACAAAATGACCCACTTTTCAAGTTGAGTTTGTTGTTGCTTTTTGTGCCCCGTGCGTTCCCTTGATATATCAACGAACTTCAAATGAGTCACTTTGCTGGTGGTTCATACGGACTATATTAGCCGGGATGTACGGTATAGAAGGCTAGTAGTTCCCATTTAATACAGAAACCCAAGCGTGAAGTCAGACCTTACGTCAGAGAGACCACTAACTTGATGGCGAAATACCCCTTCGGACGAACCAAGGATTGACAAAAGAATACTACGGTGATCTGTAGATTGTTAAACTAGAATCTTCTTCATTTCCTTATCCTTGTAATGCTAGGAAAGTAACCCCAGATCCAGGGGAATCAACTGGCTAGATGAATGCCGCTTCGACAATATGTTACATGAATTTTGTCCCGTAGTAACTCCACCGTTCCATTCTTTTGTTTTCCGTTGTACCCCGTGTGAATTCAACGCCAGCCAAACTCCTATTTGGTCCCTTTTTTCCGTGGAGAAGTCCTGAATCTACTCCAAGATGTGATACATGCCAGCTTATAGTTTGAATATTAGCATGATATATATATAAACCTTAGTAGGGTAAGAGAAAAACGAACCTAACTCAATCTCATCTTGAATGGCGTGTTCCACCTGAAGGATGCAAGGGTACTTTCCCTTCCAGCAGGCCATGATGACGTCTCCGAGAGGAAGATGGTCGACGCTTGGGTAGATCCCGTTGTAAAGCCACTGAGCAATGATAGCAGGCTCTTGTTCGGGAGCAAAAGGCCGTTTGGTAGTAAGAATTTCATACATGGTCGATCCCAAAGCATGAAGCTCGGCAATGACGGTTGCACGACGGTTGTGATCGCGGTTTGGATGGGCAAAGCCGATCTCGGCAGAAACGGTTGGAGGGCTGCCACAGAAAGCAGACCCAGCAAAATCACAGAGTTTGATGTTGCGGTTCGCGTCGAGTAAAATGTTTTTACCACAGATATCAGCATGACGGATATGAAGGGCGTGAACGTAGTCAACGGCTCTAACAAGGTCTCTGCACCACTTGATGCGTTCAGCTAGAGTAGCCATTCCTCCCTTCTGATAGTAATCACGCAGATCACCGTAGTGAGCACGCTCAAGCACAACCCCATTGTTAATAACTTTGACACATTTGACAATGTTAGGGTGCTGGCCAACGCTCATCATGTTTTGGTAGATGAGCTTTTCACGCTCAATGTTTTGCATGGACTCTGGGTCGTGAGAGCAGATCTTGTAGACCTGAGTAGGGTTAGAAGGAGAGGAGTAGATCAAACCAGAGCCTCCCGAAGTGATGAATTTGGCACCCTCAGGGGGGTCAATGTAGCGTGCTGGAGGCATATTATCGTCGTCAAACTTGAAGAAACACATCTTGAACGCGTTTTCTTCTCTTTTCTTTAGCAGTTGGTAGTAGACGTGAACGAAGGAGGTTTGATAACAGAAAGAAAAGGAAGAAGAGGAAGAAGAAGATAAATCAGAGAAAATTTCTATCTTCTAGAAGTGAGAGTTGTTGTGTGTTTAGGACGGTGTTCATCACGTGCAATTCACTTTTGAGACTGAAGTAGAGCATCATAAATAGTTTGATATTAGTTCTTATGCATAGAATAAGCACTTTGATTGGAATATAGCAAAATATAAAGATAGTAAGAGCTTTCTTTCTTGTGTGTTCAAAGCTGGATTCACCAATTATATAGACTTTCTTTGGGATGACTAGTATAGAGGTATGTGCCCTCCCCTTTAGTCTTATATATGGTGGTCATTCTAGTGTACAAAGTACATACACTATTAGATACCACGCTCTCTTTATATCCGTATGGGGCCTAGCAAAAATGCTCATTCATAGTCCTTTTTGCCTCGTCTACCCTGAGGAATTGGTATATATAAGGGTATGTACGGTAAACTGAACATATCATTACCGCCAAAGAGGTATAAAAAATGGGTTCTTCCACCGAACAAGTGTAATCTGGTATAGTATCTTAAGTTGCATCTTGTTATCAGGAAGTTCACCAGGCCCTACTTGCTTCTAGAGGCGGTGAATATGGGCATATATGCAGTGTATAATTACAGATAATAGGCATATATAACATCAACCATAGTACTCCGCATGATTCTCTGCAGTGCTTCTTCGCTTCTTCGCTTCTTCTTCCTCTTTTTTGATGTTGAAGTAAAAATAAAGTATCCTTCCACGTGACGCATGACTTACATGATTAGTCATCTGTTGCCGTGGAAACTTCCCGCGAGTCAACAAATCGCAACGCCCGAACTTCTTTAACCAGATCATCATCCCGAAATCCAACATTTTCCTGCTTTTGGATAGAATAACAAAGTGCTCAAGGAGACTGCTTTTTCTTTTGGGGGCTTGCTTCTACTGCATATATTCTGTCTCGCCCTTGAGTATGAAACTGCGCCTTTCATGATATGGACTGCGATCCCTTCAATTGACTGCTCCGCCTTGTTTGCTTACCCTCACTCGTTTCCTCAATTCGCGACATCCCGCATTCGTTCACTCGCGACACATAAGAACCAGATAGAAGCTCGACTTCCGGACTTCTTCTTCGCTTCTCACCTTCACAATCTACAAAGAAACTGCTTTCGTGTTTGGAGACCTCGACACCCACCAGGGAGCCAGGCATGGCCGTGGATACAAGCTACCTGACCAGCCAGGTCAACACTATCGTTGAGCAGCTCCATGGCCTATTTGATGATATCGGTGTCCCTCACCATGAGCGAGAGTCACGAGAATCCGAAGTAAGCACTCTCGAGTACCTTGGACTTGCCTGGTGGCATGCGCGCCCTCGTTCATTGCTAACACAAACACAGCTATTCTCGGCCCTCTCGGAGACTCTACACGGACATTTACAGCGTGTTGATGAGTAAGACATATCACACCCAAGAACATACATGGACCTCCGTCTGACGGGTATTGGATTTAAATAGGGAAAAGAACCAGATGATGGAAGAGGCCCATCAACTTCAAACGACCATAAAACAAATGGAAGCTTCCCTTGATGGCGCCGGGAGAGGAAGCCGAGAATTTGAAGAGATTGAGATCTCATATCCCTTAAACAGATGCCTTGAAGCACTCAAGGAAAAGCACAGGACAGTCAGTAAACTGCATCAGGAGCGATTCGAGCAAGTGAAGAGTATGTTGCGACATGTCTCCGTCCAGGTTAATTTAATATGATAAACTGACACCCAAATCAATAGAACTTGTAGAAGCTCTCGTGTCCTACTCCTCTCACCTTGAGCCGTCCTTCGTTTCCATAGAACTTCCACCAACGGAGCCGGGTACCATAGCTCCTCCATCGTTTGACCTCTCCTCAAAATACGTGACAGCCCTTGATGCTGAGTTCACGAGGGTATACGAAGAATATAACCGCCGTGTTGCCACGATGAGCAGCCTCGGACAGGAAATCGTGAATCTCTGGGCTGAACTCGGTACACCACAGGCGCAAACAGAACCCCTAATTGTTCAACATTACCGAGACTCTCCTGAGCAACTGGGCCTTCATCAATCAGACATCGCCAATCTCCGATCTAGACGAGAGAAACTTTTAGAGGAAAAAGGCGCCAGAGAGCGCAAGCTGAAAGAGCTTAAGGCAGCTGTTGATGCCCTGTGGGACAAATTAGGCGTCGAGGAGTCCGAGAGAAGGGCTTTCCTAGCTTCAAACCGTGGCTGTGGACTGAGAGCTATAAACGAATTCGAAGATGAGCTTTCGAGGCTCAATGAGCTCAAGAGACAGAATCTACATCTGTTTGTGGAAGATGCTCGTTGTCGACTACAGGAGCTGTGGGACAGCTTGTACTACTCGGAGGAAGAGATGTTGGACTTCACCCCGGCATTTTCGGATGTTTATAGTGACGCATTGCTCTCTGCACACGAAGGAGAAATTGCCCGTCTTGAGGCTCTATTAGAGCAAAGAGCACCCGCTCTCCAGCTTATTGATAAGCACAAGTCACTCATCGAGGACCGTGATTCACTCAATGCTTCTAGCCAAGACGCTTCCAGATTGATGGCCCGTGGTAACAAGGGCGAAAGACGTGATCCTACACGTCTTCTTAGAGAAGAGAAGATGCGGAAGAGGATTGCAAAAGAGTTGCCAAAGGTTGAACTAGAGCTCAGGAAGACTCTCCAGCAATGGGAAGATGAATACGGTAGACCGTTCCTTGTCCATGGCGAACGATACCTAGATGAAATCACGCCTGCACCTGCACCGTCGAAGATTCCACCAAGGTCCAAAACACCCTCTTCATTCTCAACCGCTTCCAGGGCAAACTCTGTTCGAGGACCTCCATCAATACGGGGCGGTGCTCCGCCTAAACCAAACCCTCCTGTATCACGGGCGAAAACCCCAACTTGCAACAGCGCCCCCAAGAATATCCCAAGACCTTATTCTGCTGCCGCTGGAACCTTTTCGAAGTCTCCCTCGAAGATACCTGCTCGTGTTCCACTTGGTAATCTGCCACATGGAAATAACTCTCCAGAACGGCGAGAACCCTTACCACATAATTACTCCTCAAGTACGATTCGCGGGACTATGGCACCACCTCGAGCGCCTCCACCAAAGATGAGAGATCTCTTTCATCCACCTAGGCCACAAACATCCCACTCTATTTATAGGCGCGAAGCAGAACAATGCCCGAGTTTGATTTCCGCCGGGTCTAGTGGAAACGTAACGTCAACCAGCCCAGAAGACGATTCGTATGAAAGGGGACATCAGCGTGCATATACACAGTCCTCAGTACCCTTGCAAAACTCGAGCATAAACTGCTCCGTTCAGTCTTTGCATTCTTCAAACGTCCAAGATAGCGGGTATTACCAGCAACAGCAATCCTCCTTAATTAGCCAATCAAACGACAAACAGTACCGCCCTCCGAATCCTACCAGCAGACAGATTTCAAATTCCACAATACAAACAGTAACATCTGGTTCAGAAAACTGGGAAACCTATGATGATGCATCCGAGCCTGAAGCCGACGCAACAGAGGTCTACTATGCTAAGCTAAGAGCTACCCATGGGAAACGTATGGGGACTCCAGGGGAACTAGGGGGTTCGAGGAAAATAAGAGGCATTCGAGGGGTAAGCGCTGATGATTATGAATCGGAAAATACATACTCACATCGAGTCGACGGCAGTGACGCATGGACCGATGATTTGGAGCAATATTAACGCATTGGATAAGCGTTTTCTGGAGCTCGCTTGGAGTGTTGGCGCAGGTGTCTGGCGTTATTGGAATGAAGCCATGAAATAACGAAGGCCACCAAATCAAAACTAGGTCAATACGGCTAGAGATTTCTATGCTTATAGGCGTAGAAAAGATCCCTTGGGGTTCTTTTTCTTCCTGGATCAGCAGGCCAGAGCAGACACGGGCGATCAGTATACGTGTTTACGCCATATGAACAAACCTCATTCCTCATCGTTTTTACTTTCTTCCACTCTCTTCCCTTCGATTTGGGGCTGTTAATTTTGCGCATGATTTATTGTAATTTTTCCTTTCTGTCTTATCGGTTGGTCTTACAGGTAGATTCTGGGAGGGTTTCTTTTCTTTCCCTATTTTTGTCCTGGCTTCCATCACCGTCATCATTTCATTGTCACCCTCATCAATAACTCGACCACCTCCTGCTGGCAGGTAAGATGTTCCTGTTTCTTTCATCAATACCTCTTGCGATGGATTCAATCCTTGCTTCGGCCAGCAGAGAAACGGGGCTATTCAGCCAAGGGGCACTCGATGCTTACCTTGATTTCTCTTTTTTTGTATGTCTGGTTCTATGTTGCTGTCTCAGTCTGCATTTATTCTGTGTACTTATTAGTTTTTATTAAAATTCTATTACTTTCTATGTGTTCTTCTTTGGTCGAATATTATATGAGAAGAGAGTTATATCGACACTCTAGTGACTAGCCATGGTCAAAATAGGATAATTTAGTAAGCTAGTAGTAGTAGATATAGATGTAGTTTGTTATACAAGTACAGTAGTCTATATAATATAAAAGTACAATGAGCCAACTTTGATGATCCAAATGGCCTTTATTCCTTGGTTAGCCCAGCGAGTGATCCCATCCAGGCTTTAGAATCGCCCTCACTCGATTTGACAGTTTTACCAAACTTTTGTTTATCGGGAAGCATACTTTTAGTAGCCTCTCTAGCATCCTGTAACCGACGAACTGTTTCGTCTCGACCTAATATCTCCATGGTGGCGGGAATACCTATGCCCGGTGCTCCGCCAGACAAAGCCCAACGAAGATAATGGAATAGTTCTTTCCTTGCTTCTTGTTCCGTTTTTGCAACGGCGACATCCCCATCAGGGGTGGTAGCTGGGCTGTCGGAGAATATATAAGAAGCAATGTTGGAACGATGAGTTTCGGCTGTCCAATGCTCCTCGGGGACCATAGTTAGGACAGCGGCGGCGGTATGAAGGGTAGAAATGGGAATGGCTGGTTGTATTTCAGCCGATGGATTCTTGGTTGCTGCCGCAGAGGTATAAGGCGGGCGATTCATTGTTTGTGTAAAGAAGGATGCATTTTGAGTAATAAAGTCTTCAGCAGTCGTGTATGATCGAGCTCCCTCTCGAAGAAGGGGTGCGACATATTTATCGAGAGAGCGATCCTTGAGGATAGGTGATCTAATAAGATATCAGTATAACCTAGTCCAACTATTACCCGTGTTTCGATTCTAACATACAGTGTTTCAGGTGCGAATTGCTTCTGTGCGGCATTGACAACTTGCTGTGTCATGATCTCAAACTGAGGTCCGCTTTCGGCAGCATAACGCTTCGCATGCGCCTTCTGCAGAAACCATAGTTTTTCAAAAGCAACGACGGTGTTTCCCTTGGTAAGTTTCAAATTGAACTAGATATAGTATTAGTATGGCATAGAGATAGGGTGGAATGGGTGCAAGGCGCCATACTGTTTCCTCTAGTTCCTTTAAACTGAACACGTCCGATTTGCGAGTATGAGACCACCCAAGCAGAGCAGCAAAGTTGGCTAATGTTTCCGAGAAAATCCCTTGCTGATCCTTAAAAAACGATATGTCGATATCTGCATTGCGCTTGCTGAGTTTTTGGCCGTTCATATCAACTAGCAAGGGGACATGGCCGAATTGCGGTGGTGTCCATCCAAAGGCATTATATAGCGCTACATGCATTGGCGTGGAGGCCATCCATTCAGTGCCCCGGATAACGTGAGTTATTTTCATGAAATGGTCATCCACGACATTGGCAAGATGGTAAGTTGGATGGCCGTCGGATTTTATGAGTATAGGGTCTGGGAATACACCCTCGTGTCCTCCTCGTTGTCCGGCCGGGCGATTCTGGCCAGTCTTGCCATAAACAAGGTCGTCGAACATGGGATACTGGTCATCAACCCGAAGACGGGTGACATGAAGCTCCCCCTTCGCTGCTCGCTCGTCTGACTCTTCCTTTGACAGTCTAGCGCAAGTTCGGTCGTATCCGGGGGTTAAGCCCATCTCGTTACGGTGTCGAGCCACACTATCGAGGTGTTCTGGAGTGCAGAAACATCTATATGCATGGCCGCCTGAAATGAGACGCTGGGTCTGATTTTGATAGAGCTCGGTTCTTTCGGACTGGGGGGGTTGATGAGCGTCGAATATCATATTGTAACTCAAGAACGAGGTCTGTTACCTGTCTGTACGGGCCATAGGGGCCACCAACAATCGGACCTATTGCCATTGAACATCAGAATAATTATTCTCTTCAGAGCTTGCTAAGCTGCAGCCGTACCTTCGTCCCATTGAATACCAGCCCATGTTAGGTCATCGTATAGCCTCTGCTCTGCTCCGAGAATAGTCCTTTTCTTCGACAGTCAGCGACTAAGTCTCCAATTGCCCATCATAGCTGATATATCTGGAGCTATCGAACCCCTTATGGATCCTACCTGGTCTGTATCTTCGATGCGCAGAAGAAACTGGCCTCCGGTGCGTCTTGCGAGCAAGTAGTTGAACAACGCCGTTCTCAACGATCCCAGGTGAAGGTATCCAGTCGGCGAGGGAGCAAAACGAGTTCGTGCCGGCGCATCCGGAAGGGCATTCCTGGTCCTTTTATGCGCTCGAATGGTAGTGGTTGAGAAATGCGACTGGCAACTCCGGCATACCCAGGGGCCTCTGGCGATGCCCGGGCGATACAGCAGAGCTTTCATGGCTGGCCACCTAAATTCATCCTGCTCTTTTCACAACCTCCTTGTGTCCAAAGTGAATTGTCAAAGGACAGATTCACCTCATTCGTCTATAAACCAAAAGGTCCACCGGCAAACAGTGCGATATTCTAGCTGAATGATGCCGCTGGGCTTTTTGTTGATATATAAATAGTTTAAAAATTGATAGATTTTTTTTTCCGGCCACTAAAAGAACTTTTTTCTTGACCAAATCAAACAATGTGAATTACAAATTTTCATTCTTCTTTGCATATCTTGAGAAGAGTAACTATTAAAATCGCTGTTAGCAGACTGTGGCTGCTGGGAAGGCCGTTTCTTCTTCGTTTCGTCGAGTCAAGAGGAGGCCAGTTTGTGCAGTCTTTCCGGTCGCAAAAGCGTTGTTGGAGCGAGTAAATATCAACTCTTCTAGTTTCAAGGACATCGTCTGGAGGCTCCTGGGGGTGATGATATTGATGCTAATTAACATGGTGGATTAGTGAATTCCACTGCAGAGATCGACCTCTATGGTATGTATAGATATATGCCTTTCCGGTGAAGTGAGTGCGGATGCTAATATCGATATAACAGAGGTTTTGAATCTTGACAGGTCTGCGTCAAAGGACGAGATCAGAAAGGCTTATCGAAAGGTACGATACGGCATTTTTATGAGACGAGCGGGCTGTGGACGATGTTGCTGACCAGGACGATTATCATGAAATAGCTAGCACTTCAGTATCACCCTGACAAAGTCCAGGAAGATGGACGAAAGGAAGCAGAGATAAAATTCAAGGCCGTCAGCCAGGCATACGAGATCCTCTACGACGAAGAGAAGAGACACGTCTACGACACTCATGGCATGTCCGCATTCAACGGCTCCGGCCGACCAGGTGGCATGGGCGGTGGCCCGGATCTGGATGATATTCTGGCCTCCATGTTTGGCATGAATATGGGAGGAGGAGGAGGAATGCCTGGCTTTGATCCAAGAGGCGGTGGACCGGGAAGACGTCGAAAGGGACCCAACGAGGAACAACAGTACACTGTTAGTCTAGAGGACCTTTACAAAGGCAGGACTGTCAAGTTCGCCAGTACCAAGAACATCATTTGCACCCTGTGCAAAGGAAAAGGAGGCAAAGAAAAGGCCATTGCTAAAAAATGTTCATCTTGTGGAGGCCAGGGTATGATACTAGTCTTTCTTCCTTTCCTTTCTTTTCATTCTACAAGATGGTAGTTGCTAATGTAAAAAATTAAACAGGACAAAAGGAGACCTTGGTACAGATCGGACCGGGCCTTGTCACCCAGTCGCTGATGAGATGTACTACCTGCGATGGTGCTGGCTCCTTCTTCCAGCCAAAGGACAAGTGCAAGAAATGCAAGGGAAAGAAGGTCACTGAGGAAAAGAAGATACTCGAAATCTACATCCCTCGAGGTGCAAAGTATGTATATGGCACACCCTTATCTCTTCGGAATTTTCCATTACTGACAAAATATATAGGGAAGGAGAGAAAATTGTCCTTGAGGGTGAAGGTGACCAGCAGCCCGATATTGAACCCGGAGATATCATATTTCACTTAGAGCAGGCCGAACACAAGACTTTTAAACGTGACGGTGCCGACCTATCTGCTACACTGGAAGTTACTCTCGCAGAGGCACTCTGTGGATTTTCCCGTGTTGTTGTGAAACATCTCGACGGAAGAGGCATTGAAATCAAGCATCCTCAGAAACCAGGCGACGTTCTCCGCCCCGGCCAAGTTTTGAAAGTCGCTGGTGAAGGTATGCCATTCAAGCGCGGTGATGCGCGCGGTGACCTCTACCTAGTCGTTGAGATCAAATTCCCTGAAGATGGCTGGGCTTTAAACCCTGCAGCCTTGAGCCAGTTGCGGGAGCTGCTTCCCACCAATAAGGCACCAGCAATCGAAGCCGACACCGTTGACGAGGTAGAATTTGATCCCAAGGCCAGTCTCGATGACATGGGCGAAAACGATCCTCAAGGAGGCGGCGCCTGGGTTGACGAAGATGAGGATGATGGAGAAGGAGGCGCTCAATGTGCTACCCAATAGTCCAAATCCCACACATATTACCAACACTTATCACCAGACTGGACGGAAATGGCTGGTTTTCCTTTATATTAATCTTCTCCTTGTTATTACCTTTTTAGCCACTACCTGCTGTTTTGGCACTCATGACTTCACCTTGATGACTTGCTAGATAAAGACACGACTTGTTATCGGAGATCAGGATTTGGGCGTTTGGGCAAGAAAAAAATAACAAATTGGTTCGACTCCTTTTTTTCCCGCTTCTACTTAGAGCCTGGTGGGATTGTATTTCATGAATTTGGCCAGCATAGATAATGGAACCGAGATTAGCTGTGATGTCAAAAGAATATATCCTACAACTTGGAAGTCTCACTTCTTCTTTCAAGTACTAATCTCTCCAGCCCCTTTCGAATAGTTGCCTCCATGCCAGCTGAAGTAGGCTTCATATCTTGTTTCCGTACAAATACATGTGTAAATCCACCAACGACTTTGACAGCTTCCTCGCCCTGTCTAAACACTCCAACCTCGTACGTTACGCTGGATTTACCTAACTTAACCACGCGGAGGCCTAGGTCGAGCACATCTGGAAAGGCAACGGAGGCAAAATAGTCACAATACGATGAAACCACAAGGCCGACCTGCGTTGATTCAGCAGCGGTTGTTATCTGTAATGAGTCGGTGGTGAATGGGTTGAGACCGCAGTGGGATATCAGGTATGAATTTATGATGGAATCGAAAAGGAACGCGTATATACTGTTGTTTAGATGTGAATACATATCGTTATCGGACCTTTATTCTTATAATATTAGCGAGTGTTCAATTATTTGGGCTTGAGCAGAAATACACATTTACCATCTTGTACGGTATTCCAGGTGATATGGATAGTCTTTCCTTATCCTGGCTTTCTTGTTATGTATCTCGTTACTCATAATAGCAGTCTATCTTCTTTGCATCTGCCTTTCATGCTCTGGTTTTATTTGTATTGAAAAAAAGATTCTTTCAATGTCCAAATTCACAGTTGAACCAGAAGTCATGATAAAGTTAAGCCGAGGCTCTTTTCTTATCAGATAAGATCTATTACATAATAAACGTCCTGAAATAAGTTTTGTATTCACGTGATCAATATAGAGATCCGGAAGATGAAAAAATGAAGTCGAAGTCGACTTGCATCTATAATTTTTTGTTTTTGTTAGAAGAGTGATTGTCTGTCAGCGTTGCTATCTTGTTGGTTTATTTTAGACAGTCTCTTTTTCCCGCTTATTATTTACCCCTGGCGCCCTCACTGCGCGCCTTAGCCTACGTGGTGCGGCGAGGTTTCCATTCCCCTCCAGCCATGGCTCTCACAACCTATGAAGAAGCGAAACCAGAACCCGAAGTCTTTAAAGAGCCTCCTGAAGTTGTAGTCACGCCGTGCGATCCATGGCCGCGACCGTACTATGTCGAAAAAGGCTTGCTTCGCGTGGCTCCATACTACTACACTTATAATACCTATTGCAAAGAGAGATGGAGGGGAAAGAAATTATTAGAAATTTTTACTACGGAATTCAGAGATAGGCCGAAGGGATATTATGTTTGTCTTGCCCTTACTACCCCTCCTTTATATTCAGCAGTGAACAAAAACTAAAATAGTATCTATAGACGGATGCCATCGAAGGTGGTAGAATTACAATTGACGGGGTAATTGCTACGGCAGACAGCATAATAAACAACGGACAGGTCGTCTCGCATACATTGCACAGGCATGAGCCCCCTGTGACTAGCCTTCGGATTAAAATCATACATGAAGACAATGATATTATCGTTATCGACAAGCCCGCGGGTATACCAGTGCACCCAGCAGGAAGATACAACTACAATTCGATAGTTGAGATTATGCGAGCGGAGCGCGGACATGGCTGGAATCCGTATCCATGCAATAGGCTAGATAGGCTTACCTCTGGTATCATGTTTATTGGCAAGCATCCGAAGGCTGCGGAACAGATGGCCCAAGCTTTACGGTCACGAACTATTCAGAAAGAATATATTGCGCGAGTGAAAGGCTACTTCCCAGATGGAGTCGTGCTATGCGACCAGCCAATGCTGAAAGTCAGCCCGATTCTTGGGTTGAATCGCGTTAGGGCCTCGGGAAAGGAGGCTACAACAAAGTTTCGCAGGATAGCATATTACCCTCCTATGAAAAGGGCTGATAATCCGGATGAGACCAAGCCAGTGGTCTCACAGGACCCTGAGACGAGAGCTGCTACGCCCCCGCCTTCACCCGCCGACGTTGATGAAGGCTACAGTATTGTCCACTGTCTTCCACTGACAGGACGAACACATCAAATTCGAGTCCATCTTCAATTCCTTGGCCACCCAATCACAAACGACCCTATTTACTCAAACCGCCGTGTCTTCGGCACCAACCTGGGTAAATCCGAGAGCACAGGCGAGAATGACGAAGAGATAATAGCGCGCCTATCTCGCATGGGCAAAACTGAACCAGCGGATTCTCTCTGCTACCAAACATTCCAAACCCCGCCCCCGGAGCGTGTTACCAAAGGTGGTGACCCAGATGTTGTTAACGAACTTCTAGCTCGTGAGCATGACGTTATGATAAATGACTATTTAAGGAGAAAAGGCGAAAAGATGAATGGAGAACACTGTGACATATGTGGAACTGAACTGTACTCTGACCCGGGCGTGCATGAGTTAGGTATATTCCTTCATGCTGTCGCATATTCAGATATGACTGGAAAATGGAAATACAGGAGCCAGATGCCTCAGTGGGCTATGCCCCCTGAAGGGGTCGAGGGACCAAGGGAAGCCCCTGAATGGACAGAAGACAAAGATGGTGCTGTTGTTATTGGAAAGGGTATGATGGAAGATGATGAAACGGCGTTGGTAGAGGGTCTGGGAACTATTAACTTGACAAAGCTGGCGCAAGAGAGTGTGGAACCTGAGCCTATTGCGTCTAATGGTTAAGCGATGCACTGGTTTTCTCATGTATAGATCTGGTTGAATATTTGCATATAAAATAAAATACATCGTGAGTGATTCAATATACCATGTACAATGTGGAGATGGAAGAATTCACATGTATATTTAATGCTAACAAACCGGCAGTGTACTATGCTACCAGTGAACAAATCATACGCATGAAGAAGTATGCTCCCTATTCGCAAGGAAATATCAAGCCAGTCTTTCCAGGGCTTATCGCTAATAAGGAGGAGCCTATCGGATATATGGATCAAAGCCGTATTTTGGCGTGAGTCTTTGGAGTGAGAATCGGGTAATTTATTCATTTTTTTTTTAAATTCATCTAACCCAACCCTGGTAGGAAAACCACGTTTCCTAGTGTAGAACAAGGACGAAGATTAAGAGGTTCATGACAACACCCAGTTCTCCCCAACCGCCCAGCAAACAAACGAAGAAACAGGAAAGCGTTTACGATTCGGTCGTTAGTCTGCCCTTAGCGTTCGTGACCTTGACACCGAGAGCCTTAGCCTTAGCAATGATATCAACTCGCTTGGCGGAAGAAACAGCATGGCCGATCCTAAAGAAGTAAAAGAAGTAATTAGATATGATCGATGATAGGCATGGCCTCTTCTTCGAACGAGGTAGAGTCCTCAACTGGTTCCGGGTTCGTGGGAGAAACGTACTCAGCGGCGTATGTGCGGTTGTGCATGAGCAATAGTTCCACGTCCTTGGGGTTCTGGACAAGGAACACCTTGTGTCCGGATGGGATCATGTGGCGGGTCTTCTTGTTGCTACCGTATCCAATCTATTCAGGTAAACCATGCATCAGTATGACATCCCACTCAATCTAGAATTCAAACTTGTGTCGCCAAGTTGCAATATCGTTGTTCGACTAGTGTTTTTTCTTCGTGGAGTTCAGGGTGATAAGGGGTGAATGGCGGATGAAACGTACTTTTGGCATAGCAGCCTGGCCGGAGAATCGTCGGCGGACACGGTTGTCAATACCCTTTGGTTTGCGCCATGAAGCACCAACACGCATGTACGTATCCGACTGGTGTCGGTTGAAGCGGTTCTTGTCTGTATTCCCATAACAAATCCAATCAGCTCATATCCTTTTATATGTATCGACCTTTTTCATCCCAGCAGTGAGCCATTCTCAACAGCTCATGCGCCAATGTTCCGCACATAAACAGCGATATTCCCGAGCATAAATAATTCGAATCGACGGTTGGGATAGCTGGAGGGATAGAGATTCGAGATAGACGTACGCTTCTTCACAATCGGGACATGCTTCTTTGCGGCGACCATCTGGTGAAAAAGAAGGGATAAGTTAGCTCAAACAGGCTCCGTAAGAGACGATTAGAGGAGGACATCCTCGAGGAAGAACGCACCTTGACTGATGTTACGGCGTCCCGAAGCTACTGGTTGGGTGATGATTCTTCGATAATGTCGTCGTCGAAAAAGAGAGAAATTTGAAGATTGCCCGCAGTCGCTTTTCCAAGGTCGCACTTCCCGTTGTGGATTAGCGCGCTTGTTTCTAAGCGAGGAAGAAAAAAGAACTAGGGTTGCTGACTAAAAGCCCTACCTTTTATGATTAGTCATATCACATGATATTTGTATAACGTAATCAGTTATATCTTTGGATGAAAAACAGCAGAAATAAACATGAGTTTGATATTGATAAACCAGTGTTGATAGAGGGGGAAAAAACGCCAGGATACCCAGACTCCCCGTCTTCCCTTAACCCATCAAAATGCAGCATACCCATAGTGGTGGTTCAGGTGAATAGTTAAAACAAAAACATATCGCATAACAATCATAATACAATAGGTCAAATCATCCGCCCAAGGTCACAGTCGAGAATCGAACCCGGCCTGGACGGCTATGGACTGCCTATCAAGCCCTTTACCCTCTCGACTCGCTCGACGGCTTTCTCCAGACGTTCGAGCCTTGCCCTCTTCTCCTTGTCCCGCTTCTCCAGCACCTGGACACGCTCCTCGAGCTTAGCTCTCTCCCTTCGTTCGTTCGCGACCATCTCGTTCGCCCGCATGAACAGCTCGGCACTCAGCTCTTCAAGTTCAGTATTTGCTTGCGTGAGGCGCGACTCTGCCTCCCTGCGAAGCGCCTGTTCGCGATCCAGGGCGCCTTGGAGAAAACTTGTTGGCTGCGGTAAGGGATTGTTGTTGAAAGAGTTCATGTTGGAATGTACGGCATCCTTGCCTGATGACGGGGGGGAAGAGGACGATGATGACTGCGGTACTGAGTTTGAAGATACAGATTGGCGGGACTGGGCAGCGCTGGCGTTACTGCTTGTCCGTCGGCCGTAGGGAAAGTATGAGGCGAGCGTTGCCAGTCTAGTCTGTTGCTGTGGAGGAGAGGAGGATTGCTGTTGCAGCGACTGCCGGTCTAGATTCTGGGCTGGTAGTGACGATGTAGGCTTTGACGGGGTTTGCGATTTGCGGCGACCAGTCTGTAGTCCATCCTGGTAGTCGGCTAGTTTCTCAGCTAGAAGTAGAAGAATACAGATGTGTTTATGATCAGCTTCGTTTCCCCGATCAGGAGAACTCGGTCCATATGGAACAGGACGTACCAGAGACGGCAGCCTTTTCAGTCAAGAGCCTCGCCTGCGCCTCCAACTCTTCTATCCGCCTCTGCTGAGCTATGTTCCTCTCCTGCAGCTGTCGAAATGCGCCTTCAAAACCACATCTTGGGCAACCTGCGTGTGAGAGGGTCTGCGCATCGCCATAGTCGCCAGCTCCCGCACCGGGAGCACCCAAGGAGTGCGGCCCAATAAGTGTAGGCGAAACTGCTGCTGTAGACATGTGCTTTTACCGTCCTTGAAAAGAAAAAGTCGATTCTCCAAGTATCGTTCACGGGCTATTGCTGATGTTATAGTATAGGAGTCGCATAACCGCCCACTACATGCGAACAGTCGCCGCAAGGACCAGGGTCCCTTTTTGGTCGCAGTAAACCAGGTCGAGAGAGAACCGGGGGAAACCTATGTAGGACTTTGTATGTATATCTGCATTAGTTATTTGATTTGCGTCTGGGGAAGATTGACAAGTCGACCGCAAGATGCGATCTTCAACCAAAAGCGCGAGCTTCTTCTTTTTTACCTTTTATGAAACGTGGTGAGAAAAGAAGCTAAAGCAAGCCACAGTTTCATGCAAGGAGGAAAAACGAAGGCCTGGACAGACAAACCTGAAGCCTCCGGTGTTTTCTTTTCTTCTGATGATACAGGAAGTTGGCTACTTGGACGGTGAGTATCACAGGAGAGGAATAGGGCCCTTTTTTGCTAGGATGTAGCCGACGATATCATATGTAACAACTTCGCCCCCTCGAACTCGGAAATACAAGATAGAATCTGGCTTCAATAATACCATACATGTTCTTCTTCTACTAGTTGGCAGTGATTAGAGACTAGGCCAGAGTATTATATATTGAAAACCAATCATTAAATGAACTCCTCTATCCTACTTCAAACTATTAAAAAGCTTTTCCTTCCCAAGACGAGCGAGACAGCAGACTAGAAGGGGTGAAAAAAAGAGAAGGAAAAGAAATGGATTTCGGATATAGGAAAATACAGCTAATTTTAAAGAAGAACAGGCAGAATGTACGGAAGGGAAAGCTGATCAGACTCGTAAAGAAAAGGCGTTAGTTACATGCATGCGCAAATCTTAGACCAAAGGAAAGGCCGCCGGTCTCATAGCAGATACTTGCAAAAGGGCAGCTTTCCAGGCAGAGGCAAAGGGCGACGGCCATTGTTGCTTCAACGAGACAGTCAATTTCAGAAGAAAGCTCAAGTGCTAGACGAAGGCAAATAACCGGAATGCCTCAAAATTGGGGGGCAAGTAGGGTTTTTTTTCTGTTCTTTCTCAGGGAAACCGAAGATGAACCCTTAACACCAGCTATGCTTTGGCGAATATGTGGCTGCTGAAATGGCCGACATAGCAAGATGGAATGCACTCGTTTAATGCCCAGGTTGTAAGTGTTGACCCCCAAACACCAATGTGAAGACTATACCAGTAAAGATGCGCGAGAAAGGATCTGGATAATCGAGTCCGAAGGAAAGCGTCATGCACAGCATAAAGAGTACATGGGAAGCGACGAAGAAAACCGTCAAGCCTTTTCGAGTCAGTCTCAATCAAAACGCTAGAGAGTCAGTAAGTCATGCAGACAATAAAGAAACAAGGACAAGGAACCGTTGTGCATTTTTGGGGTGGCTTGACATGACAGCGTGAAATAAAAGGCTTTGAATCACCCGTGAAGAACAAGATGTAAAAAGGGCTGGGAGGATATGTTGCAAGACGGCCGGGCGCAAGGAGATCAAATCCCACCTCCTCTTTCATATCACATTAGCCAAAAATAACAAGAATACGAAAAGGGGAAATAAAAGGGCGCGTGGATGGAAGAAGAAATATCGGGAAGGGAGGTGATTTTGGATGTCAAGTAAAGTCCGTTAATGTAAGGAAGAAACCGCGTCATCATTTCGGGAACATTGAAAGACATGCAACTGAGTTGCTCATTATGATAATAAGGCAGGAAGTCGATGAAGAGAGGAACAGCAGAATGAGGCTAATATTAGCAATTCCGCGTACGGCTTGGTGTTCGACAGATGGGAAATATGGGACAAACTAGCATCATATTCCATAATTCGGCCAGGCTCGCAATTCTCTTGCGTAGACTTCTCTGCTGATATTGGGTATTGAAAGAGGTCGGCATTTAGGAAGCCTGGCCACGATTGTACTGGTTTCCACGGCGGACGTTCTTTTGTTTGGCGCTGACGGTGCTCCATCCATCTTCGTCTGGGGTAGCAGGCGAGGCCGGAGATGCGGCTTCGGCTGGTGGGCCACGGTGAGAAGTGCTGCGAGACCCCCCGCGGCTGTGAGGTGGGCCACCACGGCCTCGTCCGCCGCCATTTCGCCAGCCACTGCTCGTACGGCTTTGTAATTGTGGGCGGCTCTTTTCCGGGCCACTGTCAGCCTTCTGTGCGCCAGTTCCCTTTTCACCGTCAGCAGCAGCTTTCTCTTCACCTTCTTCGCGTCTAAGAATTTCGACAGATTTTTCCCCTTCTGGGGTATCTTCCTTTGCACCGTTTGCCTCTGCTTTCTCGGCCTCTTCCTTAGCGGCCTTTTCTGCCTTCTGCTTCTCTATGCGCTCAGCCTTGGCCTTCTCATCAGCCTCTTTCTTCTGCTGTAAGGCCAATTCCCTCTTCTCGGCCACTTCCTTCTCTCTGGAGGCAGTATCGATAGGCTTAGCGCCTCCAAAGATACTAGACTTAGTTTCAGTAGCCGCTGGGGGCGTTGCAGTCCCCTCTGGCTCAGGAATCGTCCTCTTTTGCAGGTTGAGTCTTGGCCTCGACCCAGGAGCAGGGGCTGCACCAGTTGTTGGAGTTGGTGGCTCAACAGGAGTTTCCGGCTGAGCAGGCGCATCTGGTCGCATTCTAGCTCGCCATTGGTTATCGAGCTCTGGTGCAGTTGGAGCTCTTTCTGGGACAGGACGCTCAGTAAATTCTCGGCGGGGTGGTCGAGAACCATCTTGTGAGCGGCCTTCGCCCCAGGCAGGGGAGGCTCTGCGGAACTGAGGGCCTTCCTTGCTGTTGGGGCGGCCTTCCCTGGCGGGAGGGTTCTGGAGGCTAGGAGAAAGAGGTCCTTTTCTCTCCCAGTTGGAAAAGTCGCGCGACCTACCGTCGTTAGCTGCTTCATAGCCACGTCGGCCAACGCGATCACTTCCAACTTCAGAAACAGGGCCGCCAAAACCAGCTCGGTCTGAAACACGTCTTTGGCCCGGGAGCTCTGGGAGCGGGCCCTTTCGAGTCCAGTCGCTGAGATCTCTAGCTTCATGTCGATCCTTGGCTAGACACAAATGTCAGTTAATACGGTTGCAAAAGCGGAATCACCAGTTGTTAGCAGAGGGTGACATACGAGGTTCCGCGATGCTCACTCGAATATTTCGTCCCTGAAGTGAGGTACCCTGGAATGTGAGTGCTTTCTTGAGGCCATCTACAGAGGCAAATTCAACGTAGCCAAAGCCTTTGGGGGATCCGGTAAGTTTGTCCTCTACAATGCGAACACTGGTAACCTCACACTCAGCGAAGAGCTCCTGGATATCGGCCTGGGTGGCCTCGAAGGAAAGGTTACCGATATGTGCGGTGTATGGAGGTTGGGTTGGCATAGGGAGTTCTTCCCTCGTGTGGTAGCTACGCTCTAACCCACCCGTTAGCATAATATGCGAGATATAGCAGAAGTCCCTGATATTCATACCAGTATGCTCTTGAGCATAACCACCAGATGTTCCATAGGTGTTACGTTCTCCGCCATAACCAGAACGGGGTGCGTAAGACGGCACTGATTATCGAATATATATTAGGAGTGGCTTGAGTGCGGATATCGAGATGGCATAACTCACCAGCTATATGGGAATAAAAGGTCAGAGATAATCTTAACATCGTTGAAATCGTATAGGAAAGGGGTAAAAAGCACTTACATGGGATAGGATTATCCTCCATCTCATCCGCCCAGGAGCCATAGGCTGTTATCATGACAGTTAGCAAGTTGACCTCCCACTCACTCCCCCTCCCCTCTCTCGGGGCTCTTCCCCCCATGGTCGATCAAAACTCACTTTCATCAGCCAGAAAGGTCCCAATGGACATCTTCTGGGCTTTCGACTTTGCAGGAGCTAGAAATGTATTAGTTAGCGATGCAAAACCCCTTTGACTATACCCTCTGAGTCCGGACTCTTAGTGGTGTGTGGATGGTGAACCAACCCATGATTGCGATTAACAGGAACGCGCAATAGCGGTGCGCGTTAGTAGCCTAAAAGGAAAGCCTATGGATATACAGATCCCTAGGCAGCAACAAGTGTAGCCTGTCTTTCTCTGTAGCTGTGATGTGTGATCTTATCAGTCAAGACGACGTGGAAGACCAAAGAGCGAAACAGTGTCTTTTTTAGCCAAAACGATAAATTTTGGCGATGACGCTAAAATGAAGGAAAGAAAAAAAAAAGTCGTGCGTGAAGAGAAACTGGCCAATCAAGAGGCGAGGAACAGATACTGATTATATAATCACGGCATCTAGGGTTGGATAGCAACAATATTGAATATAAAAGAATAAATATTAGGAGTAAAGATAATAATGGTAGACGCAAGATAAAAGGTAGATATATCAAATATGTGTATACTTAAGCTAACGACAGCATGATATACATTGCTGTCCACTGAAATAGAAATAGTAATGCGGCTCGTTTAGTATAAATAAAGATATGTCAGTATGCTTCAGTTGGCAACATCTGGCCTCCGGTAGAGAATGTTTTTTTCAGGAGGCATGGCAAGGGACACAATGCTAGGCAGATAATAAACGAAAGTGACACCTGCAAGCATTACGAGCTCATCAGAGTGACAATGTAGTAAAGTCAAATCTGTCTGGCAATACATACCCCAAAGAGCATAAGGAGGCAAAGTTACCTATATAAGTAGCGGCTCATTTCTGCCAACTCTCTCTTCTTGAGTAAGACCTACCATCTGCATACTTTCAGGATATACCACCAGCCATTCTAAAATACTACTAACAATCTTCTATATTTATAGATAGAGTAACCAGCAAGCCTAATACTTATATATAAGTATATCCACTCCAAATGCAAAGGTACACTGCTCCTCTGTCGACCGTTCAACCCCATAAGTTCATATATATATAATATGAAGCGGCCATCTTATCTTATCAGATCGGCGCTTGGCTCCAAAAAGAAAAACCTTATCTCCACCTCAGTCGTTCAAAGTCTTGGCAGTAAACTCGACTTTCAACGGCAAAAGAGGATGAGGGCGAGGACACCGATTATGTGTTTCGTAGTTTATATGAAGAGGAAGGCTAGTGCTTGGGGTATACCGAAAACTTGCCTGTAATTTCTTTAGATATTTGAAAAAGCAAGGGAAGGGCGAAGAGGGACTGGGCCTGTTACCCTAACCAGGTTTGTTCTACTATGCCACCAGTAAAGAAGCTGTCTATTTCATATATCTTTTGGACTCCAGCTATGGGCCATGACTCTGTATTTGCTTGTATGCATAAGTTACTGAAGAACTTGTGAGTGTGCAGTATCCAATCAGAAGATTGCATAAGCCATGACTAAGCATAATCAACTGCGTCTGGAAACTTGAGCTGCTCAGAAAACGAATATTTGGACAAGAAACAGGCAGATTCACCCATACGATGCATGCAATATGAGTGAAAAAGACCAGCCGAGCGCACCTCACACCTCTGTAGTGGTGCCATCAGCCTTGCAAGCCGGCGGTCTGGGCGGTAGGTACCTCATTTTTGGCTTACCATTGTTTGACAGACATTTAATATTAATATGTTCATTATAATCCAGGTGCCTGCGGTCTTCTCTATGGTGGTGTGTCAGGAGTTCTTCAGGCCCGTCATCCCATAATTAAGTCCATATCTACTGGGGTCTATTGGTTTGCATTTGGTAGCTCGTTTTGGTGTAAGCACACAACCCCCAAGACAACAAACATTTATATTAACCAAATGTCCCAAAAGGGTTGAGGAGTAATATCCTTAGAGCTCAATTTGAAGACAATGCAACTTCAAGAGAATGCATTTATTCATCCGTCGCGGCCGGTGGTCTATCTGGAGGAGCGGTCAATTGGGCAGTTAGTAAGTATTCAACCCATAAAATCACTACACTCTACGTCCACCTCGACGGCAGATTTATCCATAAGCCAACCTATGTATTAACAAGATGAATAATAGACCGACGATTCCTCCCTGGTCTGGTCGCATGTTCTATACTAGGCCTTGTGGGGCAATATTCCTACAATAAGCTTGAGGAACGTCAGACACGACTAGAATTAGAGCCTGCCTCGTCGAAAACATGGGCCGAACGGATAGCAGATTCCCGATGGGTACCAATCAAAAATTTGTCCGATGAGCAGTATAAGAATATGCTCCAGGAAAAACTGCTTGGTGTCGATGTAGAAATTGCATTGATTGATGACAAGCTGAAAGCATTGAGGGCGTCTGATGGCGGAAAAGAGGGCTCAGATAAATAGAATGTAATCTTGGGATGTTTTGACTTCCTTATGTGTACGATATCTTGTTCCATAGCATAATCCAGCCTGTTTTGCACAGCCTCGGCAAACTGCCGGGCTCGATGGTACGCTTTGGTGACTGTGGCCGCTCCAAAACCATCCGCTGTCACACACAGGGCCGCCGTTGTAGTGGCCTAACGGCTATAAAGCTAAATATACTCGCCCGAAAGATAATCGTATCGGCGGATTCAAGGGTCATTTATATATCTGTATTTCAAATTGATTACGAGGAATTACATGCTAACTTCTAAAGGGCGTGGGTTATCTAAGAGAACAGGGGTTGGCGAAATAACCTTGCTAATATATTTTGCGAACCCCATTCTACAAACCCCGAATACCAAATATCCCATATTCAACTAGCAATACCCAAAGACAATATAGGACGATGGCCTCTACGTCAGCAGAACCGAAAAGGAAGCCTCGCGTGCTAAGCTTAGGCACAATAAACCACATGGAAGACGATTATCTCGCAGAGTTTCAAAAGGGGTTTGACTTATCCGTACTCAAGAGCTGCCCCCGAGGGGAGCTGAAGGGTCGATTGGAAGAGAACATCAAGAAACATGGCCCGGTCGATGCCTTTATCATCGGACCAGATAGCATACCATATTATCCGTTCGACGAAGACCTCCTCTCGCCTCTGCTACCAGGTTGCAAAATAATTTCTAGCATTACTTCTGGCTATAACATGTTCTCTGTAGATTGGATTACGAAGCAGGGAATCTGGCTTACAAGCACGCTGGATGCCGTTGCAGAACCTACCGCTGATATGGCCCTGTTTCTACTTCTGGCCGTGTTTCGAAACACAACAAATGCGGAAAAGAGTGCAAGGGCGGGAACCTGGAGAAATAATCTGAATCCAACCCACGACCCTTCAGGATGCACACTGGGCATCGTTGGGCTAGGCGCAATTGGAAAGGTTGGTGAATTCATAACACTGTTTGTGGCTATCGCATATGTACTTACTTCCTTCTAGTATCTGGCTAAAAAGGCTGCAGCATTTAATATGAAAGTCATATACCATAACCGAACTCAGCTGCCGAGGGATGTTGAGTCCAAATATGGGGTAACATATTATGCCTCGTTACACAACATGCTTGCGGTATCTGATGCAGTTTCTATCTGCTGCCCTTTGACCGAGAATACCAGAGGATTAATTGGACCAAAGGAGTTTGCAGCAATGAAGGATGGCGCCTATCTAGTCAACACAGCCCGTGGGCCAATTGTGGATGAAAAGAGCTTGATTGAAGCCCTTGAAAGCGGGAAGATAACTCGAGCAGGCCTCGACGTCTTTAACGAGGAGCCGGACTTTAATCCGTACTTTAGAACCAGTGACAAGGTCATAATTCAGCCTCATCTAGCAGGTTTAACAGACATGGCAGTTCGAAGGGCAGGGAGGGAATGCTTTGAGAATGTCTATGCTCTGTTTCGAACGGGTAGGCCACTATCGCCCGTGGTTGATATTGAGCATTCAACTTAAGGGCTAGGTTAATAGTGCTGGAACTTTCGTACTTCATATAGCAGATAAGATGTGAACAAAATAGATGTTATGGTGAGAAAATTCTACCGAAATTTCTGTTTATCTGTGACTTGATATTGATCGTATGTTTCTGCTTATCAAAATCCATCCAAATAGTTCTATCGGGATCATCTTAATGACCATCATATTCCTAGAGTGCCATACCAAGACACCATGTATAGCTCGGATATACTCTATGAGGATAGCACTCGGAGGATATTTATCATTAAGAAATGAGTTTAGATGTGGCTGACACAGCTTCGGATCAAATTTTTCTATAGTACCAAAGGAATTTGGACAACGAATCGTGGTTGTTCAAGAAAGAAAACTCCTTGACTTGGTTACTGTGGTTGCCTTGTTTGCAGTGTTTGTTCGAGGAAGTCATTTAAACTAAAGAATACGCATGGTTACGTCTACCTATCGTTAAGGATATACACTACGATATCTCAGTGCATTAAATACCATGGCAGAAGAGCCCCAGACGACCGAAGAAACAAAGGATCGCAAACAGGAGAGAAATGCCTGTATGGCGCATACCCTCTAGAAACCTCCCGTCAAGGGCAGGCAGTACTAATCGATACCACGACAGTCACCGAATTAATGGCTCCCAGACCAAAGCGAGCAGCGTCTTCGCCCATCGAGCCAAGGCCCTCTCGCCACAAACCTTTCAAGAACCGTGACGGTCTCGGAGCCTACATCGGAGCTCCCGAGTCCTTCTCCGCATCAACAGTAGTGTCCCATTCGGCCGATTTCGTGGTAATCAACGACCTCTACCCCAAGTCCGCAGTGCACCTACTCATCCTCCCTCGAGATCCGAGTAAGTTCTACCAGCACCCGATTGACGCCTTCGAGGATGAAAAGTTCCTCGAGAGCGTACGAAGAGAGGCCAGTCGGGTGCGGAAACAAGCTGCTTCAGAACTGCGGCGGAAGTTCGGTAGATTTTCGGCTCTGGATCAGGCGAGGAGTGAGGCGCTTGATGCTGATGCTGATCCGGTGCCCGAGGAGCTACCGGACGGGCGGGATTGGGAGAAGGAGATAATGTGTGGGATCCATGCGAATCCGTCTATGGACCATCTGCATGTTCATGTTATCTCTGTAGATAGGTGTGGGGGTAGTCTAAGGCATAGGAAGCATTATAACAGCTTTTCTACGCCGTTTTTTATCAAGATTGATGCGTTTCCGCTTGCAGAGGACGATAACCGCAGGCACCCCGATAGGGAAGGGTATCTAAAGTCGGATTTAAAATGTTGGAGGTGTCACCGCAATTTTGGGAATAAGTTTACGCAGCTGAAGGCACATTTAGAGGAAGAGTTGGAGGAATGGAAACGGATCTAGAGGATGTTTCTTCACTCCATCGCTACTGTAGCAGAAGAAATCTATTAAATGAAGAATCTGATTAATGCACCTATTACCCCCTGTAACTAAAGATTAAAGCCTTATCTGCGCCAAACAACTCAACTAATAACGACGGGAAGAGGAAGAAGAAAGATAATAAGCCGCCTGCGCCAGTGACTCCGGAGTTCCATACCAAAAAAGAAAAAAAGATTTTGTAGAAAGAGAGCAACGAAGACCCCCTAGGCGGAAGAATGAGATGAATCGGTGGACTGGGCGGCCATATCTTAAAAGCGTAGTAAAGAAAAACGGCGAATAAAAGGGTATAAGGAGCGTAGGCAGGTAGCATAAAAGAAGAATAGAATGCAAAAAGTGGGAGATCCCGGAATCCCACAGTGTGCTTGAATGGTCGTTAAAAGATCATAAGATGTCTCGACCTTCGAACAAAGGGTGGAAGGCAGGGGTGGGTGAATGAGAAAAGATATACTCCCCTCCTTCACAACCGCTTGGAGCTAGCCCGGCGATCTAGCATGGACCAAAGGCTAGAACCTTCATGGACCTCAGGGAGGCGGTAGCCATTTAACATTTCGTTCTCGACGAAGATTGAGGCGCGTTTGAATTTTCGGTCGGCGTACTTCTCGTAGATGGCTAGGTGGTGTTGCTGTGGAAATTCGCAGCATTCAAGAATAAGACCAATCAGCTGGTAGAGCTGGCCGAATGTGTAGCCCGAATAGTAGACATGAGCAGGAGTCTAGACAGAGCAGGTTAGAAAGAGGCAAATGTAGAAAGATTAAAAAGGACACGCATACCCATTCCCCTTTTCTCAGCATCAACCTGGCTAGGCAATGAGCTCCAGCAGCAGTAAAACTGGGTGGTGTACCAACGAATCGCTCGTCCATTATTGTGAGTTCCAGGAAGTATTTTGCGAGCGTGCGTGTTTCCAGGTCGTAATCATCGGCCTTGCTGATTCGACGAAGGAAACTCATTGGGCCAGGCCATCCAAGTTCAAACTGAAGCATACTTAACATGAACCGTTCGGCCTTGAGTATCTCCTCGACCGTGTATCCATTCTCCACCATGTAGACAATCTCCTGGACGGAAGGACAGTTAATCTCTTCGTACTTGGCAGCAATGAAAATGGCAGTAGCGCCGACAAGTTGGAGCTTGCCAAGAGAGACAATTTTGCAGGACAAAAAGCGGTCGATGTAGTTGACGCAGAGAAAGAGGGTCTCGGGCAGGAGAGAGAAGCGATGGTGGACCTGGACCAGCCAGTCCATCAAGACGGAACGCATGGACCACTGGATCTCTGCTTGGTTGTCCATGTAATGGGCATTGGGCAAGAGTTTTATCTGCAAATGGCATTAGCAAATGGCTTATAATGCCAAACGACAAGGGTTAAACATACCTCGAGCTCCCTTAGGTACTGAAAGATTTCTTCTCCATATTCGGATACCATGGTAGTATCCCGCCATTCTTCTTCATACTCTTCGAGGGAGGTGGATGCTTCCATAATCTGGCTTGCAAGAGCGAGCTCGCGACGGGCTTGCTGGCTCATCTTGGGGAACAGCACCGTGGTTGCGCCGCAAGTGGTATTATCACGGGAGCGGCATGACCGGGCAGTCGCATAGCCATCTTCATCATAGTTGTCTTCCTCGTCCTCTTCCCAGTACTCCTCTGGTTCAGAATGCGCCAGTGAATGGTCGTATTTACGTAACGAGGCGGTGGCATCACTTGACCGTTTGGCCAACGGTCTTGGAGCTTTGACACTCTCGTTAGATACCCTGGTGCCCTTTGGCTTTGCCGCCTCGTTGGCGTCATTTGTGTCCTGCTTGGACACGGGAGGTCTAGTTTCAACGGCCGGCTTGACCACGGCTTCTTTAGTCGCGGATTCTTCAATGGTAACGCTTGTCGTAGTAGTCATCTTGGAGGCCTGAGCAGGAACAGACTCGGTACTGACAGCCTTTGGAGCATCTGTCGCGTCCTTGGGAGCTTTCTCAATCTCTTTGGATGAGTCAGCAGTCTTTGGCAATGTCTCATTCACTGAATCGAGTGCATTCGGTGCTTTGTCTTCCTGCTGTTGTTGCGAAGGTTGCTGCTTGGGTGCTACAGGCTCCTCGACGACCGGCTGAAGGATTGGATCTTTAAAGACAGCATTTGCACGTTTGGTCTGAACCTTTTTAGCCTGTGACTTTTCGGAGGCTGGCTTTGTACCGGCGTCCGAGTTAATGACGCTATTCACGGTTGGTTTGGCGCCAATAGAGTGAATAGGCCGCTGAGCTGGGCGAGCAAGACAAAGAGGCTTCTCAGTGATCTTGATGCTATCCTTGGAGGGAAGGGAGGAGTCATCCTTGGCTGATCGAAGGGAATTCACGGTATTGCTGACATCTCCAAAAGCGGCACGTCTCACGGGCTCCTTGTTGGCGGTACTGTTAGCTAGAGCTGACAATGCAGGCGTAGACTTGTTGCGGTGATGAATGGTCTTTCCAGCGCGGTTGAAAGCTATCGCGTTCTCATCAACCCGGCCGCGAAGGGTGCGAACTGGTCGCTGTGGCTGTTTATCAGATATACAATTAGTAAATGAGACGTTCAAGAGATAAATTGATGGCATGATGTGTGCAAATAAAAGCAGGGAGGTGGCGACTATCTAAAGGGGTTTTATACATACTTTTGCGTCCATGGCGAGCAGTCTGTTCGAATAGAGACGAGTAAGAGAGTCCAAAGCTCCTACTGTCCAGCTATCATCAATAAAATCTAATATCAATATCGAGATAATCTTCTTGTTGACAGTTTGTTTGTTGATAATCTAGAGAGTAATGAACCTGGTTTGTTCTCTGAGAAGGAAAGGAAAAAAAAAGGGATTCACGACCGCAGAGCCATGAAAACAGAAGAACAAGACGGCGTGCAAAGGCTTCGAGAGCTGGTTCAACCCACCCGCGTTCTGAATATCTCTCTTGGACAAGCGTCTGCCGTCTTTCGAGTGAGAGATAGACAGAAACAAGAAGAGGAACTGTCCTTCATGTGTTTTTCTTCTTCTTTTCTTGTTGATGGAAAGAGAAGAAAATAAACAAAGCTAGTCCGCATCCGGTTAGCGCCCGACGGAGGCCTGGCTTAGCAACCAAAGTCTTGGCGGATTACGTCATATAAATAGTTTCTCGACTTCGCGTCTTCCACGAGAGCCTCAAGAAGACATTTTCTCTTCTCCAGCGCGCGCAAGACAGGCTGAGTGCAAGATATTTTATCCACGGCCTGTGTCGACTTATGCGACAGGACTGGTATCTTTTTTACACACGGAAAAATTATGGGGTGGTGGTTGCAGGGGGCTTTGGGATGGAAGTCGGTTTTACGTGTCGAGAAACACGAAAAGACGCCAAAACACGTGACCCAACTTGGCCCATCTTGCGACGACGAAAAGCGATGAAAACAGCGAGAAGAGGACAAGCAAGCAACGACGAGGAGGTGGGAAGAACAGTTCAGGTGCCGGTGAGACATTGGAGGCAAGACACCTCCTGACGTCAAGGATGGGTTCGGTGACCCCCATTTTAAGTGCGGGATGGGCTGTTCGGCTTCGTCCCGGACGCTACCGACACAGCCTTCCCGCCAGGACGACGGTCAAGGGAAAAGAGAAGCTCGTCGCAAGGTCCTCACATAGGCTGGCACTGCCTCGAGGGGTCCCCTTCCCCATCGCACAACAGATAGAGACAGACAGCAGACAGGCAGACAGATAGAGAGACAGAAGAGAGAGAGAGAGAGATCCCTTCACCCTTTCGAGTCACAGGATCCATCGCAGCGCACAATATTCCGAGCCCGCGATCGCAGGATCTTGTGAGGGCCAAGCGGGTTTCACTTTTTTTTTTACAACAAACATGCATCTAGTCGCCTGCTCTAGCCTATTGTTGTCGCATTCATCACCTTAGCCATGGTGCCACCGGCTCTCGCAGCGTCGCCGCAGAGTCGCTCAGGCCCTTTCACCACCATTTCTCCAGTGTATATCGGATCGCCATTATATAAATATCAGTATCGGAGGTGCATACATGAGGGAAAACCCGAATATCATAGAAACCAGCGCTGGCGCAGTAGAATAGACCGCAGATAAAGCGGAGACACACCCATGCGACTCGCTATTGATGCCGGTTTGCGCCAGAGGGTAGCGAACAAGAACAGATATCTTTGACCGCGTGGATATACGGGGTTCTGGAGTCGCAAGGCGCGAAAGGCAAAGGACATACGACAGGATGATGATAGGGATAAAACAATCTCACCGACGCTGGAGTTCTGTTGGGCCGGTCTCTTTCGACGCTAGAAGAACCTGGTCCGGCGCTTGACAGCTGCTCTTCCACACGAACAACGCACCAGCCTAGATGGTGCCGGAACTGAAGTGGATTCTGGAGTCGGTTCATATAAGTCGACGGAGTATTATAGCCTCTTCTATCGGCCATGAGGATACGATATCTGCTCAGACTACTTCCCCCCCCCCCCCCATAAGCTTTTCTTTTGCTGGCTCCGTTGCGAAATCTCGAATGCCAAAGAGAGTCGGCGCATAAAGCAGTCACTTTTATAACCTTTGCTCACACTAGATCGCCAGCGCCACCACGATGCCATGGGATCTATCTCAACTATCGTCAAGCACGGCCAGCGGGAGGCAGGCGAGCAGGGCGAAACATGAAACTATTGACCGCCGTTGGTTGGTTGGGATTTGTTATTGGGTTGTTGCTTATTATTATTATTATCTCAGCTCCCTCTCCCTCTCCTGCTGCGGCCACGTCAGGGAACGAGGAGGACCGCCCTGTTCCTCGATCGCTCGGGTTACTCTTCAGCAAACCTTCTGACTCCTCTTTTCCTTCTCCATCCCTGCGCTACCGAGGACAGCTTCATAGTCTGTCTTTCTGAAGCCTGAAGGGGGATGTGAAGGACAGGGGAGGCCGGGGGAGAGAAGGTCAACCCGTCAAACACTTCCGGCGTACATGTGTTTGATATTGAACAACGCATTGAGGTTCCGCCCTGTCCTTGCGGATCGAAGAGAAGGAAAGGGAAAAGAAAAAAAAAAAAAGAACTAACACACACCCCCCTTGTTGCGCAGTGTGCCGCTGGGTTGAATTGAGCGTGGCCAACCCAAGCTGCAGAACTCGGGTGGATCGTCGCAAAGACATGGCAAATGGACCCAATCCTAGGCGCATTTGAGTTACAGGTTCACTCCCAGGATTAACGACGGGCTCTGCTTTCTCTAGAGAGGGAGAATAGAAGAACTTGCCCCGGGGAGAGAGAGGGACAGAGAGAGAGAGATGGGCGCCAGCTCATATACTTTCGGGCTGGCCCTTGTATACCGTTTGAAGGAACTAGTTTCCCGCCGATTCCAGATGGATACAAAGGGTTGGTCTCTCTTGCAAGAGACAGCAACAGTTCCAGATAGACCAGAGACGGTTTTGACAGAAGCAAATGACAACAGACTCAAGAGCGCATTAGCAGCCGCTATCATGAGGTGTAATTGGGCCTTTCTTTTTAGTTGCGCATAAAATAATCCTGACCGAGTTCTTCTTTGGCTTTTGGGCATCCGAGAGTCGCATAGAAGGTAGAAGAAAGCAGGATATTCGTCCTCTTATATATATAGAACAGTTTCATCAGCGCCGGTTAAGCGATTTCCTATTCTATTTCATTCTCATGATAAATAAGTATTATTCAAAGATAAATATCCCAGAGTAAAGTAAAAAACAAAAAAGACCAAACTGGGCCTTGAGGTGGTGGTGTGAAACCTCCTCCACCGTTCGTTCGCAAACCCTCAATCCACATCTTCCTCTTCTTCTTCTTCCTCCCTCGAACAACTCACAGCGTCGTCAAGGACGGAAAGCCGAATCCAACTGTGTGCTCTCTGCCATGGCCTGGTAGTAAGTACTCTCTCCTTCGCCCTGCCGTCCTTTTCTACTCTATATAACTTGCCGCTGATCTCCATTCTGTGACAGGACCCAGACATCTCACAGCGCCCCCCAAGGCCATCATCACCACCAGCACAGCATCCAGCGTCTGTCCCGACACCTTCGAGGAGACTCGCTTGAGTCTTGCGATCCATCCTTCATCGTCTTCTTCATCGGTAGGTATCTCCTTGGTCGTTGGTTTTCTCCAGCTGCCCCAGCCCTGCCATACCCGTCTCTCCCTCTGCTTCTCCGTTGGGCCATGTTTTCCCTATTGGAGCAACACACACACCTTTGTCTGTCTGTTCTGGAGCCTACTTCTGCCCTATTCACACATGGCAGGACACAATCATGCATCCTGATTCATTACATTTACTGCCTCGATGGCTAACTCGGTCTCCTCTACTGTTTTCTAGTCGCCTATAGTATAGAAATTTCCTCACCGGCACTTCCATCCAACCCAGCGAAATACCACCAGACACCATCACTCCTACCAAGCAAGGCCTGGCTGTCTGGCCAGATTATACACTCGATTAAATAATTCATCTGAGACACTCTCCTTGTCTGATTCTCCCTCCTGCTGCATGGGACAAGTTAAAGGGAAGAGTAAAAAAAGAAGCTGAATCCCCTACCACGGCCTCTCGTCGCATCAGTCACTGCACCAACAACGAAGCCATAACCCAGCAGTCCGGGGCAAGAATCCATCGGAAATGCCTCAGGAACAGCGGGTTAGAATGCAGCCATCGGCTCATGACTGTGAGGTGTCAGGATCTGGCGGCCCGGTCTCCGAGGCTCAGACGTACTATGACGAACCCCAGGACCGCCTGGTCAAACATGAGTCTCCCTCAAATCCGTCCCCGAAGCATGTAGCCTTTGAGCTCCTGCTGGACGAGTCCTCGAAGATGCGAGCTCGCATTCCAATGAGGGTGCAGATCTATCCGCACGACACCACAGACTCAATCGTCACCACCGTCAAAAACTTCTACGGTATCTACGAAGGGACTGCCAGCGGCGTCAGCTTTGAGGACCAGGATGGCAACACCCTCATTGCACGGTACGAGAACCTCAAGAACAGCATGACAGTCTATGTCCGTGTGATACCGAATCATCATTACCCCGAACAACACTCACCACCGTCATACTACGCTGTCTCACCCATAGATGGCTACTCCCGACCTACGCTCGGCGAGCCATTCTCGATGCCACCTCCCCAGGGCAACCAAAGCTTGGGGTATGGCCAGTCTGTGTCCCGGCCTGGCTCGCGCGCCGCTGCTGGAAAGCGAAGCGTCTCTCCTCCTGCCCGAGGTCGCCGGAGCGCCTCGAGGCAGAAGTCATCCCGCGCCGGTGTCAAGAGCCGGGGCTCAAGCACACATGGAAGCTTCCACGATGACGCACATATGCCATGCAGCGACAGCGACGGTGGCCACAGCTCGGTAAATGGTACGAGAAGGCCCAAAAGCGAGCACTTTGGCAGTGCCGATATCAGTATGGACAACATCCTGCAGGATGGCAGAAGGAAGCGCCCAAAGTTTGAGAGCTCCGTAAGTATCGCTTTCCAAAGACACAACAACGATAGCCTTATCGTGGTCGACAGTCGTGATGTTGATATATTAACGCTTTACCGTCTCTAGGAGCTTCCTTTGTTTGCTCCTCCTCAAGTGCCGCGGACGACTTCGGCATCCTCCATCTCTCCCCAGCGTCGCTCTCTTGCTCCCGACGCCTCGCCGTTCGCAAGGCCAAACCAAAACGCATTCAGCGGCTACCAAACACTTGCGTCTCCCCAGAGCCTAGGGAACCATGAGAAGCTACATTCTCTTCAGAATGGAAGTGGAAGCAATCCGTATGCGACCCCAACTGCACCACACCATGGGCACCGGCTGCGAAATCGCGCCAATTCCAACTCAGCGGTGCACTATGCCACTCCCGTGAATGGCCATGGCATCTTGCCTACCCCTGACCCAACCATTGCCAGCTGCATCTCGGATGAGGATGTTGCCATGCAGCTGATCAGACTCGGAGATACCTCCAACTTCTCGCACGGCCGGACGTCCACCTCCACGGCCGACGATGCATTCAGTGGCATTGCCGATGCTCCCTCTTCCACCGGCGCAACTACGGACATGTCTGATGTCAGCGGTGATGAAGGCGACCTCCCAACCAAAATGAGGGATCGTCGCGCATCGAGTGGCTCACTGCCCGGATTGACGAGAAAGCATAAGTCGCTGGATGAGATCCTGCCCAGCTGTGAAAGCAGCGATCCGACCAGTGACGATATCGACGGTGAATACCAAAACCTTGCCTCTCAAGATAACATCAAGAGCGAGTATGATGATGACCCCTTATACGAGGCCCAATCCTCCCGAGCCAAACGCTCAAGGAAATCGGTCAGCGCGACTGCGGCCACGGCTTCAGCCAAAGGCGCCGGAGCCAAACAGGCCTCGACGGCTAAAGGAGGTCGCAATGCAAAGAACCGCGCCGCCCCTGCATCTCGCAAGGGTAAACAGGCTCCGACGAGCGCCGCCAAACCAGCGCCCCCGCCGTTACTCCCGGCCACTGCCCAGCAGGGAGGCGTGAACTTCCACAACCAGCTGGCGGCTGACGAAGAGGACCTGTCCACCAAGCCTCGCTGCCAGAGATGCCGAAAGAGCAAGAAAGGCTGTGACCGCCAGCGCCCTTGCCAGAGATGCAAGGATGCCGGTATTGGTATCGAAGGATGCATCAGCGAGGATGAGAATAATGGTCGCAAGGGCAGATATGGGCGCCACATGGGCGTTTCCGTCAAGAAAGACCTTTCCGCCAGTGCTGCGAATACCCAGGAGCCACTGGCTGCCGTCACCGCCGTCTTGTCCACCACGTCTGCCGGCCCTGACAAGAGCAAGAAGCGGAAGCGCTGATCGCAAGATGCGAGCGTAGGATATCGACACTCTTCTCTACGCTCGCATTCAATCTATGACTGTTCCGGCTTTATACCTCTCATAGAGCAACAACTGCCAAAATAGCCAAAAAAGAATAAAAAAAATGCACAGGGGATATCGACATCTCCCTTTCGTGCAAGCACATATCCTCTGTCGCCGATGCGTCTGCCATTCGAGTTTCGGTTATACTTACGACTTGTGTTTATATCTGCAACAAACAAAAAAAAAACCGCCTTTAAACAGTTTCTAACCATCAAATTATCATCACTATTAGACTTTGATTCTCTTTTCCTGCCAACGGGTGGCTTTCTTGTATGTTCGTATCCTCTACCATCCCAAAGCCCTGTTTCGATCCATCTTAACTGTCTATCTGCCTGCTTGCTCCAAATATCATCCGGCCATCATCTTTTATGCCAATTGCGACTTTCATTAACATCAACCCGGCGCTGCGAGTTCTCTGTCTTTTTGTGCTGCATTTACATTTTCTTTTCTTCGCTCTTTTTCGAACATGTACCTATTGCGGTTTATTGTCCTGTTTAATCTCCATATTGATTCATATATCTTCTTCTCATTCTCTTCCCTTTCATTCGCTTGAGCTATTCCAGTCTGCCTGGGTTGAGATTCGACTGGTTATATCTCGTAGTTATCTGAATGGCAAAAGCTGCCCTGTAGCCTCTCTTGCTTTCAACAGCCATGCCGTGGCTCTCAACGTCTGATTGACCACCATTAACATTCTAGTTTATTCATTAGAATCAATCAGTGGGCTTCTTCTCTTCTCTTCTTCTACTTATCATCTTTATAATGTTGAATGTTGAAGCAATAACTGGTAATTTGGTGTAATGATACAAATAGAAAAGCAGTGCTAAGACATTAAATTTAGTGTGTATCGTAACGTAAATACAGGGAAAATTACACTCTCAAAACTTCATTTTTTGTCGCAAAAACATCGATTTGAATCATTGCAAAAAGAGCTTCAAGAGCTTTTGCTTGTTCTTTTCCTTTTGGTTTATTTCCAGTAAGCGATCCAATAGACACAGTCAATTACTACGAAAGCAGACGTCTACCCATTCTCCGCCTGCCTTCAATATATCCTTCAATAAATCATGCCGCCAAATCCCCCGCCAAACAGACCGCCGCCTGGACGACAGCAACCAAGCGGCTCAGAAAGGTCCTCAGCTACTCCAGGGCCGTCTGGGACTGCGGGTACGGGTCGCGGGGGCTCGGCGAGCGGCCGTGGACGACCGGTTCAGCGATTACAGTCCCTGAAGAAACGAGCTCCGGGCGGCAGTCTTGTGCCGCTGAATGCAGATGGCTCAACACCCAAACCAACGTTGAAATTCCAGCCAAAAGTGGTGGCACGGAAGAGCAAAGAAGAACGAGAAGCACTGGAGAACTTCGAGGCTCAGAGGTTACAGGAGAGAATATCTGCGGCTAATGCTACCCGGAGGTCGACCCGAGGCGGGGATAGAGGCAGAGGCAGAGGGCGTGGTAGGGGTGGAGCCAGCGGTGCATCCGGGCCTTTAGGAGGAGGAGCAGCTGGGCCTGGAAGGCATGGAGGAGGTGCATGGAAGGGTAAGGGTGGCCGTTCTGCCAAAATATCGGGCGTATATGGAGTCAAGAGTGAAGGCGGCGCTCCGGGAGAGCACGACAGCCGGGATATCTCGTCTGATGAAGGCAGTGACTATGGGCTACGGTTTAGTATCGACCATATCAACCTCGAGAGCGATTCAGAGGAGGAGGAAGTTGCTGGTGCTATGATGAAGGGCAAAGCCTCTTTGGCAAAGTCTACATCTAGGGGGGGCAATCGTGGACTTCGACCTGTGCGTGTTGAGAGACATGAACACGTTGAACGGTCGATTGGCATTGCCAGTGACGTGAGAGAGGGAACAAACAAATCTGCTGAGCTCAGGAGGCAAGCAAAGGAGAAGGCCAGAGCAGAGAATGACAGCCTATTTGTCGAGGGTGATGACTCCGATGATTCTGACGCTGATGAGGATGACGATGTGGTTATGGGGGAGATAAAGGAATCTGTTCCTACGAGTGATAGTCCTCGCATCAAAACAGAGCCTGCTGATGACAGTGTTATCATCGATGATAGCATTGTGCCTGCTGTATCGGAAGAGACTGCACCAAAACCACGAGCGAAGAGGAAGGCTAGGGATCTGAGGAAGAAGCTACAGACAGAAGAAGAACGACAGGAGTACGACCGCTATGAAGAGGATATTGACTACTTGAAATCTACTCTCGGAAGCCTGGCACCAGCAGGCAAGGCCCCTGATAGTTCAGCTACCGTAGTTGAGAAAAAGGACGAGGATGACGCTGACAACGCCTTGAAGCCGGCAGATGAACGCCAGGGCCAGCTATTTTTGCTCCAGTTTCCGCCAATGACTCCTAATCTTGTGCCGCCAAAACTTGAAAAAAGCAGTGCAGCAGAGCAAGGTGAAGCTGTTGTCGAAGTTGCAGCTCCTCTTCCCGCAGACCATCCTTCACAATCTCAGGGGTCAGTGACAATAAAACAGGAAGAGGGCGCCGCAAATCCGGAATCTACCGCCAGCACATCGACTCCTCTGGTCACGGCTACAAACAGCGCCTTGCCACGAGGGCGTGTAGGGAAACTGAACATACATCAATCCGGCAGGGCAACCATTGACTGGGGCGGAGTCAGCTTCGAGCTCACCAAGGGCAGCACCGTCGGTTTCATACAGGATGCTGTGATACTGTCGGACAACATGGCTGGCAGTGCTGACAGCAGCTCCACCACCTGCAACAAGAAGCTATGGGCCATGTCCCAGGTCACTGGCAAGTTCGTGGTAACTCCAGACTGGGATAAGATCCTTGATGAATGATCAAAATGTTCTGCGTTGCCATTCATACCAGCCACTTTGATTACATCTCGCATCAGCTATCCTCGCAACTGCGCACCATCATGACCTCTGTTATAGCCTACAGCGACTGACTATGCATGAGTTTCTTCCGTCTTTCAGTATTTCTATCATCTTTTCCTCTTGTTTCTTCGTTTTTTTGTGCTGAAACAGCTATGACCACGTGACCATATTACGTGTCGCCAAAAACAGCAAAGGAAAAAAAGCACCAAAACTTCGACTTTCAACCAAAAAGACGACGAACTACTTGAACCAAATCGCCCATTGGGGTAGCCAGTTATCCATCCATATTCCCGACAGCTGTTTATTGCTTCTGTGTCCTTCTTCCGACCTCATCCGACAGCAGCTGGCGGGGCGCCTTCGACTATCGCCACTTTGACAGCCATCGATTTAATTTACTGGGAGCCATTCCCCTGTCCGACTCGCACTGCTCTTACGGGGGAAGATCGAACACTCTGACCAAGATGCGGTTCACAAAGAGCCCCATTTATCTGCTTGCCGCGTCTTCACTTCTCTTCACCAGCGCATTTGCGGCCGACAGCGCAGCAATGACCTTGCCAGGGCCCTTACCCACACCGGATGCAGCGAAGCAATCTAGCGATATAAACGATGAATCGCCCTTAAACCCAGAACCTGAGCTTAAAAAACGTGCCATTGTCGACGCGCCGCCTGATTCAGTGCCAAAAGTACCTACGCAGGTCTCTCCGGTTATGACGGTTTGGGTCCAAGGAGTTCAAGTGCTATACACGCAGACATTCCCACCTACGCCTGACCCATGGCCGGCTCCCAAGAGTGGAGAAATCGGCCTGGGTACTTTGAAGGGGGAGATCGGGAAGACGACCACGATCAAGGCCCGCAGCCTTCCCACAGACGGTCCAGAGGCGATGTTTGCGCGCCAGTGTCGAACGCTTGAGTGCCGCAAGAACGTAGAAAATCTGGATAAACGCGATGAAGAGAGTGATGCCTGAGGTATCTTATGTTATTGCGCGGAGTTACGTGGCCTTGACCGGTGCTCAGATGTGGTTGTTTTTAATGATTGGAATTTATGCCATGTTGGCAAGCATATATACGGAGTTTTGGGGCAGCTATCTGCCATAGACATGTACACTATTTCTTCACTTTGCTTCAGTTCTTTTTTCTCCTGCTTCTTCATACTCTCTTCAACCTCTTTTCAGTTTCTTCTCTTCAGCCTCTTCTCTTCAACCTCTTTCAGCTTCTTCTTTCCTGGTCCTCCTGGTTAGAACTTGCACTCTCAAATGAAACTGTCAGCATCCACCACCTCCGCAGGCTGCATCCTGGCTATTAAAGCACCTCTTTAAGCCCTCGACGTAATATATAAATAATATCTTCACTAGTCAACATGATAATATCTCCGAGTCCAACGCTATCCGCAACCTTGGCAGGTGACCCAAAGATCATCAACCAAACCAACGAAGAAAAAAAAAAAAAGATACATCATGCAAACTTCTGTTGATATCGAACTGCTCCTTTTTTATATATATATAAATAAACAATAACTTCACCCTTCGTATGGAACAAGCGGACGGCCTGCAAATATCCAGAATATATTGCGCATCCTTGCCGCTTTTCCCTGTTTATTGAGCCTCGAAAGGCAGATCTGACTTGAACTAGCGGCGGACCCAAAAGTCGCCCTCACGGCGCGGAAGAGAGCTGCCCTTTTTCTCTCTCCTTCTGCTGTTCTCTTCTTCTTTCACCTTGCTGGACTACGCTGAGCATGAGCATATCGAGCCTGCTGATAGAGAGGTATTTGGTCTCTGGTGCTCGCTGGGGTAGCTCGATGCCATGTAGCGTCGCCCTTCCTGCCGCATGGATTGACCAATGTTTCGAGCCCTGGGACCTCTGCCATTTGGCATGGCCATTTTGAGCCCAACGACAGTATTTGTCGCCCTGGTCCTCGTCTACATCTCCTCCTTCGTCCTCTTTGCTATCATCCGCATCGCCACCGGGATCTCCATACAGCGGATCGGCTATTTTTCACTACGACATATCGCATATTCGCCGCGGGAGGGGGTTCACATCAAGTTCGGAGGGATTGGGATTTCGATACACAGGCCCTCGCTCGTTCAGCCTACGTACGTTAGCCTACGTATCAGACGGGCTACCGTCTCCCTTGACTTGAAGGTTCTTGCTAGCTCTCGTCGTCGAGCTGCTGCCGGGCAAACAACGGAGGACCTGAGCAAGGATGGAGTTGCGCCGGAGAATAAGTCTGTGGGAGACGGCGACGGCACAGCTAAGAAGGAATCAGCGTCATGGGATAAGACGTGGAAGATGCTGAAGGGAGTGAAGGAGAAGCTCAAGCAGTTGCTCAGACAGATAAAATGGCTGGCGCTGATCGATATCTCCGCCACGGAAACTACTCTCCGCATTAGAGATGCTGGGGAACTTCATGTCGGTGCCCTGACAATGTCTCTAGATGCGCGGCGCAAGGCTATGCAGAGCGGGAAGCAGTTTCGACAGAATGAGGACGCTTCAGGCGAAAGGCGGTCTCCAGAGTGGATTTTCAATGCGCGCAATATTCTACTGGCTTTGGATGGCTGCGAACACAAGGAAATATTTGATAATATTGGAATAAACGTCCATGGCCTTCTTCAAAATGGCGTGGAAGGATTACGGGAGGTCTCGATCTCGGTCAAAGTCGGGAGGCTTCACATTCCATATGACGATGTTCGCTCGATACTACTCCGGATAAAGGGGCTCTCGTTACCGGATAATATGGTCACAGATGCAGCAACCTCTTGCGAAGACACTGATGACGAAACGGCGCTGGGAAATATCATGGAAGAATCGGATTCTGAATTGCAGGATACCCATAACGAGGTGGTGGCCCATCACCTTACCGAATCCAAAGCTTTTGTTGCCTCCTTGCTTCGTGGAATTCAGGACTTCCAGCTCGCCTTGAGCTTTTTCCGTATTTCTAGCACCGTGAAGAAACCTGAGCCCATGCAGAAGCCTTTATATTTAAATTTTTATACGCACGAAGTGGGTATTGACTTCCACAGAATGGACCCAGCCCATCCATCTCACAGGATGTACTTTCAGCGTGACGATGTTGCCCACCAAGCCTTAATAGCTGCCATATCTTCGTCTATTTCTCTAGGTGAGAATATAGACGAGCACGACAAGCTAATATACATTCCAATGGCCACGACAACTATCAAAACGACACTTCCTTCTAAAACGATGACATTGGCAGGCGGCCATCGGGATGCCGCGGAGCGGAATTCAAATGTCATTTTTGCAAATTTCGTCATTACATCTCCCTCCATGGATTTGGAGCCTAGACATCTATCAAATGTCCTGGCCCTATTGCAAGCAAGAGGGTCTTCCTCCAGCGCCAGCTCTCAAAACAAACACTTTCTTATGTCTCGTCTTTTACCAAAAGCAGTAATTAAACTCTCTGTTCACGAACCTGTCCTTAGATTTGCACTCCCGACTTCAGACCCACCAGGCTTACCAGACTATAACCTGCTTGTTTCTTCTATATCCTCTATTTCCCTGGATATCGAGTCATCCCATTCCGTTGGAGAGGGTGCCCAATACTCGTTGGTTGCCACGTACCGCATTTCTTCTCATTTGATATACTACCAAACTGCCTCAGGGGTTAGGCATCGTCTCCTGGCGACGGACACTATGGACCTCAAGTGCTATATAAACGCAACAACAGAGATAGCTGTTGCTATTTCGGGCTCCATGAACTCGTTTTCCATCCATATTCTTAGCGGGGAGGTTACTCGGGGGCTTCATGAAGCTGTTAAGCAGCTGAAGAGACTTATGCCTTCAAAGCAAAATTCTTCTCGCGATACACCGTCACCTAGCCTGTTAAGGCACCTACCGCCTTGGTTAATCCGCTTCCAGTTCGAATCTTCCGCTTTTAGCATTGAAATTGCCGGCTCGGATCCCACTGTTGGCCCTGCTACTAGAGGAATCGTCCTTCACCTGGGCGGATGGTCGGTAGAATATCAGCTACAGAAACCAAAGCCGAACCCACGATCTATGCGGCGCAGAACTCCTAGCCACTCGGCTATTTCGGACGACCCATTCAGGTTCACTCCCACGTCACCCTCTGGGAAGTCGTATGCTCGTCCCTCGGATGGTAGAAGGCTAGCATTTCACGTCCGGCAACTGGAGAGTTTTATTATGGAGTCTGTAGACTATATGGAACCAGACGCATTTCTCTCCGTGCCTCAGTTTGAAGTCGCCCTTACTACTTCGAGTGATCTTCAAGGACCAATTTTCCACATCAACTCCACCGTTAACGAGATCATTGTAAAACACTCACTTTATCGATGCTATGCCATTGGGATAGCGGCTACCGCCATCAATGATGCGTTTTTCAAATCTACCACTGAAATGTACACTCATGGCCCTAAACGCAGATCCTCTTCGCTGAGAGCTCCCGGAAAAGCTTCCTCCAAGGTCGAACTCACCACTTTTGATATCAAAGTTCCTTCAATACAAGTTCAAGGTGTAATGCCGTCAGATCCAAGGATGCTACTGCAAGTATATGGATTGGTTGCAGGTCGACATCGCTGGTCGCCACCTTTTATTCGATCGCATCTGATTCGACTTCATGTGGAACCTCCTAAAGTAAAGGGTACTTGGACAAGAATTATTAGTGTTGGAGGCGTCCGTGTTGGGCTTCGAGAGAGCAGGACCAAGCAAGCAGAGACCCTGGGCACAACGAAATCATACGATATCTCCTCAGATTTCATTCGTGTGGCCGTTCCTCCACATATGATCATGTACCGTGTATTTGATAACTTTGTCAATACAGTCAAAGCGTTGGAGCTACTCAGTCATCGTATGCAGACGAAATCTAGCTCCCACAGCACGGAGAAGCCACCGAGTGGACCAAAACGTGTACCGAAAATATCCTTACGAAGCAAATCAATGGTATTTGAGATAGAGGATGACCCATTTGAGTGGAAACTAGGATGTATTTACCGTCTGGGGCTTCAGGAGCAGAAACAACGTCTTGCCCGCGAGGAAGCGTATCATATGAAGCTAAAGAAAGTGAGAGAAAGCCATGATGATCGCTATACTACAATCCGCCTCAGGAGCCTAAATGCTCGATCCCTAACAGATAGACCTTATACGAGCTCTCGCAGAAGTGGTGAATATCAAAGAAGTACCAGTGCAGATAGCCGACCTAGGAAACGGTCCAGGTCTAGAGGAAGGAGTGCCTACTCAAAAGGTCGATACGATACGGGACAGGTGCCAAATTTCTCTGATTGTAGCATCCTATCGGCTGATGAGGCATGGAATCAACTTCAGGCTCACAATGCGCGCTCTTGGAAGAAAAAGATTGACCATTCAATCAGATTTCAGAATGCGGCTGTCAGGGAGCTCCGGGCTCTTTTTGTTGGGGCCGACAAGACCCCCGATGGTATCCAGGAGCTTCCTGGGGTGGCTCCGATTCCAAGTCGACCAGGTCTACTTGCTATTAGGATATCTGATTTTGCCTTCTCTCTAGATGCGCCGTCGTTCCCCCTTCATGAATACCCTCAGTATCTCCATAGGATTGGGAAAGGGATGCCTTTGGATATGAAATATGCGTTATTGATTCCAATGAGCATCCGACTGGATATGGGAGAAGCCAGGTTCAATTTAAGAGATTATCCGCTCGATTTAATCCATATTCCTCCGCTAGGCCCAGGGCAATCTGCCCGTGTCCCAGCTTGGTCTCTCAAGACGGATTTTGTTATAGCTGAAGAATTCCGCGGACCTGAGTCTTCTCGTCAGGTCATAGTCAATATTGTTCCTCCCTCGCTTGCTTCTGATGGCACGATGCAGGATGGCTTTTCACTCGATGTTCGCCGAACGGTTGCTCCCGTGAAGACCTATTCCAACCCAACCATTGAGATCAACACTAACCAACCCACCACGATCTCTTGGGGAATGTCATACCAACCAGCCATCCAAGATGTGATGAAGATTATTGAGAATTTTACCAAGCCTGAAATAGATCCCTCCGAGCGTGTCGGATTCTGGGACAAGATTAGACTTAGCTTCCATTCAAGGCTGCTCTGGGTTTGGAAAGGGGATGGTGATGTCCATTTCCGATTAAAAGGTAAGTCGTGCTACAATTGCCTCATAGACATATCCACTGGGCCAACAATGTTTTAATTATAGGCTCTCGTGATCCCTACATCGTTACTGGCTTTGGCGCGGGTTTCGTTATGTGTTGGCGTAAGGATGTTCAATGGGGAATACATACAAATGACGACCCACAGGAATTTTTCGCAGTTACCAGTGGTGAATATGTTCTTGCCATTCCTGACTATAATCGTCAAGCGCGATATTCATACGAATGCCCGTCGTTCAGCAGTGGCTCCTCTAGGGTATTCGCAAAGAATGATGCATTATTCAAGAAGGTGATAATGAAGCTATCAGGAAATGTCCGTTGGCTTGCAGGCTTGGTTTTTGAACGGAACACGAATGGTGCGGACCGATGCTTCGACTTTAAACCTCATTATGAGGTTGTACTACGCAATCCCACATATCTAAATCCAGAAACATTAAAGGTACTGCTCTACTCTATTATCTTACGGAAAACCATTTTGATAATACTAACATTGAGGCCAGGACTATGATGCGTTTCGTGGATTCCGAAGCAACCACATCCATCTTTCTTTGGCCGTTGTTGCACCCGTTTCCCGAGTATGGACCTTAACCAACCGCGAGCCATCAGCTTCCTACAATACAGTTCATCTTACTCCCAAATTCTTTACTCACTTTTTTAGTTGGTGGTCTCTATTTTCCGGGGTCATGTCACTTCCAGTTCGCCAAGGCCCTCTTTTCCCTGGACTGACAAAGACGAGCAAGAAGTTTAGTCGTCATCTCGGTACCATAAAGTACAAACTCTTTCTTTCCCCATTGTTTGTCTCCCATATTTACAAGCATAAGGACCCGGAAGACTATAAGGAGGATGTTGTGTTTGCAACTGGGTTGAAAGTCCGGTTGGATAGCTTCATGCTTGATCTTCATCAACGACGAGAGTATACAACCGTTGTCAAGGGACGGCTTGAACCAACGAAGGCAAGTTCTATGAAGATCAATAGGGCGCAATTGGACTTTATATCCGCTGATTGTCGTGCCGTATCGTCAATTGGTAGCTCCCTCCAGGGTGGTGGAAACGAGAAAGATGGTATCAGTCCGACGTACCCAGATATGTCTCAGCCTGCCGAGGTGTCTAATTTTACCATTCCCGATGATGATCTCAACTGGATTGACATGGATGACTTTGTTGAACTGGACTGGGTCCTACCCTCGGAATTGAACCCCAAGACGCAAATTCTTCCCTTGGCATATTCTCCTCGATTTTCATTTTTCCGTCAAACGGATCATATAAAAGTTGGGCCAGATGAACCAGGCTATAGCCCTTTTGGAGACGAGCCCACCCATGTCTGTGTCATGTCACAGGATCACGATCCCCGACGGGTACAAATTGAGTTACTTAAAGAGCGCCTTAGTGTCCTAGAAGCTCAATCTTCCTCTCATCAGCGAGTTGTTGGTGAATTCGAATTACGTTCTATACGCGATGGCATCACAGATGAAGAAACGCGAAGACAATACGAGACGCTTGTTAGGCATGGCATCTCTCTTGCACAACGACAAAGGTTCCTTCAAGATGAGCTTCAAAGGCTTGAAAAACATCTTATTCAAAACAACTACACCAATGGAGCTGCTATCCCCGGTAGTAGTGAGGATGGGGACCTTTTATTATCTTCCGCTGAGGATGAGTTTGGCAGTGATTTTGACAATCGTTTCGTCATTCATAACATCCAACTGAAATGGAACAATTCCCTACGAAACATAATTTTGCGATATATACACCAAGTCAACCAGAGGCGTGGGTTTGTGTACTACATGTCACGGCGTGCAGTGAAGTTCATTTTGGATATCGTTGACGAGCAAGCCAAGACAAAACGCCGACATATGGGCAAAAAGCAACAAACATCGTGGACTGCTGAACCCCGGTCTCCTATTGATATTGAAAGAGGAAACGATATGACCACCGAAGAGCGTATTGAGCAACTCCTAAATGACGCAAGCCGGTTTGTGAATGCAGAACCGCCAACGCCCGGAGAGAGCAAACACCCTCTGCTACCCTCAAACTCGAGTGGCGATATAGCCTCCGAATTCACACCGCAGAACAGCTATCATCTGAGACTCATTGCCCCTCAAATTCAGTTGCAGAGTGAGAAGAACAAGAAATCTGTGGCCGTTGTCACTGCTAAAGGGATGCAATTGAAGGTTGTATCCATTATGGACAAGCACCGAGTATCCGATGACATTAGTGGGCTGGTACAACGCCAGTTTACGCTTAGCATGGACAGCGCCCAGTTCTTCGTTGCGGACCAAAAAAGTTTTACTAGTCATATACATATTTACTGTGGGAATGGATACGGCAATGCTCCTGGCACTTCCTGGCCGCCTTGGGTTTCGGTGGAAGCCATGTTCGATTTTGATATCGATCTTTCTGGATTCTCAAGAATCATACAAAAAACTTCTGCAAGTTTACGGTATGATAAGTTTAACACTTTGCGGCTGAAATTTAACGAAAGGGTCGCTGGGGAGATGGAAGAAGATGATAGGCATGACAACGATACCACTGAGCATAGAATGGATCAGATAACTGTTGACTTCCCCCAAGTGCGGGCGATCTGCGATTCATCTCAGTACTACTCCCTATACATCATCGCCCTTGACCTCCTCATGTATAGCGAGCCTCGAGAACAAGTCAGGGCCGAGAAATTGGAAAAGATCATGCTAGCATCAGATTTTAGTGATCTTCGAGGCGCACCAGAGATTGTCAATCGTCTTCAGCAGCGAATTCGCTATCTTGAAGAAATTAAAAGCCTTTTCCAAATTCGGGCTAAATATCTTGACAAACAGGGACTAGCGGACCGAAGCACACTTGAGAAAGACCTGATAACATGTGAGGATGAGTTATTCTTTATGATGAAAGCTATTACAACATCTCAAAGGAAGGGCGATGACCGCGCGAAGTCCTCCTCTAGTGGGCTTCTACATTGGACGCTGGCAGCGTCTGAAATTGTATGGCATCTCATGACTGACAACAAAGAGCCAATTGCCGAGTTCCAACTGAGAGATGCAGCATATGGCAGAACCGATAACATTGATGGTTCAAATCACAATACAATAGAAGTTGGGAATATATATGGGCTCAACTTGCTACCAGATGCACTTTACCCTCAAGTTATACTTCCATATAAAGATGACCATCGAGGCACTCATCCGAAAGACAATGGTAAAATGCTTCAAGTCAAGTGGTACATGCTAGAGGCTATTGCAGGAATCCCAGTTCTTAATGACTTTGAGGTGACGCTATTCCCTCTCAAAATACAATTGGAGAGAGAACTAGGCCAGAAACTCTTTGAATATGCCTTTCCGGCTGCTGCGCCGAATGCCTTTGAGAACGGAGGCTTTTCACCATTCATGATAAAGCAAATAGATCCACCTGACGATGAGTCAGATATTGACGGAACCAGCGGCGTTAATACACCAGCATTGAGTACCACCAGCACATCAACCGACGAACGGCCAACTTCTCGTCTTGGCACGGTTGAGCAACGGTTGACGCCTACCCTGGCTTTGCCCGATAAACGCCGCTCGTACTCTCCAGGAAGAATTAAGAAATCAATGTTAATGACACCAATAATCAAAGATCCAGCCTCCCAGAAGCATGATGCTGAAGATTGCAGGAGTGGTTCGGCGTCCCAGGTACCTACACGGCGTACCTTGGCGAAGAAAGCTTCTGCGGATAGTCTTACCCTACTTAAACGACAAGCTTCGGATTGGTCTCTAGCAAGTCAGGCTGGGAATAAAACTGAAGAGAAGCTAAAGAGACCCACCCTTAAACGACAACCAACGAAAGTGCATCTAGAAAAGACTAATGGGTCGGACGACCTTTCTCGAATGATATCCCGCGCATCCAATTTCATGATTCTTACTCATGTGAAAATAAACGATGTTGTGCTTTGCTTAAGTTATAAGGGAAAAGGGGAGCGGAATATTGAAGACATACATGACTTCGTTTTCAGGTTGCCCGTTCTTGAGTATCGCAATAAGTCATGGTCGAATTTAGACCTTGCTCTGAGACTGAAGAAAGATGCGATCAAGGCCTTGATTTCTCATGCGCCTGCAATACTGGGCAACAAGTTCTCCCATCATCGACCGACAAAGCAGCAACAGAAACGCCTCCGGGAATTAGCTAGCTCTTCTCAGTTATTAGATGGCCAGTCCATCCTCAGCACACCTCACTCTGATGGCTCAAACAGCATCGTCAGTCGCACTTCTACTGAACGTTCTGTGTCTCCTGCTCTCTCTTTAAATTCACGCGCTTTTCAGGCGAGTGGTGCGTCGTCCACCGACTCCATGGGCATTCCCGCGAGAACCAAAACAGCCCATTCTGATCTTGGGCCTATGGGTTCCGCTTCAATGGAAGAACAAGAAGAAGTTAGCTGGCCTTACCGGGAAATTCTATCACCCTATATAGTACTGACTAGCTAGCAGGAACAAAGCAACAAATTAGGCCCTCCCCGACGCCGATTTACAACTAGCCGTGGGTCAGCGAGCAGTGAAAATGGAGATGATGTATCTGAAAGGTAAGCACGAATAGTATGCGTTTCGGCTTCCTTGCTGTCTAACTGAATATATGTAGGCAACGGCGAAATCCTTTGTCTCTCTTTGGGCGCAAAATTCTTGGTTCGCTGGACTGAACCCAATATGCCTCTCAACTGTTCAATTCTTCCCTTTGTATTATATGCCTTGGTATATAATCCACGGGGCACCAAAAAGCCGCTAATAGGCGGTAACACCACCTTACTGAGTCCTTATTTCCTACAACATTCAACAATCAATTCTACTCTCCGCTCGCTTTAGCTTCCCTTAAACCTGTATACTCTTCTCTTTATCCCCCTTTTGAGTATAAATTATAGCCTTAAGAGCGTTTCCTTGCAGATTTTTATTTTGCTTTGTTTTATATTCGACTGCATTTCATACACCGTCAACTCAACGGTGGAAGCTGATACATCTTTACTTTTTCTTGTTTTTCATCTCGAGGCCATGGTATACCCTGCAACCTGGGGTTGGCGCCGGAGTTTCCCTTCGTGTTCAAATAGTTCTTTCGTTTAGATATCGTTTCTCCTTATCGTTTAGCACTGTTCTTTTGTATGGGTGGCTATCTGGCATGTGAAAGGTTGTCTTTCATTTGGGGAATGGAAGATAGACGGATGGACATTTGGATACTCAAATTAGCATTTGATTTCATGGTTAGAGTACTACTAGGTCGCTTATTTCATTATCATCTGCATTGTTATATCTATAGTGATACCGCCGCCTATGACGGAAGCTATATTTGTCTAAAAAGCCCAAAAATTTTTGGTTATTCATCACAAAATAATATATTACATGATTTGAAGGTGCAGGGTATATATATATATATATATATATGAAAGTTAGAGGAAAGACGTTAAAAAGAAATATATAGGTGAGATCGAATAGATCCGAAGCGATGTATCCAATATGAAAACCCATAGCATACCTGTACCTTAACGCCTAGATAGATGCTCGCCATAAAGCATTTGTATATTATACAATCTCAGAATTGTATCCAGATTGGGTGTTATCAACTTCGGCTCTCGCTGGCTTTCCTGGCCGCTGGAATGGTAACGAGGATATTAGTCGGCCAGAAACTGATAAAAATCGAGTCTGGGGCGTGGAGCATGTGATGTCATCGGTGTAGGGTTCTCCGTGAAGGGAATATTTCCCCCAAGCAGCCTTCTCCTTGCGAAGATCAGCTTGGACCCATGGAACAGTGATAATGGCCCAAGTGCCTGCCCATACGAAAGGAAGAGACCATCCGAGCTAATGAATTGATTAGCACAGAAAAATATCGCCATCAATAATGGATTCAAACGTACGGTATATGCCACATCCCTAGGGGTAGTAAAAACCAGCGCAGTTATTACGGCCGCAAAAATGACTGAACCACCGCCCCAGAAACAGTTCATTTCAAAAAGCATTTGTCTGAAGTATGGGCTGGAGAGGTATCTGTCACGAAGGGCCCTTCGGTATACCTGCCCACCCCCACCGTCCACAGCAACGACGTCTTCTATCAATACGTATAGGGCTGTGGGCATAACATAACCCTTCGGTGTGGAGGATATGCGAAAAGGAGCCTGATAACCTCGGGCACGAAGAAAGTCTAGCGTTAAATGGACAAATCCGAAGTAGAACATCACTGTTGGTAGTGGCATCGCAAGAAGACGGACTAGTACAAAATGGTCAGAATAGATGAAATAGGAACTACCTGTAGTAGTACTTACTGTATGGCTCTTCTTGGACGGTTCCTCTGTTAAAATAAAAATCATATCAACAATTATTCGCAGCGGTTCTGGAGGACATCCTTACATGATTAACTCCACAGCCAGGATGAGCCATACTATTGTAAAATTTACCTGAAAGAAGTCAAGCTTCCCTATCAATCAGCTAATGGCCATCAAGATATTGTGAAGTGGCTGGGCATACCCATGATCTCCTTGCATTCAACGGTCTTACTTTCGAGTTCTTTCTGAATAGGTTATAGAATCGATAAAAATATTCAACGACCGCGACCCCTCCTAGCGCGGCGGTACTTATGGTAAACACTAGTGGTAGCAATACCAGTTAATATTCGACTTTTCCGTTATCTTATAATTTGGTGAAGAGACGAACCCAAGTTATGTGACAAGCTAGTGCAATACCACAAGGTAAAGTAAAGGACCAACGGCTGGACCAGAGTATCGATGACAAAAAGTGTCCAGAATATAGCAATGGAGCGTTTCCTGGATCTGAGCGAGTAGGGCAGCTCTGGTGGCCCAGGAACAGCCGGAGCCTCTGGAACCACGGGTTTATCCATCATCCGGAGAGGCTATAAACCTGTTCTGTTGATTAACGAGGGACGAGGAACTAGCCGCGAGAATATCAGCGGATAAGTTTGGAAATAGAAACCAGTAAATTTCGTAGGTGATTTTGGGCCTTATCGACGAAAGATAAAGAGCGTCCATGTTTCTGTCGGAGAGGAACGAGTGTGTGGCGAATATCTTATAAAAACCAACGCGAGAAATCTTCGGCAAAGACGGTTGGTTTTGTGACGTTAAAACATCGAAAACTTCAAATGACGTCATAAGGCTGACAAACGCCGTTGAGGCTCAGCTTAGTCAACTAAATGAGTAAGCATATCATGTGACTAGTGGCCGAAGTTCGAAACTCGCGCTTGCCACGAAAAAGTTGGACAAATTATTTTTATTTTCTCGATCTACACGAAACACGCAGTCATGCGAAGGAGTAAAAAAAGGGTTATGGCGGTGAGTTTAAAGGATCTGATCGAATATCTGCTGGAGGAGATATCCTTACGCGGTGACCAAGGTGAGACGCGGCATTTGGAGATGTTATTCAATTATATGTCTTTCCTGGCTACCAAGTGGGAAAGAGAGCTAACAAAGTTGATAGGGGCACCCCCAGTAGAAGTACTTGGGTTTATTGATAAATTTTACTCTCTATGGTATCGGAAATGTGATGGCGCTCCAAGTGCAGCACGCCGTATACCCAAACTTGACCGGCGGTTCAAAGCCAGGGTCTGGAAATGGCTAACCGATCACCCTGAAGTATCAGTTGGAAGGGATAGGGAGGGCAACTCCCTTGCCTTGGATGATGTTGTACCTCCTCAGCTGAGTGGGCTTTCCTCACAGCCAGCCATTGACCCAGCATTAAGTCCAGCATCGACCCCTCCGCATGGCCTGTCTGTGTTTGTGTCACTCGAACGTACCTGGCTCTCAATTACTGGCCATGAGCCAGACTTCACCAGAGTTTTGCCGTTGGAATTTGCCCTTTTATCTATCATCGCATCCCGAAAAGAAAAAGGGATTGTACAGTCAGACCTTGTACGACTAAGTGGACAGGACAAGCGATCAGTCCCCAAAAGGACCGATTTACTACAAGAGAAAGGATATATCGAAAAACGAGCCATACAGTACCAAGCCTCAAGGACTAGTTTGTGTACCTTGAATAAATTTGCCGGATTAGGGCCAGGGGAACTGTCTTATGACCCTTCTTCAACAGGAGAAACGGGCCCCAAATCAACCACGAATAAGATAATAGACTTCAAGATTCTGCGGGAGAAACTTTTTGAGCTGCTGAAAGAGTATAATATCATCACCAGGAATGACCTTAAAGAAAAAATGGGAATGCAAGACCGCTGGCATGGAAAGGTATTAAGAAGAGCAATTCGGAAGTTTGAGGCTATTGGTTGCGTCAGGCGAGTCCGTGCTGTATCCCAGTATTCCAATGCAATGAAGTCGCTGCATCCTTCGGTAATGCTGATTCGTGAACCCACGGAGAAAGACATCAAACTGTTTCATGAAGACAGTAAAGGATTGATGTCATCCTTGGAGCAGCTGGATGCGGACATGGGAATCGACGAGGACCAGGGTCGAGAACTTATAGTAGGCCCTAATTTAGAAGCCAATTCGACTAAATATGTCGTCGACGTTGGCCGGGTTGTTCCCCAATGGGTACCGGACAGAACAATATCTAATTTGGTTTTTGACACCATCAACCAGGCTGGGACTCGGGGAGTCTCTAATAATGTCAGTTTATCTCCTTGATATAATGATGTTTATAACCCGGGAACTAATACGCCTGATGATTAGGATATAAATCAAGCAACTATGGGGGCGTTTTTTCGAAAACCATTGGAAACTGTTCTTTCCCGCCTGACTGGCTCATGGCAGTGCTCACAACCACTTCATCTTCGACATTTGGCCCTCGTTCGTGATACCGCGCTACAGAAGACAGTGTACTACTACATACATTATTCGTTCAATAACTTCTCTTCTCTTGTGAATAGTGGTCATGCCTCCTGGGATGCTGTTACTGGAGGCCCTAGGTCTGGGAAACAGACGACAAAGGCACCAGCGATCGACGCAAAGGCTAACCAAGACCAGTACGGATTTCCAGTTGATGCTCCGCAAAACCTTTTGAGAAAGGGTAATGCAACCCTCCGTGAGTGCTTAGAGGCCTCTAAACCATCGAAGTGGAACTTGACGTTCAATGACCCTGTTGCGGTTGCCCTCCCGGATGGGTCATACAGTAAGTTTTAATTAGTTCTAATTGATTCACTAATATACTAACAAGACTTGGTAGCTGTCGACTTCTTCAGAAAAAGCCATTCAAGGACTTCTCTCGAACGTGTTCGAGATTCTGGACTAATCGAGCCGGATGACAACATACTATTCGACTCTAGTTTTTCTAATGGCACACAATTCGATTCTACTGTTCATTTACTGACTCCTGGTACTCAGGGCAGTATGGAAGACATAGCCTCGCGGCCCACTAAGAGGCGAAAAGTTGTGTCAGATCCGTATGAAGGTTTGACGGGAAAGGAACTTTTAGAAGCACAAGGGTTGGATGAAGGCTGGACAGAATACAGCCTTCTACTTATGGACCGCCCTACAACTGGGGTATACATAACCCCATTCGGCAAGCGTCGACCTGTGGGTAAAAAGCGAGGGCGTCCAGGTAAAAGCCGCATTGCCGTATTCAAATCTCCAAGCCTACGGCAATTCGATTGGTTTGTACCACAAGTAACTCCTGAACCCTCAGAGAAGGAAACCACCCCGACAGTTGAAACAAACATACAGGCAGGGTCAGGGAATCTGTCCATGGAAAAGAATTCTTGCCGTCCAGTTAGAGTTGCTGCTCAACGGCCTGTGTATTCCGAGCTTGAAAATGAGCTAGGGGATACTACGCAATTGAATGCCGGTGCTGATGAACTAGATGCTGAGTGGGGAGTGGAAGCCCACCGGCCAACACGGAAAAGGAGACCATCTGACAGTAGTGTAACAATGCTTACGGCCTCAGGGGGAGCCATTGGTCGACGGAAAGGCAGGCCTCCAAAAAAAAGGAAACTCGTCAGCCAAGAGGCATCAGAAACACCCGTTCTGAAACCAAATATGCCATCTGATAATACAATTTCCACGAATTTAGATGAGGCGGGAACAGAAAATTCAACTCAACAAACCGAACCAGAGGTTGCCGAAATTGCCAGAACCGAGTTATCAGCACAGGAAATGAGCGTTATCCCACTCAGTGATGCTCCTTCCAGGGATATACAGGGTACGGCTGCTCTCTCCGTAACAACTGTAGCTCCCGCGGAGTCTTTACCCAACGAGGCCTTCAGCGGAGTTGAAATGAAGAGGGAGCCTATTTTTGATCTATTTGGGAACGTTGTTGCCGAAGATTCACAGCCTGTGGATGGGGCTGGAAGAAATTCATATGAAGATACTGAAATAATCGTTCCTGGTGGCCAAAGTACACAAGTTACCCCCGGTGCCAATGTTGTTGGTGATATTAACGGGGTGCCTAAGAGAGACATCAGATCTGGTTCTATAGGTGTTCTCAGAAGGAAGATACTTCTGGATATTCTAGAGAAGGGTGGTGGTCTATATCCCATGGGGAGTGAAATGTGGTATCCATTTACAACTCTGTGGTTGAAAACGAACCAAACTACAAAACCCGATGCTCGGACTGTGAAAAATGCGATGAGGTCACTCATAGAAACCGGAAAGGCTAGAAAACATACATTTACTGGGAGGAATGCCAAAGGACTTATGGTAACAAAGAGTATTTTGTCACTTCCAGAAATTACAGCGACTCATCCGAAATTAAGAGCCATGCAAAAGGAAATGCTCGATGCAGATCCGCAGCTATATCTACCACTAGAAGTAGACATTGATCCAGACCTGAGAAAATCGAACCGCGGATTCATGGGATATGATATAAAACTTCCTGATATTGACGGAGAAGTCAATGTGACACTTCATCGGCCCCCAGCCAGAACCATCAGGCAACCGACTAAGGCGCAGCGACGATGGAACATGCAACACTTTGAAGGCGAAATTTTTGAGTTTGATATAAGTGAATTATCTTTCCCTTTTGATTCTCCTCCAGTCCAACGCCTTGAAAGTCTAAGACGCTTGACACAAGGGCGTTCATATCTCGACTCTTTCAATAATACATTTTCCGACAGTTTCTCACCACAGACTAGGTATCCTGTACCTGCATTACCAGTGTCATCTAAGACTAGGTACATGATAACCCCAGAGTCAATGCTCATGTGCCCACTACAGGTATTCCATTCGTCTACTGGGACCTTCGGAACAGGTGCCTATATACCTGGTAGGTATAGAATTTACCCTAAGAATCACCGACAAGCTATAGTCCGGCCGGATAACCTGGCAAGTATCTTGTCACAAAGAGGGAACCGGAGGTTTGATCCCTCGAAGGTTTCTGACCCAGTATCACACCAGTTCTTTTACGACGTTGATAGGGTCAGATATTGGGAACACAGATACCCCGAAATATTCGAGGCGCCGAATGATGATTTTGTTTACATAAACCACACTATCGAAAAACTCCCAGAGTGCCCCCCTCTCGAAGGTGTGATTCAATTTGAATGCGATGCTTCAGCTACTGCCGATAGAGAGCCCGCACGGAGATTAACAAGACAGCTAGCGAAAAGAAACAAACCTCCACAAGTTGTTCTTGCGAAGAATTTCGGCGCTGACCGAGGCCAGTGGTGGGAAAGAGGTGCATATCCTGAGGCTACGCGCAAGCTTACCCAATTACAGGAGTCAAAGGCGACTGGAGATGCGGATAGAGCTAAAAACCGGAGGATAAGACGTGTTAGCTCCTTGCCAGCTAAGGTAGCCCAGCGACTGATGGTAGCAATGGTTGTTGTGCGCACCCTAGCCGGGGGGTTGGAAGGGAGAATGGTTGAATGGTCGTTGATTACTCCTCTGTTCCCTGACTACACGCCCAAATTCGTACATGACCGTGGGCGGATTTTAACAGGGAGACATAGGCTGCAGCTGCTTAAAATGCAAAGTGACTTCCAGGAAAGGTTTGCTGAAGCATACGAAAGGGGGGAGGTACCTCCCGTCAACTTCGACAATTTAGAAGCTTATGACTGGGAGTGGATTGTTAACTGGGCAAGTATGAATATGGAAGAACCTAGTATGGGTAGACTTCCTAATCTCCCAGCATCTCGTTCACAGTTCGACAACCTATTTGAAATCCGAACGGAGCCAAGCCAGCAGATTGATGAAATTTATCAACATAATCCGTCTACAACCATACCAAGAAAGCGGACACTACTAGCAAATCTATTGCTCTCGGATACACTATCAGAAAACAGGGGGCTACTCAAACCTAGAGCCCCTGATCTTGAATTGCTTGACGTGGCAAAGTCATGGGTTCGTGCTAATGTGGTTACTCCCGAAGAGACATACAAGCCAGCCGAAGCTGGTCAAATAATGAAACGGTTTGGCGAGGATCTCCTAGGCAGAGCAATTCAGTCGCTTATAACTGAGCGCGTTATCTCTATGAGTAACAAAGGCCGGATAACCCCTGGGCGCAATTTTGACCTTACAGAGCAATTCCTAGGCACTATTACACGCAGACGCCCAGTGGAATCAACCCAACTGAAACAAGCAGTTTCATTCAAAACAGATGTTCTTGACCGGGCCTTTCTCTCAGAGGGAAGTTATAATGTGAAGTATGAGGCTGAAGATGGGGATATAATCGTCCTAATCAATCTGGCTTCAAAGGGGCGTATTGTATTAGTACCAAGGGACCCTCCTCGGAACAAGTATGGGCTAACAGATGGAGGATACCTGACGAGGCTCATGGACAAAGAAAAACTTCGATTTAACGTTGAGGTTCACCCCGTTCAAGGCCGATATGTATACGGCAACCCCATCGCAGAGTCTTTAAGACAAACACCAATACCGAAAGGTGACTTAGGCAACTCGATGCTGAGTACAGATTTTGCTCAGCTTCCCAAAATTCCCCTTTGGTTTGATGTGCACTCCAAATTTGTGAAGATAGTCTGGGACCTTGTTATATCTGCAGTCGTTGGAATAATAGTTGCTCGGCCGGCACTTGGGGCAAAAGGTATTACACGCATGCTTGAACCTTGTCTGGCAGAATGGGAGACTCGTTTAGTCTTGAATTGGCTGGCTGATGCTGGGGTTATTGAAAATGCACGAGGCACTACAGAGCAACCTGCTGAAGACACTGGTTGGGTTGTGGGTGAGTGGTGGTGGATGGTTCTTAGCCAACCTGAGGACAATCAAGAATAAATACCATCATGTATATTACTACATTTAATATAGTATATTATTAAATATGCCATCACTTGAACTATATGAATTGAGCTGTAGAAAAAAAAATACCCTTTGATTTCATATTTGAAGATGGGGTAGAACTCCTTTCTATCAAAGCCTAGAAGTATGACACTCCAAACTTCACTATAAGAAAAGCCATTGACACACCAACGCCCCCAGCCCCGGTACACTGTTAAAATATAGATTTAAGGAGAAATCTCCTAGATGTAGAACAACATGCCGGCTGCTAATACAAAGTCCAGGATTGGATACCATTAAATTTCCGCGGGGGTAAACAGTACCTTCCGAAGAATGACAAATGCCAAAGCACATATAATGCCTATAATGGCCCTGTCTAGCCAGGGTCCTTCAGCTTGCTGAGGATTTCTAGCCAACATTTGCGCTTGTCCATGATGTGGTGGTGACGTCTGGCTTCGGATGTCTGCGGAGTTCAGGGTCGCATCCGAGTGGATCTCTGTCCGATGCGAGCTCCTTGCGGCTGTGGCAGGAGTATCATTGTCGGAATGTGACGAGGTCGGTTGAGATGCTTCCCTATTACCATTGTCTAAGTGGGGTGTAGGAGCCGACTTTTGAACCGGCTCTGAATCTGGCTTAGACGTTCCCTTCTCCAATTCATCGCGATATCCAAATTTAAGGCCATAAGGAACAGCATCAGCGACATCCTGCTTTCCCTCCGGCCTACCCTCATTGTCAACATTCACACCTTTCTCACGACATATTTCCTGCCACTCCGCTAAAATATCTGCGTTTGTCTTTCCTTCTGAGCAGGTTGGACACACCCAGTCTCTACTCCTTCTGGCCCAGTCTTTCCTAGCTTCACTACTTGCATCTAGTCCACCGACTTGACCCTTGGGCTCACCGTCCATGAAGCTTCTTATTGCAGTCAGGGCAGTTCGAATTCCCCATGCTGGCTGCCATGTTTGCTCATGGTGTCCGCTAATACTCAGGCATATCTCGCGATTTACCTCAAACCGGCCAGACGGGGTCAAGAAACGAAATGATGGAGGGCGTAGAGGGTATTGCGGGGGGAGGACGATACGGCCATGGTATATGCCATCAGCGTAAGGCGAGGGAGCAGGAGGCCCCGCGAGAGTAAAATGCCAATCGAAGAGGTTTGAATCTGATACCGGATGGGCATGGAAATAAGGTGATGGGGATGAGGAAGAGGGAGAGAGCTCTTGTGCTTCCTTCATGAGCCGCCGGAGTGTCGTGTTATTGGAAGACATGGCGAAATAACAGAGTATCAACTTGTGCTATCTGAACAGCAAGAATTCCCTGACGTCTGCATCGTCAAAGTCGCCCGGCAACTTCTCTTGTTCATATATCAACAGCTATAAATATCGCGGTTGTAGTTAATATAAACGACTCCAAGTTGGCCAAATGAATGATCATGTGACTGGTGAAGCTTCGGATATCTTCAATAATATTCCAGAGTCAATATTCCAGAATCAATATTCGAGAATTTTCTCTCGATTCGGCTCTTTATCTTGAGCGGCATAGGAAAAGGCCAGTGAAATGCTGGAGTATCATACGTGCGGTTTCAGATAACTGCCGTCCAAGGTGCTTCACATTCAAAAGTTAACCAAAGAGACTATCTTCTTTATTACCCTTCCTCTTACTCGTGTCAAAAAACTTCCTCGTTGATACTGATTAGTATTCGAATATTGGGAAAGGCGACTCTATTCGTTTCACTGCTCGTTTGATAACACATATTTAAACAAAAACAAAAGATTCAAAATCGAAAGGAAAAAAGGATAAAAATGGGAATACGCCAGTAGTCCAAAATAAGGAATCCAACTCCTGGTCTAGTAATACTGTGTGATAGACACACTGTATAATATAGACATGCAAAAAACGGGAAACATAAGAATACAGTTAAAAGTAGATAGGCGGGGAAGGCTGATGATAAACCATCAGTCCCAGTCCACCCATTCCTCCGTCGCCCCCTGCCCATTGCCAGCAGACGGCGTTTGTTTGGCATCGTCATTTGATACCAGAGCCTGTTGTTCTGTAGCCTCATCAGAGCTCGTGCTGTAATGGTCAGAAGCCTCATCAATATCGATGTCCCTTTCTCCAGGCCGAGGGCGAGGAGACATAGGACGCAAAGTTTTCATTGAAACACCGGTTGATGGTCGGTCCTCAACACTATTCCCCGTATAAGGTCCTGGCCTTAGGTTTCCTGTACTGTTGAAACGTCCCGTCCATGAGTTTCCCGGATGAGGCTCGGAGCCATGCCAGGAGTGTTGCTGGTTGGGAGCTGGGTAAGATTGGCTATGAAGTGATGCCCGTTGCCAAAACTGTTGCCGCTCACGGTTTGCTTCCTCCCACCTTTGAATCCTCTGTTGTTCAATCCTATTCCTTGCTTCCTGCCATTTACTGCTTGCTTCCCAGCGCCAGCCATCGCCAACAGTAGTGCAAATGGGGATGGGCCAGAGAAAAGGGTTGGGCCCAAAGAGATGTAGTAAGTTTCTTCGCCACCCAAGATCAAAGGCATGCGGCAGCTTCTCACTGTCACACTCTGCTAGATATTCCTCATATCGGTCGTGCTCCCGTGCTCGATCAAGTTCTCCATATGACCTGAAGAGGGACTGCTGAGCTGGGGACTGGTATTGGTCGTAGTGTTCATCAGGGTTGTAGTCATGGGAATGGTGTATCGGGCCTGGGATCCTTGTTCCTATTGTAGGTGAAGCACGCTCTTCACCCTCTTCAGCCCGAGTAACGCCTGGGATAGCATTTGCATGCATATCAATAAACTGTTGGCCGTAGCCTTGAAGAGTTCTCCCCAGGCCATCGGCGGTTTTCCCAGCATTCCGAGGGCGTGGTTGCTGTTGCTGCCATTCTCTCCTGTGCCGATCTAGCGTTTTCCTCACTGGCGCTAGATATCTTGTCTTTTCTAGACACTCGATAGTCGTTAGCCCGCGGACAGCCAGGCTAATATGCCATCCCGTAAAACCGCTTAACACTAAAGACATCATCCCTGAAACGACAGCCAGTATTATGACGTTGACCGGCAAAAACCGCTCCATGTATTCCACATTTTTCATCATTTCATCCCATACCCAAAGGACCGAAACGGCAAAGCAGACGTAGCAAAAAAGGCACGTATATATCAAAAACAGTAAGAAAGCTTTATAGTTATACATTCCAACACAAGTCGCCAACCACGGGCAGTGATGGTCCATTTTCAGAACACACCGTTCGCACGTCGAGCAGTGATGTGTTCGATCTGGTTTCCGGCACTGACATTTCTTGCAGTAGCGTATTTCGCCCATAGAATTCACCGTCACAGAGGTATATTCGGTCTCCTCAGTAGTCGGGAGATGGCTATATTGATGTCGAGACCGGCCGTGAGGAGAGGTCTTAAGAGGTGTCCCTGGGTTGGTGAAGACCGCAACAGTATACGAAATGTTCATTATTAGGTAGATAGATATTCCAAAAACAGCGCCGAGGTTTCCTACATTCTCATTAGAACGTGATAAGGATCTCTTTTTTTTTTTTCACCTGGATGATAACGCATACCTCTCCACCAACTTTTGGTATGGTATATACTAACTCCAGCCTCTACCCATATTGCCCACGTCGTGAGGCCGTATACGAAGGCCAGAGGGAAGTATTTGAAAGCAACGCAGAGAAGCTTTTCGCAGTTTTTAGCCAGTCCGTTCCTTCGATGTTTCGCGGGAGATAAGGGCTCCGGTGCTGCAGAAGCGAATGCCTCCATGGCGTTGGAGGGCAAGAGGGCGGTAAAGTTATTCCAAAGCTATATGTGAGGATGACGAGCTCATCTCGGGGGTCGCTAGAGTTGAACACGGCTGTGTAGTGATAGATTGAAGAGCTGGGTCAAGCTGGGATGGTCGAGTGGATGAGCCTGTATAAATGAAAATTCCACGGCCAAGCAGATAGGATGTATGCTTTAACAACGATATTGCAAGGCCTGCGACCCGGCTCACCTCGTCGCGCGCTTCACCAGCCTGCGAGTTTCTTCTCTGTTAAGATGATGCTTGATTGCTTTGCGGCTTTCGATGCTGCTGCGCCTTGAGGATCAACAGACGCGCGGCTTGGCGGGTCGGCAACGCGAGCTGATTGATATATTGATATATTGATACTACACGGAGTATTTAGTGAAATAGTACGGGTTAAAAATAAAACAGTTGAAGAGTTCCCGTTTTTCAAGTTCTTACTCCTGCTGAAGACGATGAAGAGAGGAAACTATTGATATATTAACCTAATAGCTGCTCTAGCAGGGAATGCCTGGTAAAATCTTATCCCTGTGGTCGAAATACCAAAGCCCTTCTATTATTCATTTAGAACCCTTCTGTCGGATGATACCTCTCAACACTCGCTGAATTGCTCTGCAATATGTTTGTCAAGGCAGGCATCAGGTTTGAATGACTGGTCTTTGCCCGACGCAGAATTTTACACTCTACCTGGCAGGGACTGCATCGTAGAGTCTTTCTCGACCTGGGACTGGGAGCAAATATATCTGCCGTAGTGCTCAACAGACAGGAAGAGAATAGTGATACCCGGTTTAAGAGTTTGGAAGTCTGTCTCAGCCAGATATCGTATTGCAAAGAACCATGGGATACCCTCAGAAGCAGAGCAAGGATGTCCATTATATACCGTATATACCGTATATCACGTCGTGTCATGGTCATACCAGCATCAGGCGAACAAGCCTTGTCTGAGAGATGAGGGAGATATATCTCAATACCACGCCACCTCTCTTATTCATATAGAGTCAGCCCAATGGTTTCACATAAATATCAGGGTGAATAGTCATACTTATCTCCTTACTGATATGGTGGCGGATATACAACCCAAAACAACACCCAGCTTATGCAGCCTATTCCTTGATGTTAGAGATACTACTCACAAGAGCCTAGCTCGGCGAGTACAGGTAGAAATATTCCAGTTGGGAGAGCATGCTTTCATACCCAGAGAGCCGATCTTTCATTTCCGGCTGATATCTTGGAGCAGCTGCATCACAACCTGACAAAGGTCAATATACACACATACGCAAAAACAGTCAAAATATAGGGATACAAGGACGGCAAGGAGAAGAAAAAAAAGTCGGTAGTCGGTTTGGTATCTAGTTACAAGACTTCTGTCTACCTATCTAACTATCTACTTGTCCCTGAGATTTTTTTTTTTGGCTTTGGAGACTGCGTCTCTGGTATCTAGCTAAGATTCTCTGCGAGACTGTATCGAGACTGTGTCTCTTGTGTCTAACTAACCTATATACATTTGACCTCGTCTTAGCTTCATCCCTAAAAGGGACTACTAGTCACCAGCACTGCGTAGAAGTGCGAGGTCGTCGCTGGTGGTCTGCCTGAGTACGCCAGCGAGCGAGGCTTCTCTCGCGGGCTGTCAGACAGACTGGTCGAAAGGAGCCTCTCAGTTGCACCCTGGTGAGGTACGGGTTTGAGCCCGTTCTCACCCTGAAGCTCGTGAGACTTAGGAATCTGAGGGATCAGGTGACTGTGCTGCTATCTGCCTCCCTGATAGCCCATACAGCCCGTCCTCCGACAGAAACCCAGGCCATACACCTTTGGGTGTATGGCAGATCCCAGCGACCCGGCGCTTATATGTGTGAAAAGAAGAAGAAAGGGGATGGGTGTAGGTATGTGGAATGGGAAGAAGTGAATGATAAGGAAGGAAAAAAAAGAGAAGAAGAATTTCTAGGAGAGAGGAGGGAAAGAAGGGGCTTTATATAGACGAACCTGACGGTGGCGAACTCGAGCGTGATCTGAGTGATCTGGGTGATCCGGGTGATTCCATTGATCTGAGTGATCTGAGTGATCTGAGTGATCTAGGTGGCGAACATGCTAGAAACTAGGAAACCAGGCGCCGGTTGAGGACATTATGCGGTCATAGCAAGAGGACAGAACAGTGGACCCAGGGTTCGAGGACACCGAGCAGCTTTGATATCCAGTTTGAATTCCACGGTAACACTGCCTAAATGACGTGAGTCCTGCGCCACCGGCGGAGTTGCTCTTTCATTATAGGGTGCGAGGAAAATCCGGAAGTTGTGTTTACTTTTCAAGAGGCATCATGTCTGGTATAGAGAAGGAGGGAGCCACTGGGAGTAAAATCCTCTTATAGTGGGAGCTCTACCAGTCATCGATATCTGTACGCAATGCCACGAACACAAAGAAGGAGCAGCAGTAGAGCAGGGACCGAAAAGAGAAGCATATACCTGATATATAGATATATATAGATGTATCAAAATGTCAATTTCAGCAATGGAGGCTGAAATAGAGTATCGGATCTTATTAGATAATCACTTTATCCCGACGCAAGGATAAAAATATAGGATATAAGTGGTTACTATATAAACGGTCCAAGAGTATAATTATCCTGAAGAAAGCGCAAAAGAAGAGAGGTTATGACATATTGTGGCATGGCTGGTTGAAAACTTGGATGGCCTTTCTCTATAACAGCATAAACATCAGGCTATAGTAGTAAGCAATAACTGAGGAATCAGTTGCTGATATAGGCCTGGCGAGTATTTATGAGTATACGACAACATAGATGTACTGCGTACCCTCGATGTTTAGTCTCGGAAAAGGTATGACCATCGCTGTGTGGTCTCGCGACATCAGTAACATCGTCTGGGTGAGGAGCTGTCGCCCAGCCACTGGTCCGAGAGGTGGAGCCACGAATAACGAAGCAGACTGGGTTAAAATGTCATGAGGCTGGCATCCTAGATCTTAGCCAACTATTAACGATTGTCGAGGCGAGCAAGTACTCTGTGCCTAGATGGGCTCTCACAACCCAAACAAAAATGGGTGTTACGCCAATTACGCGGGTCTTCTAGGACAGGACGATCTGACGGACACCTTCTGCTTTGTGTAGCTCTGCTAGTAAGAATGTGACCCCCTTTTAGCCATCTTGCTTGTCAGAACAAGCTTCTTCCCTAAAATAGTGTAACCAGGCTGTGATGTCGCGCTGGCTGATCCTATCTTCTGTGGCGCTAACGATAAATACTCCGTCTTTCGTTGCCAGAACACAAAGGGAAGACGTCCGTCCCCTCGCATGTAGTGAAACAGCTCCGACTTGAACATATCTTGTATCTTGCCCATGGGGTCGAGCAGACAGCCTTAGGTAACTTTGACGTCTCTTCGCCGGCCCCATCTAACTAAGCCATCGGCATCGTGTCTCATGTATAAAGATGTGTCATCCTTCTCCATCGCATCCGCAGGCACAGCCGCAATCTGACGGAAGGCCGGGCGGCGCTAGTCCAAAAAAGGAAATATCAGGTTCCAGCAAACAAAAACTACTTTTTTGGCGCTTGTGATCAGAAAGAGTGTTTACGCAACACTTTTGTCCAGCCACCATCTTCCGTCTCTCTCTCTCTCTCTCTGTAGCTTCATTCTTTTTACGACCCTTTCTGTCCTTCGTTCTGTTGTACAGCTCTTGGTCTTGGTTTTGATTTCTGGTTTCTTCGTGTCCTGAACGGCGTCAAGATGGCTGCCAACGACTACTACAACAACTCCTACTCACAAAAGCCCCATCCACCATTACCGCATGATAATGAGTCTCACGACGACCCATGGAATCATAATCCTTCTTCTCCGACTGTGACAGGAGGGGGGTATCCTCACGCCTACGACAACGGCAACAGATACGGTCACTACCATACGAATTCAGACAACGATCTGGGAGACAACCGAATTGGCCATAACAACGATTACTACTCTGAGGAGATCCCTCTCAAGTCAAATGCGGCACCACAAAATAAGCCCGACTGGGCGGATGATACGAGATACCAACCTGCCTCTCACGACTTACAGGCCGAACCCTTGAACCTCAGTGATCCCATCAGACGGCCATCTCGAAAGAGAAGAAAGGGTTACTTCGCAAAGAAGGTTCCCTGGGTTACGTATATAATATCCCTAGTACAGATCATCGTATTCATCGTTGAAATCGTTAGAAATGGTCTGCACCTCCTTTTTTTTCTCCCCGGTGCACTTATATATGACTTGTACGTGCTGACAGATCTTTCAGCCCAGCTAACAGGATCCCCCATCATGACAAAACCCTCCTTCAACCCTATGATCGGTCCATCGCCCTACGTCCAGATATATCTCGGAGCTAGATTTGTCCCTTGCATGCGTAACGTGGACCAACTCCAAAACAACAATCAGACCGTCCTCTTCCCTTGCGCAAACTCAACCACCAATGATGCCCAATGCAGGCTTTCGGACCTATGCGGATTTGACGGCGTGCCCAACCCTAGACCCCACGGAAGCATTGACGATAAGCCAGAACCAAACCAGTGGTTCCGATTTATCCTGCCCATGTTCCTCCATGCTGGTCTTGTGCATATAGGCTTCAACCTCTTCGCCCAGTTGAGCATTGGCGCTGATATGGAGAGAGCTATTGGCTGGTGGAGATACGCTATAGTCTATTTCTCCAGTGGTATATTTGGTTTCGTGCTCGGCGGAAACTTTGCTGCACCTGCTATTGCGTCCACGGGAGCATCTGGCTGTCTTTTTGGCATCTTCGCTCTCTGTGTCCTCGACCTTTTCTACACCTGGGGAAAGAAACAGCGGCCATGGGTTGACCTGATGTTTATGCTAATCACAGTAGCAATCTCGTTCGTTTTAGGCCTGCTTCCGGGCTTGGATAATTTCTCTCACATTGGCGGTTTCCTTACTGGGTTAGTACTTGGGATCTGCGTCCTCCGCTCACCCGATACCCTGCGAGAGCGCATCGGAGTTAAGATTCCCTATGTTTCCATGGGTGGTAACTTGGGAGTTGATGAGAACCAGAAGAAGTTCTACAAGCAACCAGTTAACTTCTTTCAGGGCCGTAAGCCACTGTGGTGGGCATGGTGGCTGCTCAGAGCTGGTGCTTTAATCGGCATTATTTCCTCGTTTATTGTTCTTCTTAACAATTTCTACAAGTACCGCACTACATGTTCGTGGTGCAAGTATTTGTCATGCTTGGTATGTACTCCTTCACCCGATAATGTCAACTGTGGAGATGCTAACAATACGTTCTGCGTAGCCTGTCAGCAACTGGTGCGAAATCGGCGACTTTACTACGACTCCCCTTTAAAAGAGATATTTCCCATATCCGACGCCATTCGACATATTATGGCTCGCCTTTTTTAATAGAGCGTTTACTCATTTGGTTTACCGTGATGAAATGCTGAATACTACTGCCTTGATGGCCCTATACCCTCTACTTGGTTACATGTTTCAAAACTCATTCAATATTACCCTGTATAATCCCACACCCCTTGTTGAATTGCACTGAGTTTCTCTTGGGCTGTGTACTGAAGGACAGCATCAGCATAAGTGATCTGGCGTTTTGGGGTGAACGGCTTCTTTTTCTTTTTGACTGAATGGCTGTCGAAATGCTACTCTGAGATGTGGATGTTAACTTTCATGTTGAAATATTTTCTTTTATTCCCTCATTACTTTATGTTATATATTCGGTTACGTTTCTTTCATCCGACTACATAGATAACTAAAGAGATTATTTTGGAATCTCATACTCCACGTCTTGTCCTTCTGCCTCGAGCCACTGGTGCCCTGCATCCCAGACCTTTCTCAACTCCCCGTCACCCATCTGCACCAGCCTCTCCCAATCATTCTTTGAGTTCTTCGCAAACCAACCCATGAAGCCCAACAGCACCATGTCAGCATATCCAGGGTGCTCTCCCTCAAAGAACGGACCACGGTTCCTCTTTGGGCCAGGACGCCCCTTTAACATCTTCACCAAGACCCCAATCTCGGTCTCTAGACTTTTCCAGGCTTCTTCCAGCGCTTCACCTTTGGCTTCAAATTCTTCAATAGTCATGCCGAGCATCTCCTTCCGCGTACGGTAGAAGTACTCGCGGCTTCGTTCATCCAGGTACCTGGGCACAGCCGGAAGACAAAACCCTACGGCCGGTACAAAAATGCTGCGGAACACTTTCAGCACGGCAACAGCCAGGGCATAGCTGGCCTGTCCGTGGGGAAAGATAGACTTGTATCCTGCATCCGGCGGGAAGATGGTCTCGAGATGCACTGCCAGGGCAAAGCTGTCGTTGAGCGTCGCACCCTCGGTCTCAATGGATGGTTTATGCAGAATTGCTGGTAGAGTGTAAGGTATCCGACCACCGACAAGTGGAGGGACGGACAGAGACTTGAGCAGAGGCTCGATGTCCGGGAAAGCGACATATGTTTGCGTATAGGGAGCATTTTTGTAGTTCAGCACGGCACGAATAGGGAGGGTGTTGGGTGACCATGATCGTGTTTCCCCCTTGGAGGTGCCGTCGAGGTCAAAGAAGTGCACTAGCCTCTCTCCTGCAACTAATTTGGGTGCTGCCATGATTCTTCGTCGTCGCTTTTGTATTTTGTCGATGGGGATCTTTGAGCATATGAAGATGAGTGTCTTCCTCCTGCAAGCCCCTCAGCAGCCTTTATATACCTTTTTATGTCAAAACGAATCCTTTGCATTGCTCATCCCTGCAATTTGATTTATAAGCGTTTCGCATTCGGAGGGATACATGATTTACACCGATTTACACAGCCGGCGCCCAGCAGGAGACACATACTATATGTATTAGAAATTGGATTGTATGTTTCTACCCGCACAGTGAGGCCCATACGGAATACAGGATATGTTTTATGATCATTAGGAATTATCTTGTACTTTTTGCCGAGGTGGGAGCCTACATGGCTAGAGGAAAAAGGGGGTTATGAATAGTCACAGAAGAAAGGACGTCACCCGGACTCCCGTCATCGAATGGAGTGCTCGGGGAGAAGTTGTCAATACCCGCATAAATGGTTGCACTGCCTACGGAAGCGGCACCCGGGCGCATCGATGGTGTTACACCGCTTATAGACCACTAAGTTAGCCGTATATAGATGTTAGAGCCTTAAATAAAACACTAAGAGACTCGTCATAGCTGAATAGGTGGTTATTTGATATGGGTATATGTAAGACAAGGGCACAAGGTAGTGCAAAGGCATCAAGACCCTATGCAAAAATGCCATCAGCCGTGGATTGGTTCGACACTTTTGTACACTTTCAAACCGCCCTACCCCGGCATCAATGCATGCAGCAGTGGCTGGATTGCATCTTGGGCGGGAGTAACATGCGGGCTGGCGTTTCTCAAGTTGATCTTGTTTCGTCTTGTAAACGGAAATGACATAGGTAATTACGCGCCCAATGCGTATATATATATCAGCACAGTTGTTGAGAGTGATAGTCACTCGGTTTGCCCGATAATATGTATTAACCCGATAGCAGAGTCCTAGGCCTCGCCCTTAATACTTATTGAGCGTTTTTCACCTTCCACGATGTGGGTCCAAGAAGCCAGTGTAAGGTACTTTGACGGGCAAATTATGCGTCACTCGCGAACTTCCGAATTGCTCTAGGTTGAGGGTTTCCGCGGAATGAATGTTTATCTGAGAAACTGTTCTCTAATTCGTCCAGATCTAATATTTGTTGTAGTAACGGGCGCCCTAGTATGCGCCAAAGTGCGGTCCGGTTACTCGTTTTGCTATCACCCAAAGGCCCCAGCAGGTAAGAGCTAGAAGAAAGACGCCTTTAAAATCATCTAAAGGGTTAAAACTCATATAGCGCACCTCAACCGGCAGTTCCATAAGTGGAGACAGAGAGCGGTGCGACAATTGGAAGAACTCTGCCGCCATTTCTGTGGAACAACAACCTATCTCCTAGTAGCAAGGAGTTAGTTTTCAGGCTCATCATCCGTATTCTCTACCTAAATAACAGGCCTGGCAAAGAGAATAACAAGGCCAGACGCGCATCCGTTACAGAGTAATTCACCAAGCTTGACATACCAGTTTAGTTTCTCGCAAAGATAAGGCGCTATAACGCAAAAGTGTTGGCCTATTGCACGAAAAGGTGACGTAGAGAGATAGCCTAGGATTGATATAAAGGATACAAGGATTGTTCGTATCACAGGCTGCCAATGCTGTAAAGTGGTTGTTGTTTGTAAGTTGCAAGTTGAAGAAGAGCGATTACGTCATCAGAGATGGTTTTCCATTTCTTGAAAAGTTGACTGAACTTCTGCGATGGGACGACCACATTCTGTCATCGATGTTGGAGATACTTGAGCATCTAGATAACTAGTCGATTACTATAGCAGTCTGAGGCGAAGCTACCTGTGATCAACCCGCTAAGCTTTAATTAACTAGAGGCGAGCTACCAGAGACTAGTTAAGGCAGCATGGCCGAGCCCAAGGACGGGCTTGACCCTTTGATCGAAGCTCTACCTCCAGCTACAGACTACTTGACCTATCTTACTCTTGTCGAATACCAGTTAACTCCCTCTCGCCTGCCGATTCTCCACCGAGTGCTTCAAGACGAGACGTTGACCACCAATATCGGCTGGGATCTAGTAAACATACTCCTCCCTCTCCTCCCAGACTCGCGGGAATGTCTTGACGATGTTGCGAGACTTGGAAATCCAAGAGAGGTTATTCTCAGAGTTTCTGAGGCTTTGATGAAGCTTCATGCTGTTGAAGACGAGGACAAAGAAGATGAAGGGGATGAAGTGAACGATAAGACCAGCATGCAACGGCGTTTGCCTCTCCACATTCTTCAATTTAACTGTCTTTTATCCATGCTCTCCACCCTACATTCGAGGATAAAAACTAAATATGCAAGTCGTTTTGTTGCAACTTCTCTCCATGCGGTGCTGGAGGCCTACACAGAATTCCCGTCTCCAGAAACCACAGCGGCTATGCTGGAGCTCTTGAGAGATATGTCAGGGAAAAAGCGGCCTCGTTTACCCCCACGAAGCATTTCGGAACAAGCGTTAACCCGCTCTACTGGAGACAAGGCACCAGATCCAGAGGCTGACGAACATGTGGAAGGAGATTTATCTGATGTGTCCAAGGAGAACAGATTGACCCAGAAATTATTGCAGTTCGGGCTTATTGAAACTCTGAAGACGTACCTTCTACAGTGTGTTGATGAACCCGCCCCGTCGGGCATGCAATGGGCAGTCCGCCTTCAGGAGAAACTCGATCCACCTCATGCAGAAAACATGCGTCTAACTTGTATTGAACAATTTCAAAACACTGAATACCTGAGGGAAAGGGATACAACTTTGGGTAAGATTGTGGTAAGTAATAGTTTATTCTCAAGGTATATTCAATCCTCTAGCCTAACATCGTGCTAGGCGTTATCGAGAGACTTTGGAGTAGGGACGCAAGATTTGCAAAATATAATACTAAAAGGAGAGAATGATCACCCTCCTCCGCTAGATTTTGACAACATACCCAGTTCCCCAGATGAGATTCCGCTGGAGAGACATGGTTGTATACTTCTTCTAGCTGCGCGACACGTAACGGCTACCATCTTTGGCTCAGGTGCCTGTGAGCAGGACTTACCCTTATACCCAGACCTTGTTAATATCCTGCTTAATTTCCTTGGGGATTATGCATCCCCTTATACTGCCGCTGCAGAGGAACCAACTGCGTTAATCGACTCAATTCTGTCACTCGCTGCCGCGGCGAAAACTAACGCACCTCAGGAGGCCGCAGATGAAGAAGGGTTTAAGACTCTGGTTTACGGTTTAACAGCCTGTTCTCGAGGTCCTGCCCAGTTTAGGACCTTTACTCGACTTGGGTCAATTCCTGCTCGTGTGTTCCATGCATACCCTGACATCCAAGTGAGATACAACTTGATTCTAGAAATTCTCAGTGAAGAGGAATCAGAATATGCAAGAGTATCGGCGTTACAATGGCTCAAAGAAGAACTTATTTCTTACTCCACCAATCCAGAAGATACTGATGGCGGCAATCCCTTCTCTGAGCCAGAGAGTTTTACCTTCCTGTTTCAGTATATTTACAAGTTTTTGAACCCGGCACAGCCATCTACTACGCCTCACCATCCGGAGGGTATCTCGTCAGGAGTATGGATGGAATTTATCCAGGACCTCGCACCAATATACCTTGCAAAACTAAATTTCTATTTCTTTCTTCGCAAGTCACACAAACTGGCCGAGCAACTCCATATTTCCACATTACAACCAATATTCGATGCCAGGTTTCTTGATCCGCTCAAATCTTTTATGAGCCGTCTGTCTGAAAATTCTGTTCTTTCACACGTCGAAGCGGAGATGGGTGAGTCTGCAGTGCAGATGGGAAAGAGTGCGATGGAAGTGGTCCTACAGATAATTTCGGACATTGAAACGGCTGCATGAAGGTGTAAAAGCGTCTAGCCTTTTGTATCTCCGAGTGCAATGCATCTCCAATAGGTAGGAGTTTATAGTTTTCTGATATAGTTGATTTCTACTAACCTGATTACCTTCCTTTCATCTTACCGGGAGCCTGTCTCAGTGAGCTATATATGTGGTAGTAAAGCAGAATTCCACCATCATTCAATAATACGAACAGATGAGTTGCAAAAGGAGTGACTGGTTTAATGATACGTACTCTATTTACAGTAGAGTACTCTGCCATAACCAAAGTCGTTATAATACCATGCAGTCAATACCACCGCTTACTATACCCCCTTATCCATTCTTCACCTTTAAACGAAGGTTCCATTAACATAACGAGTCGATCTGAAACGAGCAACAAGGAAAAGGCGTTCGAAACCGGTTCTCACGGTTCCCGGCTGCGACAACAACATGGCCCATCCATACCCCCGTTACCTTCGCCAGAACGAGGTGACCAAACGATGAATTTGAGTCGGAACGTAAATAATAACAACCCAGCAAACCACAACGAAGAATACGATGACGGTGCCATTAATAGTCACGATCTCGATGGGATGCATTCCGTGCACTGGAATCGCGATTCCATAGTGATAGTACATCCAACCAAGTCGATTTAATGTTCGCCGTATGGGTCCAGCCGGCCGCTGGGCAGTTGGTGTATCAGTTACAGTCGTAACACGATGGGTGATGGGTCGAGGAGGGAGCCTGGACGAGAAGAACATCACAGGTGGTCTCGAAGATAATAGTTGTTCTACGAGTCTTGCTCTGGCTTTCGCTTTGGACTTCTTTTTGCATTTTGGCGGGATTTTCCCCATGATGAGAACGAGCGGTCGGATAAATAAAAGGAAACGAGTGTTTTGAGATTCAGAAACAGTCTAAATTGAACGTTTGATAAAGACTGTCGTTCGATTACTGAAGCGCCATCAGGCAAGTTTTGCTGATTTGATACACTATAAAAGGTAGAAATGGAAGGTGTTTTCTTGCACCTTTTACACTGCGCCTACTCTCAGTTATTGACTTGAGCATCTTGTTATTACCCAATATGAAAGCGCCCGTGGTTTCCGTTATGAGATTAATTTCATGGGTTGTTTATCTTGTCTGATGTTTGGAAGCAGAGAGTCTTTGGCAGACAGTTTAGACTATTGGTAGGCGTTGGAAGAGGCCGTAAGGAGCTGCCAACTCGGAGAGGCCGTGGTAGTCAAATTCAGGGGATGAGACAAAAGTTAGTCTTATATCGTAGGAGGTTTGAATGTCTGTATATATTACTTGAACAGTCGTTAATCAATCCTTTCAAGTCTTAATGCATTATCTGTTGCATATTCATTGTTTGCTGCACCCAAGGACCTTTGAGGTTATCAAATATGGAAAAAGATTCGTTAAAAACTGGTATAGTTATGAATATATAAACAACTATACACAAAGTCGCTCTTCCTTTGCCCTTGAGTCTTAACAAAACGCTCTCGCATCATCGGCGGGGTCTGTGAAGGGAGAAGGAAGAAGACTGGAGAAAGGAAAGATTTGTGTACATATATTGGGCCATATATATCCAAGTATGACAGGATCAAAAGTATCGAGCCATTAAAAAAAAATAAACAGGAAGTTAACCGTGCTCCGAAATATCAAAAATGAATGATTGATATCCTCCAACATTCCCCCATCCACTTTTTTTCCTTTTCTCAAATCTGGTGTCGTTCATATCCAAACAGCCCCTTCAAGGTGGGTGTTAGTAGATCACAGTGCTAGAGAGGAAACATGCTAGCAGAATGTATGGTTGATAGAAGGCTGATTAAAAAGTGTGACACACAGACATATACGTATAAATTGCAAAAGAAACAAAGGTTGGCCGGGCTAGCTGAAGAGACGATGGGGCGAAAGGGGTTGGAAAATGATTGATGAGATGCAGGAAGCTCCTTGTCCTTGTGCAAAGCGTTCTCAGGCTTGAGATCATCCATAACCTTGTTGGAGTCGTATCGAACGTGGGATGGGGGGCATAATCGGATTTCAAGGGCAGGATGCTGAGAATATGCTTTCTCATGACTTCGTATAATCTTTTAAGGCGCAAATTCGAAGTAGATGCAGTTCCATGACCGTCATTCATCACTTCACCCCCCTTTAGTTATCATCATTTCTTCATCATAGCCAATTTGTCAAGTAGACGGGTGTCTACATAACAATGCATTGGCCGGTGCTTCCACGAGCGTTGACAGGACCTAGGACTGAAGTATTAGCCACTTGATCCTACATGGAAACGTACTATAAATGTCAAATGGTTCTTACTGGTGGTCTGAGTTGGGGCAACGTAGGACTCCATTTCGAATAGGTAAGTGATTTCTTGCTCGAAGCTTGAAAAGTTGAAGTAGAAAGATTGAAGCTGTTTGTAAAGGTTTGATTTGTCTTGATAGTGATGAAACAAATCGTTAAAAGAAGAGGCGCATCGAAGGGGATTATATAGACTCGACCCCTTGCTTTCAACGCTGCATATCGGGCTATCGTTTTCGACTGATAATGGGCCACAGTATAGCCTGGAAGACCGGAGACGCCGTACTAGCCTTCTTGCTCTGAATATCTCTCGTTTTGCTTTTTCCGGTAAAGCGTCTGATGCTCGGGCCATTGTGATTAATCTCTCAACATAAAGGGTAGTGCTGCGGAGAAACCTGGTGTTTTGCAGAGTTTCTTTATTCTCCATATTTGGTACGCAAGGCACGGACAGGAAACTGTTTTGCTGGAAAGTAAGTGACCAGGGGGATAGGTGATGAACTGGCTGAAGACCCGATAAGTGGAAAGATATCGGTTCATCATGCCGAAAACGGAACGGGGCAGGAACCTAGGAATATTTAATGAGGAATTATGTGTTGCGTACGGAAGGAAAACAATAGATACGGGTTTAATATTGATGTTCGTCATCGTATTGGTGGGCCCGGTTATAACATTGTTTTTGACTTTGTATTGTGTTTTTTGGAGAACACCTTGAAGATGTGGTGGAGTGGGTAAGAAACTAACTCATGGTAATGTGTTCACTAAAAGAACAAAGTATATCCATAGTGACTGGGTAGCTGATTATGCCGTATGGCTCGGCCTGGGGCACAGTTAGACGCAGTGATGGCGCCCAAAAAGAAAGTAAATACTTGGCAGGCCGTTTAATGTAGGTAATCGCTTCCTGCGGCCAGTGATAACCAAAAAAGAGTCCAAGTATGGAAGTGTTCATGGCACTCAAAACCGTCGTGTGACTCAGAAAGCGCCTAAACCGGCGTTTCTAAATGCAAGGCGTAGTAACTACCAAAGGGGCATATTCGGTCCATTGAGCCACTTGGCAGGCCTGGGAATAGAAGGGTATTTAGAAATTCAGGACACCTAAACTAGCTTGGGGCTCAGATGAAATATTTCATCTTGAAATACGAGCGCATAGATCGAGAGAAAAAAATGTACCCGTTTTCTCCAACTGAATCTGTACTTCCATGGTTCAACCAAACCAGAAATGCACAAGATACTTGAAGTGGTACTGAAAGCAGCAGCAATCCAAGAGAGACTGCAATTAATCTTTGTTTTTAGTAGATATACATCTGTTCAGATGCACGGCCCGCATCCACAGAAGCACGCCTCAAGCAGCCTGTGGATCCTGAAACCTTTCCCTCTTGGGGAAGACGAGTAAGGATAACGGTGCGGCCATCAAAAGGTCTAATCTCCATATACTACTTATTCTGAGCATCTAGAGGGTGTATAACACGAGCGTTGGCCTCAGAAACCATGGAAACCGCGTGTTCTCTCCAGGCATAAAACTAAGAGCTTGTGTTCTTCAAGGTAAAAATACCAGGGCAGCGGACCGGATTTGGACAGTTCCCCGTGTTAACGTAAGAAAGGGAAAGCCAGCCCGTCCCTCTCCATGGCCACCGTCGAAAACTGCAGAGAACCGGAGAACCGTAGAAAACTAGATCAAAAACACTGCGTTGCAAATTTTTTGTTGCTAAGAACAATATAAGGACAACAAAACGCTAGTCCATATTAGGCCTAAAGACTTGGAAGCCATGAGTCAGCAGCCAATGAGAGGGCTGGAAAAGCAACGTCATCTCCACGTCTTAATATTGTTCTCCGCAGAACAATATCAGAGCGGCATCTGAAAAAAAAATGATAATAAAATAGTTTTATCTCCAACTCCCTTGAAAGAGACAACACAAAGAGATAATATTTACCAAGATAAGGCACGGAGGACATCCGAAAGGATAACTTGCCGCTTCAATTTAGAGGGTCGTCTAGCCATCCGAGAACACTTCTCATATTCCAAACGTTCGTCATTAAAATATATCCAAGGCAAACAAAAATGACATGACATGGCATGGTGGCCAAATACAATTATACGGAAATAATATTCCAAAGACATTATATAATACGTCAAAAGACATCCTGTAAAGGAACAAAGGTTGATCTGGATCCTCGCCAGGCGCCACTATGGGTAGATGGATCATCAAGTGTAGAGGGTTTCGGTGAACGAGTTCAGGTTCAATCCTTCTTTGGCGATGTCTTCCTCCGCTAAGAACATCAGTGGCATTTCAACAATGGTTCCCTTGACCTTAGCCAACTCTTCCTTGACTGCTTTTACACCTTCGGGGAACTCGTCACGAATCACATGGCCCGGTAGATACCGTGGCTGGTTTTCCTCCTTACCATCCGGCTTACGGAAGTTATACTCATAGAACTCTTTGTAGTCGTTCCAGTTACGGACAGTATCGTCCGGCACCACGTGGAAGACCTTTCTGTAGACTTCAGTGTTATGTTTAGCACGCGTGTTCCAAAGGCTATGGAAGGTATCAGCAACAGGGTCTACTACTATGTTGTCCTCTGGTGAGCCGAAATCATATTGATTAGGAACTCCGACGGGTTCACAGTTGGCATCAGGGCGCTGATAATCTTGAGGGTGGAGCAATCCAAGGTGCTTCCGGCAGAGCTGCCGTCGGAGGGTTGCGGCAAACTTGCTGACGGCATAAGGCTGGCCATTCATCCGTGAATCTATCGCCGTTGGGTCTTGGATGATGACTGCAATCTCAGAGTCATGGTCACCCAGCTGGGAACGGTCGTTCAGATTTGCACTTCCACAGATCACAGTACGATCGTCGGCGATGAGAACCTATTACCAACAGTTAGACGAATAAACATCTCGAAGAGAAAAAAAGGATGAAATACCTTCGAGTGAACATAGAGCTCCTCCGTGACGAAGGCATCAATTTCAGACATATCATCGTGATGCTCCCAGGGAACATTACGAATATCCTCTCCTCCAAGCATATAACACGAGCTTACGGTGTCCCATCGGCCACTAGCGGCAGACTGTGGATTTGTAGCGGCTACATGCTGGGCGGCCTGCTGATACTGGGGGTACGCAGCTGTGGTATCGAAAGCAGTAGGCCTCGATGAGGTCATAGCAGCATCATGCTGCTTTCTTGCATCTTCATAATTCACTCCGCTCGCTTTTTCTGCCTGGCGCATGATGGCACCGGCGTTTATGCGGTCATAATTGCGCAAGTTGTAGAAACGAATGTAATCCATGGGGTTATAACCTTCTCGGGAAATCACCTCCATGATACTGTTTCCTCCACGGTTGATAGAGAAATACTGGAACTCCATGATTGCGCGAGTGCCTAAACTGCCATCCTCGCGGAGGTCGCCGGGAAAACCAGGCACAGCAGGAATGATTACGATCATCTTATATTTCTGTCCTGCCTTTGCGGCGCGGAGGATACGTTCGACAATCGCCGCACCGATCTTATTTTTTACTGGCTTCTGTGCATCAGACGTGGCGGTGATGAAGAACTGGTTTTCAATGTAGATAAAGTGCTCGCTATCGCGGATGATGGCGGCATATGCATCTGCAATTGAATGCTCCGTCTCGGTACCGTTGCTCCATTTCGCGCTGCTGCGAACTATCTGACAAGACACATTTGTATTGGAATGACCTTGGCCTTGCCCTGGAGCGCCGCCAGTAAGGTATCGATCCTGATAGCGATGGACTTGGCCCGCTAACTGTGCACGTAGAGTGTTACCAAAGCCGGTAATTTCACCCTTCAAACCCATACCACGGCTGCCCTCGCCCTCGTTATACTCTTCAACGCCACGGCTTTGAGTGGGAGGATTACCCTGGCTGGGTGGAGGGGGGAAGTACGGAGCGTCAGACGTTTGTCCCTGATATCCACCAGTAGATGATGTAGCTGGCGGAGGCCCAGGAGGAGGTGGTGGGTAGTATGGTGATTGGGACCCTTGCTGCGTAATTTGTGGATTGGGTGGCGGGTATTGTTGTTGGCTACCCTGTCCTCCACCCGGCTGCTGATATCCCTGGGACCCAGTATTCGACGGGGCTCCTGGGGCTTGCTGTGATGAAGAATGCTGGGATCCCATACCCATACCCATCGGCTGATGGTAAAGCTCAAGTCTAGAGACGCGTGGGACTTTGCGAACGGCATACTTCTCATCATAGATGAAATTCCAACGATCCACAAAGTGTTTCCTTAGATCTTCCACGGCTGGGCCGTGCAAGCTGACGGCAACATCACTCCATCCCATACGAGAGTTCGACTTTCGGTCTAATTGGTTGTTCTCCCAGTGGACAACATCTTGGAAATCCAAAACTCGGGCATTGTTGTAATCTTGGCCAGGGAAGACAGCCTGGTTCAAGTCAGCTGGGTGGACATCAGCAATAGAATGTTGATATGTATCCCAGCGCCCGAAGCAGAGGTCAAGGCCACCCATGAATGCGGTCTTGCCGTCGACAATGCACAGCTTCTCATGGTGTGCCCAGAAAAGGACAACGCCCCCGCTGAGTCCATACACTGTTTTAAGGGCATCGCTAGACAGTTTTGAGATACCTGCGGCGTTAAGTGTCAGATTCTGGAACGAAGACATCACATCTGAGTGTACAGTTTGCTTGTCTGGTAAATGGTCTGGGTGACGGAATACGACAATGTTCTCGTGCAAGTCCTCAAGATGGTGTTTAGTATGGGATGACGACACTAAAGGGGAAGAACCACGTTAGCCGGTGTACAAGTATCATGGCGGAGTAGAAAGCTGACTTACATGACAGCGCCTGGGTAACCTCCTTGTAGACGATGATGTTTACACGAACTCCTCTCTGAGCAGCCGCTTGGAGCATCCTGTCGATACGATACTGTTCATTCTGAGCTGGAGGCCGCCTGAGGTATAGTTCCGGAGATAGCCACCCTACACATCCACTCGTCAGTGCTTAAATCTTAATATCAACAAGAAAAGGACATGGAGGCCCCTACAGTCAAGAATCCAAATAGACTCCCTGGCAGTTTCCAGCGCTCTAGAAACAGCCCACATGTAGCTGCATCCATCAACATACCATTTGGCATCACCGTAGTCTCGGACAGGCGCAAAGCTCCCGTATCTATTCTTCAATTTGGAACCGGTAGTGCCCGCGCCATATGTAGCATAAGCATGCGGATCGAGATTGGATCCAATCCGCTGTGCCATCTCTGAACCGATGCCTTGTATCTTGCCAAATATGCCGGAGACTAGGTCGGGCTTTGGAGGCTTTCCACTGTTATCACCACCACTAGAGCTCTGGTAATATTGAGGATTCTGTCCATGAGTAGGATCAGGTCCGTACGGTGTTCCTTGCTGGTTGGATGGCGGCTGTTGATACTGTGCCTGGCCTTGGGGGTTGTAACCATGGTTCCCAGATTGGCCCTAAAGTATGTTAGCCAATGGTGCCATCCGTATATCTATCTGGAAGAAGGTCATAGTAAAGAATAACTGGAGTATATCTCTGCTTACATGTTGCTGCTGGCCGTGCTGCTGGCCGTGTTGCTGTGAGTACTTATCATATTTATCACGGAATGTGCGCAGAGTGTCTCCTAGAAAGCCCCTGGTGCCACCGCTGCCTCCAGAAGCACGATCAGACTGCCCGGGAATATTCCCATACGCCAGATGGTCTTCGTTTCCAGCCATGACTTCCGCTTGTCCTTCTTCCGATCGAGCTATGGCGGTGCAGCTGCAGCAAGATACCTACAGCTCGGAATGGGCGATACAAACGGATGGAGCACACTTTCTTATACTATACGAGAGATTCCAAGTCGTACACTCATCGACACAGGCGTTCGACAGAGAAAGAGAAACTGGTTTATATGTTTTTGTATGGTGACCTGCCTGCAGAGCGTGGGATTCTCTCAGCTCGTTCGCGGGGAAAAATCGTGGCTGAGCCGTTGTGAAGTGAAACTATGGCGGGGGAACTTCGCGCCACTTCGACTTGATCATTAATCTCTTATGATACGGACAGGATGATGTTACTATTCAAGATATACGAGGACGAGGACGACGATACTACGATAGCTTAGACACGCTCTGTGGTTGACTCTTCGTGCCTCTCGACTGCAGACTTCAGCGCCTCCATCCTCTCCAGGCTCTCCTTACTCCAGGTTTCCTCCACCCGATAGAAGGCCTCTAGCACGGGAACGTCCGCCGGAATAACGACCCATTTCTGCTTTGTGGAAGTGAATATATGGACGTTTGGCGGCAGGGCGTTCGGCTCATCCAGCGTTCCGACTCGAACGAAGGAGGTCAGCTTCTCCGTGTCTGGATAATGGCTCCAGAGAGCGACTCGACAGCTGCTGCAGCGTACAATCCCCTGGCCTCTCCCGCTGGCTGATGGCGTCTTGACCGTCTCCGTCTTTCCCTCTAGCAGCACGCAGCGGTCGGATTCGATGACGGCGTTGATGACGAAGGCTGAGCCCGTTTCACGCTGGCACCCTAGAGGAGGGGTTAGAAACGATGCTCTCTTGACGATGTAGAGGGCTTGCTGTTCGCTCTTACAGGTACAGTGGCAGCAGTGGACTATCAGAGGAGCCGTCTTCACCTGGTAGCGTACTGCTTTGCAGGCACATCCTCCCTCCAGCGGATACTCGACTTGGGTTGACATTGTAGGTCTACAAAATGGATGATAATTGCTGGCAGGCTGAAGATGATGCTCGTTTTAGAGCTTTAATATATAGCCTCGTATTCGTAGCATTTCCGCAGCTATAACTACGATGTGTACAAGCAAGTTACTATCATAATGCCTGCAATAATGTACATAGCTGCACCTTTTCTTAGTAACGTGGAGATAGATATTCTTCCCCGCAGTGGGATCCTGCTTTGCATCTCTAGACAGTTTGATATTTGATACAAGAGAAGAGAGAAGCTGACCCGAGTTAACTACGGTATGCAAAGATGGATCTAGTCACTCTAGACGTACGTTGTCTCTCTACCACCTAGTCCAGTGCACGATAATAACCAGATATACAGGCAACCCAGCACGCAAGCTACCCTGAATACTGCTCCTTGCTCTTCCAGGGCAAGGCAAGCAAGCAGCTCTCCTTTGAGCAGATTGCAAACCACCTTGGCCGCAGCGAAGTAGCGGTAGCAGCCCTCTTCTACGGCCATGCCAGAGCATCCCAGGAGGATGTCGAGAAGCTCTGCGAGCTGCTGGGGATACCGCCCGCCGACCTGAGTAAACGACTGCGAGGGTTTCCTGACCGTGGAAAGGGGGTTGACATGCCGCCCAAGGATCCTCTCATCTACCGACTATACGAGATCGTGCAGAACTATGGCCAGGCATACAAGGCTGTCATGAACGAGAAGTTTGGAGACGGCATCATGAGTGCCATCGCTTTCTCGACCAAGGTTGACAAGGAGCTCGACGACCAGGGAAATGCCTGGGCAGTGATCACTATGAAGGGGAAATGGTGAGTATTCTTAGCAGAATTTTTGCTACAGTATATATAACTGATTGGTATCTCAGGCTGCCGTTCACTCGGTTTTAAAGAGCCATGGACGCTCCTAAGGGCTTGGATGGTAAATACGTCTTGGTCATGTCTGCTATGAGTGTCGGATGGTCTGGATTCTGGTGCTATGGATGAGTATCGTTAATTTCTGGTTCTGCACAAGAGTCATAATTAGTACCTATGGATTCAACCAAAGCTCATTCACCTTTCACACTTTGCCAGTGAATATATATATATATATATATAATAGCCGAGAGAAAGAAGTCTATCTTCTTTAGTGACAAGCTGTAGATTCCGCCGTGATCTTGCAACTTCCGTGACGCTGGACTGAGCATACAAAAAGACATTTTTTTCACACTCCAACCTCATCATCTTTTTTCTACTCACTATCTAAAGCTGACAGAAGGCAGAGATAGAAGGCAGAGATAGAAGGCAGAGATAGAAGGCAGAGATAGAAGGCAGAGATAGAAGGCAGAGATAGAAGGCAGAGACGGAAGGCCAAATATGGAGAATCAGAAGCCTGCCAAAGACCCGAGAGCCTTTCCCTGCCCCTACGAGGGCTGCCTGCAGGCGTTTCCATCCGCAGGACAACTGATCAACCATAAGAAGTTCACTGCGGATCATGAGTACTGCGAGAGATGTAACGAGGACTTCCAGTTCGAGGAAGACTTACTCCTCCATAAAATGAAAAGCTCCAGACACATCATCTGCCCTGTCTGCTTTGATGATTTCCGTAGTGAAGGTGGTCGAGATGTGCACATCCAGCAGGTGAGTCTTCTCTCTCAGTCAACAGATGAAGAGCACCAACTAAACGGCAATAGTTCCACCGTGAAGAGCAGAAAATCGAATGTATCGGGTGCAAGGCCAAGTTTCTCCGTGCCGCCGCCCTGATGGTACATATCGAACAGGGCCGCTGCGAGAAGATCAGCGTCGACAAATATCGAATGAGACGTGTTGAGAAGAAAGCTGTCAAGGAGGCGATGGATGACCAGCTGCTCGCTCACCATGCCTTCTTGCTCTCCTCCGCTACCTCCAGCATTGACGGAGGAGTCGGTGTCGACGGTTTACTGGGTGAGAGCTCTCACAAGGTAGCCGAAATCGAGGCAAAGAAGGCATCCATCACTGAAAAGATGAGTTCCCTTGGACTTGGAGCTGGCCTGGCAGGCAACAGTGCTATCCCCGACGCACTGGCTGGGTCCAAGTCCGTTCGTAGCACTAAACAGTGGCCTACGCTGCCTGGAGGAGACAGTGTCAGTGACGGCAGCGGGCCTTTACCCCGATACAACTACCAGATGGAGGATCTCATGGCCTTCTCGGATGCCCCTGATGCCGGAAGAGATGACGACAGGCCAACTATCGAAACAATCATCCCCGGCCCGAGAGCTCCCAGTGCTTCAGGCTCCGGCTGGGATACCTCTCGCATCGTCCCAGCCCGCACACTGACCGAGATGGAGATTAGCAGAAAGATCAGTCTGTCTGAGGGTGAGCTCAGCAAGTTCTTCAGCGAAGTGCATGGGACTTATATATGCCCTTGCGACACTTCCTTCAAAACCAAGAAAGAACTCGAACAGCACATCTCTTCAGGTGTTCATGCAGGCGGTGTCGCTCGGTAAGCTCGTCCGCCCCTACTTCTTTCTATGCTCCCCTTTATTATCCTGTCCTAACGGTTCTTTTCTGTGGTATAGTTGTCCGGTCTGTCTGCGCATGTTCAAGTCTTCCGCCGCACTCGTTGCGCATTGTGAGTCCGCCACCAAACGCTGCAAGATCAGCCAGACGAAGAACTTCGGCCAGGTAATCGATGAGATATCCGGAGGTATTATTGGAGCTGCCGGTCGTAACGAGGATGGAACCGTCCGCTTTGAAGCTGCGCCGGGAGCCAAAGCGATCGAGTGGTGACGGCTTCTTCTAGGACGAATATGGGATATCCCGAAATGGAGAAATGCATTCTATGTCCCTTTCATCCAGCATATTTGCGGAGAACATACAGCGGTGTAGTTAGATAAAATATTCAAGAAATGGCAGCAAAGAATTTCATCTTCATCAAGCCAAGCTTTGCTGGGCCAAAAAAAATAAGAACTTTGGACGTTTTTCACCATCAAAAAGTTGACGTCGTTTGATCAAATATTCTACTTCATAGCATCGATAGACACTCAATTGCGATATTCTCTGCCTCCAATAATTACACATATCGAGAAGACACCATTTACACCATATCGAGACAATCTCAGGCTTCAAATCATGTCGCAGTCCGCAGAACTCGCCCAGAAACGAGCAGAAGACTACGTGAAATTCAAGCACTATGCTGCCCTTGGGCTCCTTGTCGCTGCGCCAGTGATCATTGCTTTGCCTCCCCGGAAATTCGATCTTCATACTGCCTCGCTAGGCGCTGCGTTTATCATCTCTGCAAACCATCTCGCTACTGAACGGACAGGCAAGGGAATAGTGTCACATTTGGGAAGTTTTCTTCCATCTAAGAAAATGAACATGTTCAGAGACCTTCCGACAGATAAAGCCGAAGAGTTAAGTGAACGGATGCGCCTTGCAAGAACACAGGAAAAGGAGGTAGAGAGGTTAAGAATGGGAATGGAGGGCGAAGGGGAAGAACGTACCGGCCTGAATGGCGTGGTGAAAAAGATATGGATGGGAAATGAGACAGAAGGTTGGGAAGAGAGGAGACTGGAAGAAGAGAAAAAAGCCCTGGCAGAAGGGAAAGGGTATACAGATTTGATACTTACCTACGTGAGAGAAGCTTGGAGGATGGATGAGGGCGGCAAAGAAGGTAAAAGAGAGACGATGAACGAACAACATGCAGAGAAAGAAAAAACGGATTCTACGAGATAGTGCTCGCTGTTTACCAGCTCTTCTACATATCAGATGCTTGACTTAGTGATGGGATAATAAGGGGTTAGCGGCTGGACTCGTCTCGGATAGAATATACCCTTTAGATGTCAATCTTCAGCGTCAATAGGATGGAGAACAGTGCAGGAGTTTACGGACAAAACATCGATATTTTTATACCTGTGGTGAGCTATAATACTGATGGCAGCACGGCCATGACCCTGCTACATCAGCCTACCGCTTATCCACACACTGGCCACCAACGACGGGAATATATACGACAAGGCCCGTGAATGTACAATACAATGCCGCCACTAGCAGTGGCTACTACTTAATACCTCTTTGACAGAGATTAATATAACTAATCCACTCATTATGTTCGAGATACCCTCAGTATGAAATTTCTAGCATGAACCAGTCCTCTGCTAAAGGCTGCTGGCGTATCAACATAAAGACGCAGCATATCAAAAAGAAAAAATGTCCAAATTTTCCAGGATCAACAAGTCAAATTTCAAGCATAAATCCATAACCACCAGCGCCAAAGTCCTATTCCTATAACCGAGGAAAACTGAGTACCAAAATCAGACAGGTACCAAACACCAAGCTGTCAAAGACCGGCACAGGAAAAACCGATATAGTCGAATGAAAGAGCGTACTATCGTTAGAGGGTTAGAGAGATTCTTCTTCAAAGAGAATGGGTATCATCAAACATACTTGGGGTCCGAATAGGCATCGATTAGGCTTTCGAGTCGTCTTTCTTGGGCTCGCTCGGTTTGTCAGGATTGTTCTTTGCTTGAGGTTCCGTCTATATACCTTCTTAGTTATGCTCATCTCACCACAGTCGATAGAAGACTTACTGTGCTACTCTCTCCATCTACCGTCACGGTCATCAGATTCTCTCCCCAGATCTCTATCGCCCACGACAACATGTACGCGAATTTTTGTGGTCTGGGTATATTCCCCTCGATGAAAGTCGACTTGGGGACGAGAATGGGACAGTCTAGCGGGATTTTCGATTCCATTTCGATTATTGGCCGTTCGTTCTTGTTTCTTGAAGGGGTCATTATTCCTTTTCTTTGTGGAAGTTTGTATCTTCAGTAAAATGTTGTCTGTTGCAAGGAATATGTGCGGATGGATGAGTGAGGAAGAGAACAGGAGAAGAGAAAGAAGAGAAGAAAGGTTTCGAAAGGATTTTTTTCTGGTTATTATCATGACTCAAGCTCTGACGCACAGCAGTGAACGTATGAATATCTGGCACTACTTTTTGGATCCATGGTTGGTGATTTCCGCCTTTTGTGATGCCCAAGAACCAAGAACATCGATGTATATGACAAAGTAATAGACACATTCCCTTACTGACTCTACATTAACACTTTAGACTCTTGGTCTTGTTTTTTTCATGTCTCTGATACTTATTTAGGGAGTCATATGGGCTATAGAATGTATCAAAGGGGTTAAGCCACTAGGGGGCCTAAGGTAATCAAGCTTCATCTGATGCTTGATATATAATGGGTCGACACTCTATAGCCCATCCATAGTATCCTACGAAGGAGCTGAAGGTTTCCTGCTTCCGGCTGACTAAATAGTGACTTGAAGACGTAATTTTTATTCGAATCTGCGAGGAAAATTATTACTGGGATACCTCAGCTATTCTTCGCTTTTTTTGTTCTACTTTCAAGACTCGATGACTCAATACTCTCCCTTTTCCGCTTTCGTTGCCTCTCTCGTTTCTTTCGTCGAGTTTCTTCCCTGAGCTTTAACCGCGCTTCAACTTCTTTGGATATATCTTCAAGCTCGACTGAGGGTATAAAATCTGATGGAACAGAAACATCCTCCTTAGCGGGAGGGTTGTCCAAGCTTTTCGGTTTCTTAATAATAGTTCTTTCTTCAGCCTTATTACTGGCAGAAACTAAGGAGTCGCCTGAATTTCGACGCCGTTTTCTGCGGGAAGTCTGAGTAGTGGTAGATGGCGTTGGATCAGTATCGAATGCAGGTTTCCATGATTCTCTATTTGTGCATGGTTTAAATCCTGCAACACTATTCATCACGTCTTTGGTTGCAGCGCCTGTCTGCCTTGAGCTTTTTGATCTGGTTACCGGCCTTGTTGTACTCTGTAACATCTATTACTGTGTTACTTTTGGAATAACAAAAAACAGAGGTAACCTCAGAGGGAGAGCCTGACTCACAAATTCATGCCTGATTTTCTTAATCTCCTCCATAAATCGCTGGCTTTGATTTACCATTGCCGAGATAGCGTGAAAAGAAACTGTCGACGGTGGTATCTGGTGGCGAATTTTCGAACAAAGCTCAAGATGAGTATTTACATTTGATTCATGTTGCGAGAATAGCTAAATAATTAGGTGGTTAGAGTAACTAGAAAGAAGGAGAAAACCAGAGCTAAGTCGGTTCTGGGTATAAGTTTCTGGCATTAATGGCGGCTTACCTCCAACCACGGAATGGCTTCATGCGGCCCTTGTGACTGGACGTGATCTTGCAGTAACCCATTGGGTATTTCCAACGAAGAATAAGTCATCTTATGTAGTGGGGAACTGTCAATTTTATATCCAAACAAACCTAAAGTATCAAACTCCGCAAGTTGCCTTTACGATAAAATTCTCGACGGTTTAATCAAGCTTCGGATGGCGGCTACGAAACGCTAGGACTCTGATTGGCGCGGCTGTTGCGGATCCGTCCCTCAGTCACGTGGAGTACAAGTTTAACTCTGCTGTGAAGATTCGACGGGGTTTTGTTCTATCTATCCTGTATATTTCCTCTTCTTTTATTCTAGAGCCCCAAATATTCTAACTATAACTATAGTTATATCGTCATTTGAGCAGCCAACAAGACTCACACCTTTATTCTTCCTTTTTTCCGATGGTTCCCCCCTTTCGCAGACCAAAGAATGAAATAATAACCACAAGAGCACAGCTCGAAAATATCGTCCAAAAAGCGCCTCTATAACCCGACATGAGGTTTTCTTTATGATCGCGAAGTTTGTTATGATCTGTAATAGACGCAGCAATAGACGCAGTCACTGCGAGACCGACTGAGTTGCCAAACTGGGCGACCTCGTTAAATACCCCTCCAGCTAAGGATTGAATATCCGGTGGAAACGCATCTGAGATGACTAGGTTGGATACCGTGAATAGGACTATATATGTTTACCATATTAGCTTGAATCAAACCATGAACGAGAAAGGAATGCATCAGGGTCCAATACCATCCGGATTCACAGGCGAGAGGAACAGGGCCCAAAATGGCGAGAACCAGTAATTTTCCCCAACTTTGATGGTTGCCATAAGAATAGGTGCAATCATAGTTACTAAAGCAGAAACAACACCGAGGGTTTGGACTTTTACTCTCGATATAAGATATGCTGTCGCAATGTTGACACATGCACCCATAATAATATGGGCAAGGAAACGGATCGAGCTTTGAAGCGCAGTCAAGCCTTCAACCTTTTGGAAACTATTACCCTATCAGAGATGACAATCACAAAACCAAGAGATTTACTCACTAGAGAGTGGTGAAATACTCAATTCCGTTAAGAGATGCCCAGCAGAGGAAAACAGAAGCACATATGGAGGTAAATGCACTATTTTTCCACAGCTTATTTGGGATGAGAGCTGGTTTTCCCCTCTTCACCTGGATATTCATCCAAAGTGGGAATGCCGCAAGCAATACGCCTGAAACAACGAGCAGGGCAATGTTTTGGGCATCACTCACCCTCGTATATGAAGATGTTGTCATAGCTAAAACATACATCAATAAACCCAATGCAATACTCATAATGATAGCTCCGAGCCAGTCAATGTCTTCCATAAGACGGCGGTGCCATGGCTTATCTGAGTGTCGATGAACCGATGGCAAGGACCATATAGAAGCTGTAGAAAGGCAGAAGTTGATAATCGCCATCATATAATATGACCATCTCCAGCCGACGGTGTCCGTAAAGACGCCTCCCAAAACTAACCCAGCGGCATAACCAAGTGGTTGGCCCATTCCATTCATGGCAAACGCAACATTGCGCCATGGGCCTTTCGGGAAGGTATTTGTAATGAGACTGACCGCTGTAGGCAGACACATTGATATCGCAGCGCCTTGAAAAGTTCGAAATAGGATGATCTGGATGTCCGTCTGGCAGAAGCCGATAGCAAGGGTAAATATTACGAACAGGTAGCTTCCGACCACCCACATTGATTTAGCACCAGTCACGTCTGCAACGGCACCAAATATAAGAAGTAGGCAGCCGGCAGCGAGGGCATAAACTGCCGCTGGCCAGAGGATCAGGCTTTCAGACAAATTTATGTCACTGGCTATCCGTGGTAGGGCGGCGATGAGGATACCTGACCCCATAGTGTTCAGGAAACTTATTCCAGCCAGAGTAATGATAACCGTAATCCCTTTAGCCTTGGATATTTTAAGAAGTTCAAAAGTTGGCGTATCTCCATCGTCTGAGGATGATTGATGAGCCTCCGGCAGTGGCCCATTTGGCAGGCTTAGGGTCTCCCTAACCTTCCCGTCTCCTCCGGTGCGGCATCCTTTGACTGGCTCTGATCCGACAGGTGGTAGATGGTCAGCTGGAGTTGGGACTAGCTCAATAGCTGTTGCTGTTGGCTCATTCAGCGTATAACCCGTTTTTGAGGTCGCCATCCCCCACTAGCGGAGTCTGTAGTAAGAGAAGAACTATGAGCCGCACAGTGAGAGTAATCATGCAGAGGTTATCTAAGTGAGGATTTGGCCTTCAGGCAGGTCGTTGCAGCGACCATCGTTGGGCTGTATTTGCCTCTAATAAACGAAATAGATCCTTGGATCTAACACGCCACGCTAAGTCAGCCGCATAGTTTGCCCCGCATCGCCATCA
>NW_003299167.1:2670909-2891631 GCF_000151145.1 Microsporum canis CBS 113480
TGAGCCCTATGCCGTCTAGCGAGTGAAACTAACAGGCGAGAGATGCCAGGGGTTAACGAGTGAATGACTTCTCTGTGTGGCAAGTCTGATGTTGCAGCGCTCTAAATGCAACCAATATTCGCTTCTGCATCTATATATATAAACAGATTTCTATTCGTAGCAGGGGATAACCCTACCGCTGCAGGGTTAATTTATATTTGCCAGTAATAATGAATTCACATGGCCAAAAGCTAGAGTGAGCTCGGTTCCTCCAGCGATGAATGTACAGTATCGCCATCACTTGGGCCAATGCCATCTTTGCTATCAAAGGATTCGTAAGTCATGAGAGGAAGAGAATAGGCTTCTAAGATTTATGCAGTAGGAATGAGTTCCGCAACCGAAGACGAGCACGAGGGAATGAAAATTATATTGAACTTCCTGTTATGACCAACTTGCCGTATGTAGGATAGCATACGGAATCGAAGAAGCTAAGAGGGTCTCACTTATAAGCATACGGTAGACTTTTACCAGTCAAGTTAACAGAGTTGCTCCAATTTTATGGGCTCCGATCGTTACACTAGGAGCAGGTTCGGAGGCAGTGAGCTCGTGTGGAACAAAACTGTAGCACAAGCTTCATTTATATGGTAGGATGACTGGCACACCAGTGGGCAGCCTCTTATGAGGACTCGTAACCCTCCATTTGCATTATAGACGAAGTATTTGCTTGGTTCTGAAACAAGACTTGGCCGGTTTTGTCATACAGAAAACTGTCAGGAGGAATTAAATTTCCAGAATAGGAATATTCTAGACGTGTGCAGCATTGGTGAAGTCGGTTTAGCATCCGATAAGTTTAATTTCGCAGGTAAAGAGTGAGTAGTTGAAAAGTGGGTTCCTGCAAAAGAAGTTAGTCTAATGTATGGGGAAAAGGTCGTTAGTCGTAATTTGCCCGACATGACTGTCTTGAGAGCATAGGCGAATAGACATCAATTTACAGGGATTCCATAAAAAGCTCGCAAGATGGCCAGCGGCTGATTTGCTGTATATGTAAACGGCATGAACCCTATGCGGACCCTGATGATCATTAGATATGATTCAATTGGTACCCAGTCCGTTCTCGTTATTAAAAGGAGGCTGATATCAAACTGCTCCAAAATCCATAAGATATCATGACAGAAGATGGGTTTGCGCTAAGCCTCAAGGCCCGGCATCTTCTGCCTATAACATATCCGCAGAGCAATAAACTTTGACTTCAAACCATCATCTGTCGATAGTGCAAGGGTATAAAGGGTATATAAGCTGCCGTGAAACCCAAGTGTGGAAACCTGCTCGACTTCATTTCCTTTATCACCACTTCACTCATATATCAGAAAATTCTTGCACCTACTTTAAATAATGGCTTGTCAACAGAAGGTTGTGGTTGTTGGAGGGGGCCCTGTCGGGGCGTTAGCGGCTCTATATGCAGCTAGAAGGGGTTATCAAGTCGAATTGTATGAGCTTAGAGATGGTAAGTGCCGATTAGCAAGTGTATTTGTGGTATCAACTAACCACAGCTTCTTTAGATCCAAATTATGGGGACCCAAATGCCAGGCCAGATATTGCTGTCATCCCTCTCGCGCTCTCTGAACGTGGTATCAGAGCCATTGCTGCCGCAGAAGTTCCGGGGTTGCTTGACGATATCCTGGACAACTCGCGGCCGGTATATAAACGGATGGTGCATACATGGGGCACTCACGGCAAGCACGTGGAAATCCCAATGACATATGGCCCCCAAGGGCAGGTGTGTTGAATAATGAGCTGTGCAGTTTTCCAAATTATTAATCAGTATCCATATAGTGCCTACATACCCTGCAGCGCGAAAAGATCACAAAACATGTCATGTTGGCACTTCTTAGAGAGCCTACCGCAAAGCTCTTTTTCAACCAAAGGCTGTCAGCATGCGATTTCGAAGGAAAATTCGCTACCTTTGAGACAGTGGCTTGGCAAGAAAAATCTCGCTATTCTGAACAAGAACTTGCAAATACTGTCAAAGGCCAGGTAAAGCCAAGTCCCCGCGAGGATGAAGTCGAGAGTGTAAAGATATCTTCATTGTCAGGAAAGACAAAGCGAGTCGAGTTTGACTTCCTGATTGGAGCAGATGGAACTTATTCAAGTGTTCGACAAAGCATGATGCGAAGCCTTGAGATGGATTTTTCACAAACGTACGCCAACGCAATGTGGTGCGACTTGATATTCCCTCCAGATGAGAATGGGAACTATCCAATGGATCCTAAATGCCTTCATATCTGGCCAGCTAACCAGAGCATTGTTATTGCGCAAACAGATATTGTATGTACCTTACTCCATATCTTATTATACTTTCTTAAGTTTTGATATGGGCTTCGTTGACTCTCCGCAGGATGGATCATTTAGGGCTGGGATGGTTTGCGATACACAAAAGCTCAGGTATTTTGAAGCGCATCCTGAGACTTTCTCGGATTTTTTTGCTAAGGAATTTGCTGGAATTGTACCTGAACTCCTTTCTGCGGAAGAAGTAACAAGACAATTCCTTGCACATCAGAAAATTCCTTTAAAATCAATCAAATGCGGGAAGCTTGGATATAAGGATAACGCGGTTCTCTTAGGAGACAGTTGTCATACTATGACCCCTTTCCATGCCATGGGTATGATTACCGGCCTTGAGGATGTGCGTGTGTTTTTCGAGAAGTTCCGTGACCCTGCAGTGGCTGCTTTGCCGGAAGAAATTGACAGCAATGGTGTCGCGAAGGAGAAGCCATTCTGTGCTCCGGGTACTGTCCAGGCTTATACAGAATTCAGACTTCCTGATATTCATACCATGGTTGACTTTGCGAGTGAACATTACCATGAGCTTCGAATCGGTGTCAGATCTCGAGTAACAAGGGCAATGAACGTGATTGACCGCTTCCTTGGTGGATGGCTACCAGCGTTAGGTTGGACGTCGTTGTATGCGAGGATTCAATTCGAGCATGACCGGTTTAGTGTCGTGAAGAAAAAAGAAGAAAGACAGAGGAAGATACTTGGAATGGTAGTTGCTAGCGGTGCTATGGTAGCTGCTAGCATTGCCGCAGCAGGGATTATGGCTTTGCACCCTATAGTCACAGCTGTACTTCCAGTCCTCGCCAGCTCTCATTCCTCCCAAGAATTCTCGCTGTCGACCTGATTTGTGTCAATAAATGCAATGGTTCAGTTGATGAAGTACAACTAGTGAGGTTGAAACAGGCTGTTACTAAATAGTTGCGGAGTGGGACAAGCGCCAAGCTTTGGCGCGGGATCTAAGCGCTTAGATATAAGAATGTAAATTTGATCTCTTTTAGTAGCACCTAGAGTTTACAGTCACGATATAAGTGTGCAGGAAAGATATAGAATACGTCGTTTCATTAGGATATTTCAGAGACATAAGTCAGCGTTCCGCCTAACTAGCTATGCAGTAAGCACCAAGTGAATCTATACCGGACATCGAGGATAATAACACATGATATCATGACATGAAACGAAAGAAAGCCAATAATGGAATGATTTGAGAGAGAAAAAAGGGATGGAGAGCCATAAAGTACTGTATGCGAGCTCACTACCATGCACCGGGGTCGTGATCAAACCTTGCGAGCTCTTTCTCTGAGTCTTCGACGTCTTTTTTAGCCTTCATCCTCATGTAGAAAATGGGGCAATCTCGACTTGAACAAATGACTTCGCCATGCAAACTGCCTTGACAACGTTGACACTGCGTCCAGAGACGACCAAATCTGACTTCCAGTTCTGATACCTTATTCAAAGTTCGTGTGTATAGTTCCCTAAGTCTGGGCCGACAGTTGGCGCACACAGCACCCAACATCTCTTCCTTACCAACCAGTGGTTTCTTGCAGCCCATGCAAGTTTGTGTCTTCTTGGCAAACTTCATTAGCCCTCCTAAAGTTGGCGCCGCGACGGTAATAGAACGGGTATGATCACCTCTCAGCAGTTGAGCAGCTTTCTTTTCGCCAAGTATAGGTTCGAAGATACGAGTCAAGGGCTTTGCAAGCTGGTTTTCGAGATAATACCTGGTATCAATGGGAATGTTGTTCTCGAGAACATAAATTGGGTCCTCAGATTTTTCGTAGTTTTTATCTCCTGCGGCGCCGCCAACGATAACGTATGCAACACGGTCGCCTAGAGTGGGCGCAGACCCAGCGTCACGTTTTCTCATACGTTCAACCAACTCTACGTGAGCTTGTTTCCCCGAATATTTATCCTTGGTTAAGGCTTTAGTAATCACCAGTTTTGACATGTCAACCTTGTTCTGAAGCAGGTCTGAGATTGTGTTTTTGACGTAACTAAAGCAAGAAAACGTCATTTCTCATTAGTATACGCTTCCGCATATGAAAGATGCAAAAAGGAGTATGGAAAGCTTACGTTTCTGCTCCACTAACATTCCGGTCAATGAGAATTTTGTTCAAAACTGTTTCAATCACAGTTTGTACCAAAAGACAATTATCCCTTCGGACGGTTTCTATACCCTTGGTATCCATTTTATCATATTTATCCGGGTTGGTCCAATAAAGCCCAGCATAACGTTTCTTATTAATAAGAAGATACGGATAATAGACCTTTTCGAACTCAAGTTTAATCGGTTTCATGAATTTGGAGGACACGTATCCTGCAGCTTCTTCACCAAGTTTCATAGCTTCCGCAAGATCTTTAGTTCCAAACTTGACCATGACAGAGTCAGTATCTCCGTATATAACTTTGGCATCATGCGTATAACCATTAGATATAGTGTATCTGGCCTCGACTTCATCCTTGGTTTTCTCAATCATTTGGCGCCCATAACTAGTAGTACTACTGGCAATAGGGAGACATGGTAATTTGCCATTCGTGGCACCAGTGATGCCATAAACACTGTTAGCACTAATTTTCAACGCCAGCTGTCGTCCGTTCAGCACCGCTTTTTTGAATGGGTCCTTTTCAACAGCCAACTCCCGTTTTGCCCGTTTTCTTGCTGAAAGAAGTTCCTCTAAAATCTGGGAAAGAAGGCCTTTGCGAACCTTGGCCGTGCAAAACATATCATCATTGGGCGTGACGATATAATCTTCACCCTTTTTCAACCCCAGCTTTTCAACAGTGCGTTTATTTAAAAGAGTCGTGTAACATAGGTTGTGCGCTTGGATAATACTAGGGTATAGAGACGCGAAATCAAGGGTGGCAATGGGGACAGGATAATAATCTCGCACAGGTTCAATAACCGTTGCCCCCTCGTACTGCTGGTTACTATTCTCATCATTCTTCAGATCAGGAATGACAAGTTTTTGTTCAAGCGCCTTTCGGAAAAGCTGAGAGATGAACTTGATCTGCTGACCCCTTGCAAGAAGAAAGTTAAACGGTACTCCCGTCACCCTTGCCATTTCAGTGTAATTCACCAAACACATTAGCTTGTCCATGAGTCTTTGAGGTAAATAGGCATCTTTTAAGCAGTAGACAGCGAGACGTCTTCTTGAGTCCGGTGTCCCATTGTAGAGCTCAGTTATCATAGTATGATGAACGTCTTCCTTTTGCTCTCCCAGAAATTCAGCACACACAGAGTTTAATGTGTAGCTTCGCAAGTGATGGTCCCGTTGAACCAGCTGTAGCAAGTCTAGCTGAATTCTTCCGTTGGTATTAGTGGCTTTAGAGTCCCGCTTGCCCATTTGTTTACTAGAAAAGGACGCCTTTATCGCGTGAGACTGAACGCCCTTTAATCGTGACCAATAAGGAAACTTTGTGCAGCCCAAATGTTCTGCTCGATCCAGCAAGTATGGAAAGTCGAAATTGGCGATGTTATATCCAATGATAACGTCAGGGTCAACTTTTTCCACGAAATCCCTCCATGCTATCAGCATTTTCTCTTCCTTGTCGAACTCCAATACCTGTGTGTTGACAATTGAGCTGCAAGTATCCATAACAAATACATTACGGACAAAAGGCTTCGACTCGCCGTATCGAGTGACTATATTGGCAATCTGGATAACTGGGTCGATATTTGGTTCAGGGAAAATGCCTTTTCTACCAGCGCATTCAATATCAAAGGATAGGATGCGAAGAGGTGCCATTTTTGCCCACTCGCCATCGTTAGGGTGGGCGATCATGTCACGGTAATGTACTGACGCTTCGATTTGGCAGTTTGAGTGACGTTGGTGCGGCGGTAAAATTTCGTATTTTGATGCAGGTACCTCAACCCATGACATGCCCGAGATCTGTTTTGTAGTAAAGGTTAGCCTGCTGTGTGGAGAAGTAGAGTATAGGGAACATCTTTACCCCTGTATCAATCATAAATCGCAAAAGGTATTGAATGTTGTCGAATGTTAGAATTTCACCCTCAATTCCTTTCCACATGCCTTTATAATTGGCCGACCCACTCATAATTGTAGACCGAACGGTGACGATGGATTTTGGATTTGTCACGGTTATTTTAAGGTAGGGGCTCTGCTGATTGCCTTGAAACTCGTACAGGTTTTCTCTCATAGTCATCTGGACAGAATGGATCACTGGCTCTGTGATGGCCAGCTGATCTTCGAGATAGGCTCTGAAAGGTGCACAATCAGCTTGGGTGAAAGCCACGGGTGCGGCCACGTAGAGATAGTGCATGAAACCGGTTACATGAAGAAGTACCGAGTGTCCGCTCTGGTACCAGAATAGTAAATGTTAGGAAGCCATACCCATATCAGTCAAGAGACACCAATGTAGAAGGGATAAACATACCTCTGTGACACCAAATAATTTAACGGCGGTTCCCCCACCTAAATAACCTTCCTGAACATCAATCTGCTGAAAGCATAGGTTGTCCCTAGAGGGGTCAAAGTCACCCAGAGGTGGACGTTCCCATTCCTGATCTTTCTCTGCATTGTTCTCCTTGAGGTCGCCGATATCCTGAGTTAATTTCTCAAGCACATCCTCGACGAATTGGCTTTTGGGTTGAGACCGCGAAGCCGACCCGAATGAGTTTTTGAGTCCATTTTGCGAAGACAATAAATGCGGTGCCTGAATATTAGCTTGTGGTAGACTGGTTTCGAGCTTTCGCTTTTTGGCAGAGGTAGGAGAGGTTGATTGAACCTGGACGTTTCTGCGGCTGACGCTTGCATCGCCCAATATCCTCTTCTGAGGTTTGAGATACTCAGGCATATTGTTAATTTGCCTAGTCTGTAAGAAACGTAAGTTGATTCTCTTTGCCAAATCGTAAGAAAGGCAGCATACTTGAGAGAAGTGGCCTTGTAAAAATACGCGCTTCGATTAAACTGATGATGGCCATCCCAGCCGCGTCGTGGAGCTAGTCCTAATATAGAATAGTCTCTGCTCTTTGTCCAATAACATGCGATTCACCTATTACATAATCATCACCTCAATAATTTTCGCGTTACTGAGGCGCGTTTCCCGATTTAGCAAGTTTTGCAAAGGTCGAAAAGCTGCTTCTTGAATATAAAAAGACGGCCTGCCATGCTCAGATTTTAAGCTAGTCAGGTCAGTAAAACTCGATGATGCAGAATATACCATTGGAAGTACATGCTGTAGGTCTAGACACCCTCTCAAAAATTCCAGTAATGCTCTAACAACACTTTTCAACCCATTAATAGGCCCACTTAGCTGTCTCGCTTCTTAGCTCGGTGTACGGAGTACAATATCTCCTACCAGGCGTACGTGGCCCGGGCCGTTGATGCCACCGGATATATGTTAATCCGCTCCCAATCCGACCGGGAAGAATCGCGGGCGGGGAAAAATAATTAGCCGTCCAACTTTAAAATAATGACTAAGCGTCTTAATTTAGATACGAGCTGGGTAGCAAGACCCTGAGATCAAACAACAAACGCGCATTCGCCAGCACCAAAGACAGCTGGGCCTGGTCAGCATCGCATATAAGCATGGAAAGTCGCTGGTTTTTAAGCATAAGGGTGCCAGGATAATCTGCACCAGTCGATATTAGGAGGCTATCATTATGGTTTATTCTATCCAATCAACCTCAGCCAGTGTTAGATTGTGATTCTATATTAAAATGTCTTCCAGACGTAGCCACCGCAAATCGCGAACGGGCTGTTACCAATGCAAACGACGCAGAATAAAGGTATGCTTAGCTAAGTGATCCAATTGAAAGCATGAAACGGCTCCTACAACACCACCAGCACTTAATTCAGCGCTGCACTGTTAACTGACTTCCAGCCCATAGTGTGATGAGTCCCCAGCTCCATGTGGAAATTGTCGAAAACACAATGTTTTTGACTGCCAGTTTCCAAACCAACCTCCTAATCCATATTATGCCTCATTCGTTCCATTACCTACTACCCAATCCGAAGCTACGGCCGATTCTCCAGCTTCAGTAGCTCCAGGGAACGCTCCCATAGCTTCAACAACTGCTCCTATAGCTTCCACAATTGGCCCCATAGCTTCAACAACTACTTCTGCGGAGCCCTCGGTAAACGCCGCCGCGAGTACTCCGAGGCACACTCCTACAAGCCTCCCAACAACTACTCCTCCAACCCAGTTTCGAGCCATTGCCGCCGCGGCCCAACTTCCAGCTATTTCAATTCTGAATCAGGGCCCTCCTGCTCTTCCGTCAAGTTCACTTCGGCCCTCTGGAATAGAAAGACATAGCATATTTGCTTCGGTTCAAGGTCGTGGACAGGAAGACACCTTGAATCTTGACGATCTAGAACTACTGCACCACTACACAACGAAAACATACCAAACTCTATCTAATAATAACGAGCATGAGAACATTTGGAAGAATGTCATTCCTGCAGAAGCTATAAAACACCCTTTCTTAATGCACGGCCTATTAGCCCTGGCCGCCCTTCACATAATTGAATGCAGTGATCCTGATGACGAAGAAAGCCATCGAAAGTACTCTGCACTGGCTAACAGGCATCAAAGTCTAGCATTGAATGCTTTTCGCCCCCAATTGGACAACATATCATCCTCAAATTGTCACGCCGTTTTTGCTTTCTCAAGTCTAATCGCAGCACTTGCATTTGCTTTCTCGAAGTCAGGGCGAAACACTCAACCTGCAGACCCAGTTGAGCAAGCTGTTCAAGACTTTTATCTTTTTCGTGGCGTTGATAAGGTCCTCCATACTCAATGGACACGCATTGTCAAGGGTAAACTTGGCGCACTGGTTCGGCGCCCAGCTGACTCCGGTGCTGTCTACCCGCTGTCAAAAGACGTCATAGATCACCTCGACTATCTTCATGGCTGTAACGGCGATAGCGCAGCGCACATCTTCGCTGAGGACAGGGCTGTATACAACCATGCAATCCGCGAATTACGAATGTCATTTGAACGATCCCCATCGAGTTGGGAAGGTGTCTTTCGGTGGCCTATGGTTGTTCCCGAGACATACTTGGGGCTTTTGCACACTCGGAAACCAATGGCATTGGTGATACTTGCTCACTATTGTGTAATATTAAGTCGGCTTGATATGTGTTGGTGGTCAGAAGGATGGAGCCGCCACTTGTTCGAAGCCATATATAAATCACTGCATTCATCTTGGCACCGGATGGTTGAATGGCCTATGCAAATGATCGGCTTATCAGAGGTACTTGCGCATGTCTCCTGACTGTGTCGGAACTCGCAGTTGCCTTAATCTCTTGGTCTTCTTTTTACATTTCTTACGATGACAGAGTTGTACATTATTAACTAAAAAATGCACGAATAGAGAGAGGGGGGATTATGTTCATTTCCTTCCTAATGGTTAACATCTACTTCTTATCTTTTTCTTCGTTTTCTTTTTCTCTTTTTTTTGTTTATTATTTTGAAATATTATTAGGGCTCATTGATAACTCAAGTTGTGTCGGGTATCACTCGATTAAGACATTTAATCAGTCGCTCGCAAAATTGCAGTAACAATCATTCTCTCTTCAGTAGACGCTCAGCCAGATCACATATCGTCTCCAGTTCTTCTCTAACTCTCTTGCAGGTTGATCGACGTTGAATATCCGGGTCCACCATTCCAGTGATGCACATTTCCAAACGTTTTGCAATATCCTTCGCTGTGACGTCAACATGGTTACTACCGTTGTCAGTGCTATCCTTGGAAAGTCTGTGATTAATACAGTTGTGTATGATCTTATCTGTGAAATCCGGTGGTAGGACAGGGGACGATAGGCCGGATTCTTTTTTTGGGGATACAGATTCTCCAAAGTGAGATAAACTATTGGGAGAGCAGGTCAAGTTTGACAGTACCATTTGTCGCTCCATGCGAGTATCGATCTTATATAAAAGCTCGAACAAGATGACTCCAAGTGCGTAAATATCTAGTGAATTGTCCGCATACGGATGTAGGCTGGTAGAACCTTGGGTACGGAATGAGTGAGCTGGTGGGCGATAGAACTCTGTTCCAACTGGGCGTATGGGCGCAGAAGGAAGCTCCTCTGATACCGGATTCTTCCCATAAGTTGGCGACTCGGCAACCAAACCGAAATCACCAATCCGTGGGATAGAGTAGAAGATTTTGTGGTCATGTCCGTGGTGACTACAGATCGGACATAAATGTGTATCTAGTTCTGTATCTGAGGGAGATAAAAACACATTTGCAGGTTTTAAATCTCTGTGCACTATTCCTTTTGCGTGTAGGTAGTCTACCCCTGAGAGAATTCCAAGAAGTAATTTGACGGATGGTACGATATGGTAGCAATGGTGGGGGGTGTTCGTAGGGCCATTGTCAACTTGTGGAGCTAGGTACTTTGCAAGGCTCAGTGGATGAAGCGACATTTGAATATGTAGGATGACTGGCGCAGTAGGGTCCGCTCTAGATTTTCTATCGAGTTGCATATTTGACCCTCCGCCTCCTAGTCCGTCACTGAAGATGTCAGGCCCTGATTCACTGACAGAAGTTTGGCCCGAATACGAAAAACTGAGCTGGCGGGGTATAGATTCGACATGTTCATCGTCATTTGTGTCTGTTTCGTCTTCTTCGACACTAGCCACAAAAGACTTCATCGACCTCTCTGAGGAGACTGTAGCAAAACTTCCCCTTCGACGGTCATGTTCACCAGCAGACAACCTATCATTCGATGGTCCTGAGTGTTCCTCGTGCGCCTGTGAAGAGCCAGATGGTTCTTCAAACACAACCCCATGGTCTGACTCTTCAAACACAATCCCACAACTGGATGTACCACCGTCATACTCAGAGAAGGGCTGGTTGAGTAGTGTCTGTTGCCGCTTGGGAGGAGAAGAGGAACGAGAGGCTACGGGAGTGGGTGAGTATTCTGCCCATGCTCCGTAATAACGAACAACGTTTGTATGTTCTAGTTTCGCCAGCGTTCTAATCTCCTTTAATATATTGTCAACCTCTCTCAGGCCTCTTTCTTGCAGCTGCTGTAGCTTCTTAGAGCTGAGTGGGATTTTCTTCACAGCGTAACCTTGCCCGTCAACATGGTGTCTGACTCTGTATACAACGCCATATGAACCTCTCCCTATCAGTGCTTCTTCCTCGAACTCAGTTGCGTACCGAGACCCTCCTACCCCTGACGGGTGAGAGTATAGGAAAGGTATACTGATTGGTCGTGTAAGCGGGGTGGCTTGACGCTGCAGCCGGTTCAACAACCCTGAAGCAAACTGGTTTTGACCTTGTGGGACACCAGTTTTACCGGTTATCAGCCGTTGGAAACTGATGTTCGTCGACTGCTTCATCGTAAACACCGTGTCTTCCATCGAGTGCTCTTTTGCATCTAGAGCCATGAACGAATCTTGAGGTGTATCCCGAGGAGATTGTACCGCTCTAGAGCTTAGATTTAATCCCTCCAACGCAGCCATGCCGATGGTATCAAGTCCTTCCCTATAGTACTGTCTCGTACTCTCCCAATTATCGTTATCGACCCCCGGAGCCACGATTCCATGAGATGACAGGAACTTGGATTGGTATGTATATAGACGCCGTCCCAGCAGCTTGACCTCTGGTGATTCATGCGTATACTGTCCACGATTCCCCGACTGCTCGTTTAGGATGCCGCATGCTTTGGTTAGACAGTAGTGTTCAAGAAGAGCTGCAGTCATGAGAGCAGCATGGCCTTCGGCGTCCACATCAGGGATATCACGGAAGCCCAGGTCTCCGTATATCGAGCTTCCTCCAAGTATCTCTGCGGCCGTAGACTCCGTATCCAAGCTACCGGCGGGCTCAACATCATGGACGGAGCTAGAATTGCCACGCTGCCTGGGTGTATGGCTACTCTCATGTTCCTCTTCTGAAGATATAAAGCTTGACTCGGAAGAGGAAGAATCATCTTGAGGAGAACGAAACATAGACATGGTCAATCAGGATGAGCACAAAACACACACTCAGGGTAGACGAACAGCTCGTCATTCCCAACCAAGCCAAGTTTCAGCGCATTTGGAGAGGCGGAAAATGCCGATAAACACAGGCGGAGGAGTTGGATATTATTGATAACTGCGAACAATAACGTGTGTATTGCTTTGCTACACAGCATTCACTTCTCTCTCTCTCTCTCTCTCGCTCTCTTTCCGACGTAAATAAAAACGAAACAAGTTTGAGTCAACCCTATTTTTTTTAACTTGGAGCTTCGAGAAAAGAACACATCTCTGGATCTTCTTCCTTTTACCCCACGCGAATCGCTGAGTTTCGAGTATCTTCCACGCAACAAGCCACACGAGCAAAGTAACTAACTGGTGATGACAGCGTCGACTTGACTTTCCATGCGCCCTACTGATGTCATCCGGCCGTTGGACCAGCTGGGTAACTAGACGTTTCGGGCGGGATGTTTTTGCTGTCGAAAGCTGGTTCTTGTCAACAGCGGATTCTTCAGTGAGATACAGAGTGAAAGCTCATTGCCGGTCCTTTTGAAGCAGACTAACAATAAGCGATGAAGCGAAGGCCTCCTTAAAAAGGACAAAGGGCTGTCAATAAGTAATAAGTACGGAGTATACTGCCTGGCAAAGATGTTCTATCTGCAGGCTATCCTGACGGCTTCTCCCAACGGAACGGCCTACACGATGGCCTTCCAGAGGCTACGACACCTTCATACCACCCAGACTATCCCGTCTTTCTTTATATCTCTCTCTTTTGAATAGCCAGCACATAAATCTCCATCTCAGCTCGACTTTTCTTACCAACCTGTCACCAAGACATGAATGTCACATGATATAACTGGCACCAGGCATTCCTTGCAGTTTAAGGGGAAAACTATTCCTGGCTCTACTATTCTGTAGTTACTGATATAAAGTGCTGACATAGGATATTCTATTAGATATCAACCAGTTTGAACGGCGGTTATATGTATAATTTGGTGACCTTGGTAACCTCAGGAGCCTCTCTCGAGACAGGAATAAAGGTTTCGTCTGAAAGACGAAGCATGATCCATAGTGATCCGGACGATAGCAGATATCTTCTCTTTCCTCCGCCCTGTTCAAGGTCCACGATTTACGGTATGCCTGGTTACGGCAGAAGTGCTCCGTAGCCCTACGTACTTAGCATAAGCAGGATAAAAACTCCATGGCTACAAGTAGGATATGCCAACAACCAATACTTCCAGACTCACCCACGCTGCCTAGTTAAACCACTATCTGCGTACTTGCATGTCCAGGGGTGTGTCGCTGGACCTCGGTACCTGAAAAAGGCCAGGGGCCAGAAAAGTCTGGCGACAAGATCAAAATACTTTAACCACCCCAACTTCTTCTGCTTCATCGGAATCCATCTTGTATCTTCGCCTCCACCCTTCATCTAGATAGCCCGATCGAGACTCCTGGTTTTATCTACACATCAAATATGAACGGACGACGGGCAGGGCTGAGTCAAGCTCTCCACCAGCTGCATCATCATGGGGCGACTCTTGGCTTCTTCTCCTGAAGCTGGAACTTGCTGGATGACGAATATTACAGCATCAGTGTGATTGTTTCACTCTGCCCTCTCTTTTCCTTCCTGTAGGTGTTCTTTCATTATTATTGTTTCTTTCGTTATCATACAGTCTTTATCAATTCTTATTCCCTCCTCTCCTTTTTTTCTTTGGTTCTGATCTGATATGGGCCTCATCCGTCGAAGATTTATACTACCAATATTATTATCGTCCTTCTTCGTTTTAAGCCTACTTCGTAAGAAATCGGTGGTATCAAATGGCTCCGTGTCCACTTCTCGGCAGCAGCGTTTTCATCATTGGTGGAAGGACTATGTCCCAGATCACCCTGTTACCTCGATGATCCCGCTACCTGATCAGAAACCGGCAGAGATTCCGCCTATCCAATACGGCTTTGAGGAAGAAGAAGATGGAGATGCAAAGGCACTGCGCTTGAAGAGAAGAGATGCAATAAAATTGGCCTTCCTCCATTCCTGGAAAGGATATAGAGACCATGCTTGGGGGACGGACGAGGTTGGCCCTCTCTCCGGGAAGAGCAAGCATACGTTTGGTGGGTGGGGGGCAACATTGATTGATAGCCTGGACACGCTCTGGATCATGGGGCTAAAGGAGGAATTCGAAGAAGCGGTTGCTACAGTCTCCAGTATCGATTTTTCCTCCTCAGAGACTCTTACCCTCAACATCTTTGAGGTCACGATTCGTTATCTGGGTGGCTTGTTGGCTGCTCACGACTTGACGGATGGAGCGTATCCTGTCCTCCTCCAAAAGGCCGTCGATCTGGGCGATATGCTGTATATCGCATTTGATACACCAAACAGGATGCCTGTCCTTCGTTGGTTCTGGTTGGCATCAAAGGAGAAACGAGACCAGGATGCTAGCAACGTCAACGTTCTTGCTGAACTTGGTTCGCTTTCACTAGAGTTTACTCATCTGACTCAGTTGACGGGGGATCCAAAATATTATGATGCGATTCAGCGTATCACCAACGTATTGGATAAGAACCAGGATTATACTGCACTCCCCGGGCTCTGGCCTATATCCATCGATGCCCTGACACCCAACTTTCAGGTTGATAACAGATTCTCCTTTGGCGGGCTAGCAGATTCTCTCTACGAATATCTGCCCAAGGTATGGGTATAATGATGTCCTTTATATTAAACAACACATCCAGTAAAACACAGTAACTTACTCAATTAGGAATATCTCATGCTTGGTGGACGATCGCCGCAGTATCGCAAGATGTATGAAAAAGCTGTTGACGTGGCCAAGAAGCATATGTTCTTCCGACCCATGACGGAAGATGGGGACGATATTTTGATTTCTGGTACACTGCGCGCCAGGGGAAAGTCTATCAGTTTAGAACCCGAGAGCCAACATCTAACCTGCTTTGTTGGAGGGATGCTGGCGATCGGTTCCAAAATCTTTAATCGTCCGGATGAACTCGCCATTGGCAGGAAGCTTGTAGACGGTTGCATCTGGGCTTACAAGAGCATGCCTACAGGGGTTATGCCAGAAACCTATCGCGCCGTCACTTGCATGGACGAACACGCTGGATGTAGTTGGAATATACGTGAATGGCTCAATAGCGATGAAGATAACCAACAACCAATAGATGAGCTTAAACAGCGGGCAAAGGAAAAGGGAATATATCCTGGGTTCAGGTTGATATCCGATCCCACATATCATCTTCGGTGAGCATTCTTGGTTTTAAAAATTTTTTGGCATGGCGTGGTTAATTCTGACACACTGCGGCTTCAGCCCGGAAGCCATTGAATCAGTATTTATCCTATACCGAATTACGGGGGACACAGCTCTCCAGGATAAAGGCTGGGAGATGTTCACTGCAATTGACAAAATCTCCAAGACCAAGATCGGTTATGGTGCCGTTGAAGATGTCACTGCATCTCATCCCATCATTAAAGACGAGATGGAGTCCTTTTGGACGGGTGAAACCTTGAAATATTTCTACCTTCTATTCAGTGAGCCGGACCTCATTAGTTTGGATAAATATATTTTTAACACGGAAGCACACCCATTGCTACGCCCGACCTAGGCTTCCATTTCACCCACCTTTCTCTCTCTTTTCCCACATGCAATATCTTCTCATCTCTTTATCAATTCAAAGAGATTCTGTTATATAATCAAGCATCCGGACAGGTTCTTGTCTACAAAATACGAAGCAATGCTTATAGCCACGGAAGCAACTGACAATCCGAAGGCCGCGCCCATGTGAATCTCGGATCATCTTTTTCGGTCCCTGCTCCTCTATCGGGCCCCTTTTCAACTTCTAGTCATCTTTTTTCTTCATCTTGTGTGTTTCCCCCGCTGGCGCAGCGCTGGTCGGTGTCGCTGCACCGAAAAGCCTAACTCTATTAAAGGATGACTAAATCCGGGGATAATCCGACGCTGGTAACAAGCTTGGTGAGATGAGTAACTATGGAGACGACCCTGCTCAAGAAAAAACCTTACTCGATCGTAAACCTGTAGGTTTGTGTATCCACATACACTCCCATTTTCGGGCCACAGGGATACTGGCTTCACAAAATCCTGCACTTCACATTAATGTATGTACCCTCTACTTATGCCTTAACTGCATGGTAAACTTACACAAATGTGTGGAGGAGGTGGCCTTTAACTTTGTAACTTTAGGCAAATCTGGGGACGCACCAATTGACTCTTGATGAACTTGCAAACTCCAGGGGCCAGGGACTTGAACCCAAATTTAAACTCGGATCCCGGGGTTTTCTCCATAAATCCATCACTTCTCGTGACCTCGTTGTTGGCGACTGGCATTGGAGTACATAGTGTCGTAACAACAATAACGAAACCGGTCGTACGGTTGGGGCCTGGCTACTCTCTATACAGTTCAGATTGGAAATGTAGATCGAGTAGCCGAGCAGTCACCATGTTTCGCACAATACAACTGTAGAGAATCATCAATTTCGTAATCATTGCTCAGCGCCACTTGCCTTATAGCCTCAAGGGCCGCTACTAGGACCAAATCTTTAAAGCTCGTACCGAGTTCTTGGCTCTATCAGCTGCCTTTTTGATCATTTAGACCGAGGTTGACACCAAAAACCACCACCAAAAATTGCAATGTAGTTGTCGTCCCGGGCGGCCTGTCTCGTCGGGGCCGCTTTGGTGCGAATATTAAGGTATCCGCACTGTGGAGGACTCCTTAGAGTTAGAGTAAAATTCATACCCCATGAGGGGTTGAAGAGAAAGAGCCATAAAAATCCGGGGAAAGTAAGAGGGCTCAAAACATTGTCTCTTGCTGTGGATAGGATATAAAGTGCACTGGTTGCTCGCCTCCTTAATCTTCGTCTCCCTAGGGGTCTTCAAACCATTTCTTTCCCCCATTGGTACCATCTCTCCTTTTCTGAAGCCTTACTCCTCATCGACCATCTAATTAAAAAAAATTGTCAGCATGATCGTCTACCTCAAGCTCTGGCTTGGCCTGCTGTTTTTCGCTCTCACTGTCCAAGCCCTGCCACCATGGCGTCTTCAGCTCCGTGGTACAGCTCCATTGCCGTCTGAAGACCCTTTTTACCAACCACCCGAAGGCTATGAGAATGCTCAGCCAGGTGCCATTTTGAAGCAACGAAAAGTACCCAATCCTGTTGCAGTTATAGGCAAAATTCCTGTGAGATTGCAGAGTGCCCATCATGTCATGTATCGCACATCCGATAACTTTGCCAACGCAACCGTCGCCGTAACCACGATTTTGGTTCCTAAGAATCCCAACTACAAGAAACTACTCTCCTTCCAGGTTGCAGAGGATGCTGCCTCTCCAAATTGCGGTGTCTCCTATGCCATCCAGAAGGACCATCAGACTGGACCAAAACTGGGTACAATCATCACTGAAGCTGAATTTCTCCTAATGATTGCTGCCCTTAATAATGGATGGGTATTGACAGCCCCTGACTTTGAAGGGCTGCAAGGCTCATGGTTAGCAAACTCTCGTGCCGGATATGCCGTGCTTGACGGTATCCGTGCAACTCTTGCCTCAACCAGTTTCAGCGGCGTAGCAAAAGATGCCACTATCACAATGTGGGGTTATTCCGGGGGCAGCCTGGCGTCTGGTTTTGCTGCTGAACTTCAGCCAAGCTATGCTCCAGAACTGAAAATTGCGGGCGCTGCACTGGGAGGAACGGTGCCTAGGGTCAAAACAGTTATTCAATCCGCGAACAAGAGCATCTGGACTGGTCTGATAGCTGGAGGTATCTATGGGCTGAGCAAAGACTACCCGGTAATACAGAAGGTTGTTGAAGAAGACATACTTCCCGAAAAGAAAAAGGATTTTTTGAGGGCGGCAGATCAGTGTTTTCTGGCGAACATTCTCGATTTTGCATACCAAGACATACTTACATATGTGAAAGATCCGAAGATATTAGAGCGACCAGATTTGGTGGCCATTATGGATGAAAACTCGATGGGAAAGAATATCCCCAAGATCCCTCTCTTCGTCTACAAGGCTGATAGAGACGAAGTCAGTCGTGCGGACGACACCAATGCTCTTGTCAAACATTATTGCGACAATGGTGCCATCGTCCACCATAACCGCGATTTGACAGCAAACCACATCATTCTGGCGGTCACCGGGGCCCCCGATGCCCTAAACTGGCTCGCCGATAGATTTGAGGGCAAATCCGTTGGTACTAAATGCAGAGAGTCCAAGGAGTTTATCAGTTTCTTGGACCCCCGGGCCCTAAGGGTTATGAGCTTGACTCTTATCAAGGAATTCCTGGTGCTGTTAGGCAGGCCTATTATGGGCCCTGCCAGTCTCAACTTTCCTCATTAACGAATAATGAATGGGTTTTAACACATCTGTATATATTCATGATGCTTTTCGCACAGTGTGTGCCTTTGGACTAAAACCAGTTGGAAACGAATTAATTCTTGAGAAGCGCGTATTTTTTCTGAAGTTTGAAACTTTTAAATGGTCAATATATTTCTATTTCCACTTTAGGTAGTGCAGAAAGTAATTGATTACTTAATTGATAAATATTGACCAGTTAGGTTCTCTAGCGCATTCAATATTGCGATCTTAATATATTATTGGCTCCTGATGGATTAATTATATCCTTATCTTATCTTGGTGACTAAGCATACCTTGGACCGCAGCCCTCAAATCTCGTTGGCAAAGCAGCTAGAAATATGGAAAGTGAGCTTTCTTCCATCTTTCCGGGGCTATTTTATAAAATTTCTTGGCCTGTCTAAGGCTGCAAGCTCAAGAGAATGGAGAGTTTTGATGATGTAGCTCTATCTCTAAACGCTGTAGCGGAAATGGGCTCATTCTGCGAGCAATCAGCTGCTTGTCAGCCACAACCGCACGAGCCTACAGATATCAAGAAGACATCATTTGATAGTGTCATTCGACGTGAAGGTGGTGGAGGACTTACTAATGCTATAGAAGACAATAATAGTGCTAATTTGCCCCTGACTGACTCCCCGGCAACCGCCCTGAACCTGCCTGAATCACAACGACGACGAATTGAAGATACACGTACCCCAACTTCGCAGCAGGCATTCGATTCTAAAGCATCAAATCATTCCTTCGAGGAACGCCGTGGCTCAGCCAGCATGCTAATATTTGATGATGACGGAGAAGGCGGTGATGAGGAACCCTATATTGCCAAATCATTCGAGAGAACCACTTCGCCAACCAGTGCAGCACATAGAAGCCGAGATGATACTGAAATCAGGAGTGATGGCAATAGTGTCAGAGATGCTGAGAAAGATGGAGAGCTTCCGTTTGCGAAAATGCACAAATTCTCGCTCTACGAAACAGCTACAAGATATTACTTGGTCGGGATGGATCTCCTAGACCGACGTTTTCGGATGCTGAAGATCGATCGTACCTCAGACCCAGATGAAGATCTTGTCATTGCAGAAGATGAAACTATATATTCGAAGAAGGAGATGAATCAACTCCTCGATGCTGTAGATGATGGCAATAAAATCTCCGGCGGATTGAAGCTACGCTGCAGCACATGGGGCCTTCTAGGTTTTATACGTTTTACAGGCTCCTACTATATGCTCTTGATTACCAAACGAAGCCAGGTTGCCATGCTTGGGGGACATTATATTTATCAAATAGACGGAACTGAGCTTATACCCTTGGATTCCCCGGCCACAACAAAACAACGGCCTGAAAAGCATGCAGACGAGGCTAGGTTCATTGCGGTCATGAATAACATTGACTTAACACGGTCATTCTATTTCAGTTACTCGTATAACATCTCCCGAACGCTACAAGACAATATTGTTTCAGAGCGACAAGCTATTAGGAATGGTCAACGTAGCTACGAAAATCAGAACCATAATTCTATGTTCGTCTGGAACCAATATTTTCTTAACCCTGCCATCAAGTTGCTCAAAAACGTATATGATTGGTTTCTGCCAATTACCCACGGATATGTTGACCAGTCAGCTATATCAATATATGGAAGGCTTGTATACCTGACTCTCATTGCTCGCCGATCCAGGTTTTTCGCTGGTGCACGCTATCTCAAACGTGGCGTGAATGACCTTGGCTATGTTGCAAATGATGTTGAAACCGAACAAATTGTTTCTGATATGTTGACCACGTCATTCCATGCACCTGGGCCTGAGCTATTTGCAAATCCACAATACACATCTTACGTCCAGCACCGTGGGAGTATCCCTTTAGCTTGGACACAAGATAGTACCGGGGTTACTCCCAAGCCAGATATTTCGCTAAGCCTTGTTGACCCGTTTTACTCGGCAGCAGCTCTCCATTTCAACAACCTCTTCGAAAGATACGGTACCCCCGTCTATGTCCTAAATCTTATTAAGGCAAGGGAAAAGATTCCTCGTGAGTCGAAGCTATTAACCGAGTACACCAATGCTGTAAATTATTTGAATCAATTCCTTCCAGATGGTAAGAAAATCATATACCGTGCCTGGGATATGAGCAGGGCATCGAAGAGTCGGGATCAGGATGTCATCGGGACATTGGAATCAATAGCAGATGATATAATACCAAAAACTGGATTTTTCCGAAATGGCGAGGACGAAGAATCTGGACTACGCATGCAAAATGGAATCGCAAGAACAAACTGTATCGATTGTCTCGATCGAACAAATGCGGCACAATTTGTCATTGCAAAACGTGCTTTAGGATATCAACTGCAAGCCCTTGGAATAATTGACCACACATACATAGAGTATGACACTGATGCTATTAATATATTCACAAATATGTGGCATGGCCATGGTGATACCATTGCAGTGCAGTATGGCGGTTCCCATCTTGTGAATACAATGGCCACATATCGGAAATTAAACCAGTGGACAGGCCACTCCAGAGACATGGTGGAGAGTTTTAAACGGTACTACAATAATTCTTTCCTTGATGCTCAGAGACAAGAAGCATACAATTTATTTTTAGGAAACTATGTGTTTTCTGAAAATATTCCCATGCTCTGGAACCTCACCACTGATTATTATCTACATCATTCGGATCCACGAGCGCGGCTCGCAACACACAAGCAAAATTACATACATTGGTTTAATGAAGAACATCTTCAAAAGCGAGGAATGCCACCCGCGCCTTCAGCTTCCTCAACTCTGGCAAGCAAACGTATCCGGGAATTCGATGATTATTGGCTTGAGTATTACAGACCGAGAGCAATATCGTCATTTTCTAAAATGTTCTCGTTCAAGATGAGAACTAAACTCCCGGATTATCGGTTACAATCTATGCATCCCGGAGAACACGACCTTAGCCCCTTTATTGTTAGAACAGACCACGAACCGGAACACCAGCGTGACAGAAAGAATCCGCCAAATAAACGACTTACGATTCAAGAACCTTCTGATGAATCAAAAGACCACAAAAGTGGACCAAATAATGTTTATTCGGGTGCAATGCCACTGCAGCATTGGCTTCAACCCTCTTCCGGACGGCTCGCACCTCAATCTGGCATTCTAAAGGGAGCACAAAAGCCTCCAACCACAGATTCTCTTCAGCCTAATGATCCGGTCTCTTTAACAAATGCATATAGCCATCCTCCGTATAACGCTACTAAAGCTCAAATTTCCCAATGGAGTTTTGGCCAGTTGATTGCTGATTCTCTCAACCCATCCATCTCTTCCGCAGAAGCAGAAGAGTACGAACGCTATGTCAACCACCCACTCAAGGTGCCGTTGGTTGTGACATCGGAGGCGTCCCCAACGGCTACCTCGTTGGCAGAAAGGAGTTCTAATCTGGACCTTTTTGAATACGCAAATAGGAGCAATCTAGAAAATGCGAGTTTAAATACAATCGCTGAGAGTAGCATGGCGGATTACACAGACTTCTTAACTGTTGGAGATGAAGGGCTAACCGTTAACAAGGATGACTATGACAAAAAGCGTTATAAGCGCTATAGACAATGGCTGAGGGGAAAGAGTTTGTTCAAACAAGGTGTTGAGGTGTGATACTTCTTGCTCTATAGAATCAGTCATTACATTTCTTGCAAATTTTTGCTATATGACCTTGATTTTTGATACCCTAGTTAGCCTAGTAAATTATCATATAAAGTCAACATGTCTACCCTCCAAGTAAACATTAATATTGTCGACAAACTATATCTATCATATGGTGGTCAACGGTTTAATGAACACGCTAAAAGCCATCACGGAGACATGAGCAGAAGATTTTCCAGCCTAGCATCGGCATTAGCCAAAGACTTGAGCTCAGTATCGAGATCAACGACTTCCTCGGCCTCAATAACCTTCAAAAGAGAAACTAAGCGCTGTAGAATTGAACGAAGATACGTCCTGTCCTCTAGCTTCTCATCACTCAAGGATAGGCCGTCCTCTTCGTCGTCACATAAATGAAGCCAGCATGCGCATACTCCAGCAAGTATGTCTCCTCTCCACCTTGACAAGCGTGGCCAACAATTCAAAATAACCGACTGATAGCACTCAGCAGCTGTGATAAGTAATGGTATATATGCTACCCCAAAGGGGTTGGTAAGAGTTGAGGTGAGCATTGGAATGATGTCTTGTAAATATTTCGTTGCTTCAATTTCAAGGGCGTCGATGGATTCGGTTAACTGCTTAAGCAATAGTGTGGAAAGTAATGGGTGTGGATATGAAGATATGGATGTGTCTTCGGCCGGCCGCGGGCTGCTGGTGTGAAGATAGGAGGACATAATATGATGTCTCAGGATTCGCGAAATGGATATAGCACGTAATTGAGCGTCCTTTTCGACTTCAGCCTTAGTTTTCGAAGGTAGTTGTCCGCCGGTATCCGCCCTATGTGTAGTAACAGAGGAAAACCGAGTTCGAATAACGCTGAATATAGCTGGGTATGCAAAGTTTAGGAGATAGACAGATTCATTCTCTGGAGTAATAGTGGGGATGAATAAGAGGCAATTAGACAGCGCATCTTGAAATACAGAGTCAAGATTTGTTCGGCGTAGGATATCAGACTTGGCCTGTTCAAGAGGGCTAAGGAGATTCCCAAGTAAACTGCAACCCACGGCTTTGAATGCAAGGCACTCATCGTCAATGAAGGATAAGATTGCAGGAACAAGCAGTGGGAAATGTCGTTCAATCATACTGAGATCTGTTGCCTATATTCCCATTTCATCAGCCTCTAAATACCAAAAGAATACCACCATGGGAATCTTACATACCTGGTATTGACCGATAATCCATCTAAGGATTGATACAATATATCCTTCTTTAAACTTCCATGGCTTTGACCCAGTATCAAATAACGTAGGGTCAAAACTGGGCTGTGGAATGGGATGGACGTTCTTGCGCCCTGCAGGGGTGATTGCGGGAGTCTTAGTTTTGGAAAAGGCGGGTTTCACCTTCTTTAGAAGAATATTTTCTATAGTAGTTTCAAATAAGCCCTGCTCATGACGGAGTTTCAACTCATACTTTTGAAGAAAGCTGTTGGCCATTTGAGAGCCTTCGTTCGTTGTCCAAGGGTCACAGGGTGAATTGAATACTGCAACGGCCGAGAGGATATCTTCTGTGTTTTCAACCAAAATAATGGGCTCAATAAGGCTTATGATACGTATTCCCACGGTCGATTTAACCCGCTCCTCTCGATATTTCGATAAAATCGATGCTCGTCGTTCCTCTATGTATAGTTAATATATCAAATCGTCCGTCAAGGGTGGGTGATGCGAACCATCTGCAAGCTGAAACTCGTCCCAGGTCGCTGCAAGATTCTCCCCTGGAGGGATAACTCCCAATGTCCACTGTAGAATTGAATTCGCTGCACTTCTATCTTGGTCATCATGTGGTATTTCAGCCTTTCTGTCCCGAAGGCAAGCCTCTACAATGAGGAGATTTTCCAAGACCTGTTGTTTCGTTAGCTTTTCAATCTTAGAAACAAGAATATGGGCACTGACATAATTGCTATCTCTATATCCATCAAGATCTGACCAGAGATCATAGAGTTCTATGTTGTATGGTGTTGCATCTTGGATATAAATGTTTGGGTCATCGTTGCCTTGGGCCCGCTGGAGACAACTTCTAGCTGCTTCACGGCACGCGTCCATATTTTCCACTGCAGCTTAGGTACAGCTAATAAGATGATGGTCACTAGAAATTCTGAAGAGGTATAGACACATAATAAATACGTGCTCTTTTACTAACTCGGGGTCGGAGAAATTCGTTGTTTACTAGTGAGATAAAACAGAGTGGCGCGCTAGTTAACGTTAAAACTAGTCAAATAATTATGCGCGATGTACAAATGCTTATCCAGACGTATCGACCATGCTATTACTTCGTAGTCAATATACTATTAGAGCGTTTGATAATCGAGGGCTGGTTGGTTATTTGTCATTGAAGTGACACGTTAGAAATGATTTAACAAGATTGATACATAACTAGTATTCTTCTTTGCGGAAGTTGTTTTCTGAATCTATGCTTGCAGGAGGTATGCTTGAAATGCCTATTGTTTGAACTCTTCTCTCCTCCGAATAGCTTCGTCTATTGCGCCCTCTGCATCTGACCGATCTGGATTCCGAATTTGCCATTCCACGGTAATTTCCAGGGCGGAAGTTAGCCATGCTCCTGGCTTCGCATTCAAGGCTGCTATCATATCACGTCCGTTCACAAGAGGCCGGAGGTTATATACATCAAGGAGATTCTGTTCTTCGAGAAACTGCAGCATCTTAAGGTAATCTTTCAATACTATACAAAGAGCATTAGTATGGTTAGACTCATCAGTTCGGAGATAGTTGCACTTACCAAGTTCAGCAGCTTTCCCTTGCATGACATCCAAGAGCATTGCCTGGATAAAACAGAGTCTCCAGTCAGCCCCTAAAGTTCGGATAAGTTTTGCAAGTTTCCAGCGGGTATCAGCCAGACAAGTATTAAGCTCCCCATTGACAAAGGCTGTCTTCACGTCAGAGATAAGTCCGTAGTGGGTGATTGCGACGCTTAGCAAGGTTGTCAATTTCTTTTCGCATCTTAGACTATCCCGGGCAACCCTTGCTGGGTGTGGTGCCATTTTCTTAACCTCATCTTCGGTTAAGGGATTTTTAACATCGACCATTGCCCAAGGGGAAAGTGCAGCAATCATCCATGATCGGTACTTTTCATCTTTATCACGGACGAGGAAGCCTTTGACAGACTTTCGTAGCTCATGTGATATTCCAGAGTTCAATTCATCATTTAAGATGCTGTTGAGTAACGTATAGACAACCGGCCATGGAGATGTATCAACAGTTGCCTCACTCTGATGGTCCGAAAAGATAGTGTCATATAAACCTAGCCGATTTATAATTTCTAATGAGCCTAGTGGGTCAGGACCTAAATAAGGCTCTGTGTGAGTATTGATACGGGTTAGGACGTGATACTCAAAACATACCGCGGAGCATCTTCTCAATCTCGATGCCAATCCTCTCTTGACTTATTTTTAATTTGAGGGAATGTTTGATGTCATCGTTATACATCGACGTCTCTGTATCGGGATCGATGGTGTATCCAAGTCTACTGGCAAACCGAATTAACCTCAGGACTCTCAATGGGTCATCTTTGAAAGTTTGATAGGGCGCCAGTGGTGTGCGAATCAGTTTTGATTCCATGTCACTCAGCCCTCTGCCGGTGAAGTCTTCTACTTCGTCAGTATGTAAGTTGTAAAACAATGCATTCACGGTGGCATCGCGGCGAAGGGCATCCTCTTCCGCGGTTCCAAACTCAACTTGGGGGTTCCGGCTGTCATCGGTATAGGTTTCTTTCCTCAAGTTCACCAAATCCACGTCAAACCCGAAGACTCGAATGGTAGTTGTCTCGAGATGTTTAGATTTCTTCGGATTTGCGGCAATTTTATGCAGTCCGCCAATGATGCCCTTGAGAGCGTGCACTGGATAGTGCGCTTTGTACTTCTCGAGTTTTTCGGGGATATCAAGATATTCCTTCAATGCAAGACCAAAATCGTAACCAGTCATGGTGCTGATCCCTACATCAATATCTTGACTGTCAACGCCCAAGAGTTTATCACGAACCCATCCTCCAGTAAAACGGAGAACAAGATCTGGGCCATTGACTTTATTCTTCTGTCTGAGACATATATGCTCAACAGTGTCAAGCAGTAGTCTCCGTAGGAGTGCTTCTTCTGAGCTTAGGTGCACCCGCGGTGTCTGCCCTCCAGTCCCCTGTGCCATTGCACTGTCGGGTACAGCCGAGTTCACGATGCGTCTCCGTTTGTTTGGTCTCTCAGCTTTGCTAAAGAGGTCACTCATAGACAAAACAGCCGTCCGTTTGGTATGGTTAAAGCGGTTCGCAAGAGGGCAGAGAACTTTCGAGCCAGGTCTTTGGCGCGCAGGAAGAGTTCGTAGACAGAGGGCTCCCGGTAATCTGAGCCCTAGGCGCATCGATTCGATGTCCACCTAGAGATATATCTCCTTATATATCTTTTTTAGGAGTGCTAATTGGTGTGGACAGAAGCAGGTTCTTCATCTATATACACATGAGTCAGTGGCAGCCATTTCTTCACAATAGCCAGGAATAAGAGTCGCACCTAAAGATGTCATATGTAGAATGAGAATAGCGAGACTGGGTAGAAATTAGTTAACTGCATGTTTATCTAGCACAGCGTTGGTGCATTCAAAATAAAATATAGAAAGCAAAAAAAAATACCATCCAGCGAAATGAAGTCATCCTCGTTGGGCTGAACAACAACAACGCCAGCATCAAACTTGCCGACCTCAATACTTGACTTTAATCTCTCAACCACAAGACTCTCTTCTCTTAGGTACAAGCATAGGCTACATGTTCACGGAAAGCAGTCGAGCCAGCATACTCAAGCCTCCGTCAGACATTATACCAAGTTGTCCATGACAACCCCCGAGGATGCTCCGATCAAACCGCCGCCCTCCTTCTCGCCGGCTTCACCTCTTCCCACCAAGTCCAGATACGCCGAGCGTCTGCAAAACTCGCAGCAATCGGCGCTGACCTCTCTATCTGAAACCGCCCTGAACAACTCTTTGGCCTCCGAGGTACAGTCCTCACCCTCGTCCCGGGCCAGCTCGCCTGACCGGCGTCTTTCTCGCTCCTCCCAGCGGCTCTCCAGATCCTCGACTCTCTCACCAGCTAGGCATCATATTGATGCTTCGGATGATATACGGTCAACTATAATTCGAGCCTTCTCCCCGGCTATCAGTGTTTATGCTTCACAAGAGACGAACGAGCTTGTACAAAGAAAGGGGCTTAAGGGCGGGTTTTGTGAACTCCTACGGCCGTTTGGCGAGAAAATCATCGGAAAGGTTATCATACGGGATGGAGTAGGCTCTAGTCGGAGCTGGGATGACTACGGAGTTCGATTTGTGCACTCAAATGGTTGTCGGCAGGCTTCTGCGGCTGGGGCTGAAGATATAGATAAGATATCCCCTCTAGCACAAATTGAAAAGGTACTGGAGAGCCATCTGGAACTATCTAATCGAGCAGGGGGTGGTTCAATATTCGCACGCCAGCCTACTCCCAAGGGCATCACGTTGTCATCTCCGCTGTACAAGCTGTTTCTAAGGCGCATGTTATCTGCGGACTCTCCTACTCCTCATGAAACGTTTCTTCACCCTGTGGCCTGTGTCATAGCCATCAGTTCCAGTACACCTTCTCCTCTGGAAGCCCTACGGCAGCTATATGCCAGCACAAGCCATGGAGAACAAGGGCCCCAGCCCTGGATTCATCCAGAGTATCTCCGATATTATGTTCTCGTTCATGACGAAGATAGAGATGACATCGCTCAATCAACTGCATTATTTGACCAGATGAAAAGACATTTTGGTCTACACTGCCACATGTTGAGGCTTCGAAGTAACCAATGTGTTTTGACAGATGACGACAGCATGCCATTTCCCCCCTGTGAGTGGCAAAGTTCACGAGAGGAACTAATAGAGATGAAAGAGCAAGGTATACCCCCTATTACTGCAAAGCTGTAATGTATTGCAACTTGTATTGATACTTGTATTGATTACAGTCAAGCTAACGTTCGCATTATCTGCAGAGCCGTTGATAGACGTCGGGTGGGAATCTCCCTATATATTTGAGTCTGATGTAACAGCAATCATATCTTTTATCAGGGAACTGGTAGCTCAGTCTGTTATCCCACACATGGAGAACCGCGTGGCCTTCTGGAATGAACAGGTTGCCTCCCGGAGAAGAGGTTTGAGTGGTCGTTTCATGTCTATCTCTAAACGCTGGACTGGATTTGGCTCCAGCTCAAAGTCCTCCGGCGCTTTTGGTGGTGGCGGGGCTGGAAGTAATTATGATCCTTACCAGGGTTGTTATAAGCCTGATTCTCCCGAAGCACTTCTACGGAAGATGGCGGACTATTCCTTTATGCTACGTGACTTCAAGCTTGCTTCATCCACGTACGACCTGCTCAGAAGCGACTTCGGAAACGACAAGGCATGGAGATACCATGCCGGGGCCCATGAGATGTGCGCAATTAGCATGCTACTTAACCCCTTAACATCGACAATCAAATCAAAACTCGACACTATCGACCAATTATTGGACATTGCCTGCTACTCTTATCTAACTCGATGCTCAGACGGCCAAAACACCTTACGCACTATCCTACTTGGAGCTGAGCTTCTAAAATCCCGAGGAGGTTCAGCCGCCGAAAATGCCGCTAAATGGAACATGAAAGTTTTGAACATGAACCTCGTCGGCCCAATCGGCAGAATCCTTGTATTCGAACGGACATCTGCCTGTTTCGCAGCCAAAGTCGCAACAGAAGGCACCAAATGGGGAACCCGACGAAGAAAAGCGGGGATGTTGTCACTTATCGCTGCTGACTATTGGCTAGCAATTGGGAAACCCGCGCTTGCGTCTAGCTGCCTGGAGGAAGCTGAAAGGCATTACGGTCATATCCTGGAGGAAGGCTTATTTGCATTTCCTGATTTACGGAATTTTGTTGAGGAACTGAGGCTGTCTGTGAAGATGGGTTGTCTCCAAGCTCAGGGGTTAGAAGGAGAGGAACAACAGTCTACTGACGAACAACTTGACACTACCGAAGAGATGAATGAGAGGCTCGACTTTCGCCATCATCGGCGGTCTTTCCTGGGGTCTGTTGGGCCCCTGGAGGCTACACAACCACCCACACGCCTGAAAACAGAAGACGAGGAGCCTGCAGATGACGACTTTGAATGAGCAACTGTTGATGGCCACTGCTGCGATTAACTGATACACCATATATCGATATATCGGGATGTATCCTTGAATAATGGGTGAGCTTTATCTAACCACATTTAACTTGCGTGCCCTCCTTGGCGGCCACGGCCGGACTGCCCAATTTCTGTTTTATATCCTCTAGTGGCTCACCTATAATACCATGGGTAATCAATGTGTCTTTTCCTCTCCTAATTGCTACGCTTTCCGCCCGGCCTAAAACATTTATTTGATCTATATGTTACGTCGAGTTAGATACCTAGCCGGAAGGCCAGTTTACTAAACTTACAATTGCTTTCTTGTTTGGATGTTACTCGAATCACGAAAGGATTGCTTTTCATTCGGAAACCTGCAGGCGACTCCTCGTCTCTCGCCATACCATGTACTGGCGGGTGAGCAGCTGGCTTCCTTCACTTCTATATTTTCTCTTTCTGAGAGTTCAATTGCCCTGCAGTGGTCGACATTCCTGCCGGCCCATACCGTCTTTCGTAGTTTCGGATATTTGCAGCGGTTTCTGGGTCTCTCTTAGGATCTGAGTGCAAATATGTTGTCCGCCGTCGCGCAGACAAGCTTGGTTCTGTTTATTATTATTAATAAGGCTCGGGAGGTGCGGCTATAGCTTGTTGAAGGTTATTAAGAGCGTCTTTTTGGGCTCCAGAACTCGAGTATTTCCTTCACGACGCAAACAGCTTCATCTCATCGAAGCATTCCTGCGCGTCATCGCTCCTTTTTTTACAGTTTAATTTGATGGTCAGGATCTTGTTCGTCACAATATCCAACGCGGCATGTTCTCTCGTTGAGAGAGAGTTTGCTGGTCGAGAATAGAGAATGTCATCTCCGCAAAATCCTGGACAGCGGTGATGTCGCACCCAATCGCGGATTTCATTATCTGCCTTGTTTAGGAATGGAGATTTAAGTTTAGCCATAGGCTTACGGGAGCCATGGGAGATCGAACTTAGGTCAGTTGTCTGGAGAATACATGGAGCACCCGGAGGACCAGTATCGTCCTCACTAAGAAGTATTTCTCTGTATGCTTCATCTATGAAATTACCAAGCGCCTGAGAGTAATTTAGTGAAGTGGCTAGAGTCATAGAAGTTGCTTGGCCGTCTCTACCATACCTCCGAAGGAATATTCGCGGTACAGAACACAACGTACATTATCTGATATGAAGATACTCGATCGTCTATTTTTACGTAGAGTTCACCGCATCACCGCGCTTGATTTCTCGTCACTACCGGTATTGTGTGTCATTACCAGCTGCTTTATTGCTGGTTTTTTGCAAGTGGTGTGAGAATTTGCGCATCGTGGGCGTTATAATAGCAGCTTAGCTATGACTTCAGCTGTGTATAGTTTAGTGTTGATTTAGTATGCGGTGATATTTCTTCGCGGCATATTTGAGTAGCTCAATAGTTAGCTGAAAGGTGCTTTAAGAAGTAACAAACTAGACATTAATATATGGTTGTTCTGGTATGTAGAAATGCAAATGTTCGTCATTGTAAAATCTCCACTGAGGCGTAAACTAACTAGTTAACTAGTTATTAGCTTGATGGTTTCCGATAAGCGCGGCGCAGCAACGATAAGCGCGGCAACGTCGACGTCAACGTCAAAACAACAACAAACCTCAGCTTATCCTTGTCCAGCTAAGTCTATCACAGGACGAGATTATACTCCAACGATTTTATTCTTCTTGCACTCATATGGAAGTGAAAACGCGATGAGTGAGCTCTTATCATATATCCTTAGCCATGAGGATGCCTTCCGCAAGTATGGATTGTTATTTCTTCTCCCACTAAACTCTCTTTTGTCATGCTCTGACCCTGCCTTGTTATCCAAAGGGCTCGTTTACCATCACTATACTCCGACTTTTCTCCCCAAAAACAGACGAATCCAGATGGCTACAATAGCAATGTAACCGCATGGCAACGGGCTTTAGCGAACGCCGCTCTAGCGGGACACGTTTCCTCTTTATCATCCAGTACTGCGCAAAAACTAGGCTCTAGGAAAGAGAGCTTATCACATAGAAACAATCTTCTCGTTCTGCGAACAGGCAATACCCTCATGGCGGACCTGGAAATGCGAGAATGGGGAAGGCCGCTGTCACTACAGTGTGCTATTGTAGGTGCCAAGAGAGCCTATCAGACTGTTCAGTTAACTGTTGGCATTGACATATTCTAATGTTTGATAGGACGAGGCAATACGCAGTGGAAACATGATTTTTCTCGACACGTTTTTGAATAGTCAGACAAGCCCTTTCAAGAGCGGTTGGCTACGACTACCAAGTCCTCCAAGCCTCTCCCAGGTTGTCACATGGGGCATGAAACAGGCGCGTGGTCTGGTTATGGGCTCAGATAGTGATCATCTAGCTGGCACTGGCATGTTACAGACCAGTGAATTGGTGCTTGTAGATAACGTCAAGGTATGCATGCTCCCTCAGATTTTAGATAAACCCTAGGGCGAAAATTGAAATTTTCGATACTGACGCTAGATGCTGTTTTACCAGCAAGCAGCCAGTAGGCTCATGAAAGGGGTCGTTGGCCACCATAACTCGAGTGTTGACCGTATATACTCAAAAGAAATGTTCATGTTACAATTTGCTCATATTTTTGGAGAAGAGACATTACTATCCACCACTGATTTTAATGTGCTACTTACTTATCTATCGAGAGATCGAAATATAGTGTTATATGATGGAAAGGTATTTATTTGCATTACGTTGCTTTCATTATACATTGTCGGAATTGTTGACAGATGTGCAGACCGTGAAATTTAGAGACACGAGCGATACATCAGATCGCATCACACAGGAAGACGGGGCAATCGCCTCCCTCAAGACAACGATTGCCCGACTAACATTGCAAGTGACCACCTTGGGTGAGAAGATAAAAGAGCTCACTGCCAGCGCACAGAACGCTCTCGCAAGCAAGAACCGAATCCTAGCCCTATCATCACTTAGGCTAAGGAAACTTGCAGAGCGTAACCTTCAACAACGTACCGATACTCTATGGCAGCTTGAAGAGATATACTCAAAGGTTGAACAAGCTGCTACTCAAGTTGACATTGTGCGGGTGATGCAGGCAAGTACAGGGGCACTTCGGCAACTCAACTCCCAGCTCGGCGGTGTGGACAAGGTTGAGGATGTAGTCGAAGAGTTGAGAAAGGAAATGGATAACGTGGACGAGCTTGGAGGTGTAATGAACGAGGCTGGGCCTGTTATCGACGAGACCGAGCTAGACGATGAGCTGCAAGAACTCGAGGACCAGGAGCGCGAAGCTAGGGAAGAGAAGGAAACAGAAGAGACTCGTCAACGACTAGCAGAGCTGGAGAAGAACCAAGGGGTAATAAGAACCCCCGCCAGTGGAGGCACTGACAATGATTTGAAAGAGAGCATTGACAAATTGTCACAGATGTCAATCGGTGATAAACGATCAGAAAGGGAGAAACTGGACACCAAGCCGCTACCAGAATCTGCGGAGTAGCCATCGCTTCCACTCTCTTCTCCAAGCAGACGCACTCTACGTGATGTATATGAGAGTGGCTATAATCACTGTATACCTTTGAGGGTAACGGCAACCGGAAGGAAATAACAGCCGTTGCCACCAACTAGAGCTACGGCGCCATTACAGCCACCTGCACTGTCTTGTCCGTGCTGCCGGCTTCTATCTCAGTAGGGCCTTCCTTACCACTCGCTTCCGCTAGTTCACCCGTTTCTTCTGGAACCGGGTCGTCGGCAGTTGTAGTTGTAGTGGTTTGTATTTGTGCTGCAGGTTGGGGTGACTGCTCCTTGCCCTCTTGTTCGTTTGACTGACCGCCCTCAGCTTCATCGGACGCTATTGCACGCTTAGCCCTCATACTGCGTGCATTTGCAATGAGCTTTCTATAATCGTCATCATGCGCCTCCGACCAAGCAGTCACATCAAAATCTTTCTTCATAATTGCAGAGCTGGCTCTTGACGAAGGCTGCGAGGCGGCAAGACCACCCTGGGTTCTCTCCCAAATATCAAGGTCTCGAAGTAGGTCACGCTTTGATTTGGGATTTACAGAATCACAATTTGCATTCCATAAATTCATCCACTCAGTGTGCCGTTTCTGTAATATAGGTTTGGGGCCCCAATCTGGAATGCCAAGTTCCTTGAGCTTTTTGCGCAGGGAGTTATCTTTGAAAAGCGCGTAATTTATGGCCGGGAGACGAGTTGGGGGCTTTGGAGCGCGAGAAAGGTCCGTAGAGCCTTGAAATCCAAGTAGCCTAGATTATGACGTTAACTGTATTCAAGGGTGTAGTGGCAGTAAAGAACCATACCCATTGGCCTTGGAGATGCTCTCCTTCTCCGGTGCACCTGTGCAGCTATCCAGGTGAACAAACACTGACTCATTCTTCATTCTCCTTCCGCACACAGGGCAAGCCACGAGACCATCATCTACAGTATGTTAACCCTATGTTTAAGTGCATCAGACAGCTAAGCGGAATATCGTACCTGGTTCATATTCTTCTTCATCGGCACTGTCCTGGATAATCACCGGCTCATCTTCCGGCTCTGACTTCCTAGCTTGTGACCTAGTCCTCCTACCGGTGGCCAATGGTGTAGCAGTATCCCCTTCAGAAGAATCAATCTTTCTCCTCTTCGACGCTGGGCCTTCCACGGCTTCCTCTGACCCAGGCCTGGAAACCAAAGCTGCATGGATTGTATTATTCTTTGCAAACGCTAGTATCGACGGCCGCGCTGCCTTGAACGACTCAACCAGGTCACCAACGGCCCAGTTTCGACGTAGTTTTAGTTCCTGATCGCTACTACGACAAACAGGGCATTTCCCCTCAGCGCTTAGACACCGCCGAATACATAGTGAGCAGAACGTATGGCAACAAGAGGTGATGACTGGGTTGTCGAAGAAATCCTTGCATATCTGACATCGTAGAGCGGATTCGAAACGCGCGACTTCAGGGAGTGGCGTGGCCGTCCAGTCGGTGGAATCAGGGATATCAAAGTTGCGGTCCATCAAGAGAGACGGCAGAGTCAGTCCGCTCTCTATTGCTTCTTAATTAATCGGCCGGTTGGTTCGTTGTAGTAAGAAAAGTGACGAGTCGTCGCAGAGAGAAAAACATCAAGGCCGCCAAGCCTGCGGCTGACTAGTTAACTACGCGTTAATTGGTTTTCTCACGCGTTTCTTAGTTTAAAAGAGCAAAACGTCGAAGGAGTTCAAGAAGCAAAGAAGAAAAGGAAAACGGCACAATGGCGGCTGACTACAGGAAGTTTCTTGCTGAGAAAGTGTTTAGTGATGAGGAGTTTGTATGTAGGAAGCTTTTCTGTATATTCCGGCTCGCAGCGTCATTGACAGACAGGCATCTAGGTGACATACAGAGCCCTCAGTCGAGCACAGAGAGTACACAGCAACCAAGCCAAGCGGTACGTGTAGAGATGATGCAAGGGGTAGTTACAGAGGGAACATGGACTAATACCCTCCTACAGGATGTTATACGAGTTTCACCGCTCTGAAAATGAGAAGAAACCGAATTCAGTGCATGCAACTTATCTCTTGACGGGCATATCCGGATATATCAAACCCTCGCCGTTAGGTGAGCACCGTTTGAAAGACGGTGAAGATGAAGTCATGCAGAGCAGCCCATTTATGAGCAGTCAGCCAGCTCAGCCGGAGGTTGTAGCGCCAGTGAACACATCTACCGTGACATCTATAATGCTTGTTCGAGAAGAGCAACTGGCAGGTATGAGTCTGGAGATGGAGACTTGTCATCTACTAGGCTACAAACCATCCTAATGCGTATTATAGATGCAAAAAACCAGTTGAAAAAGATATTGTCTATCTTTATATACAGTGTGCAGCCGTCATCGCCTCCAGACTTGAATATCCTGGCGGATATAGGACAAGCATCGTCCACAACTCGCATTGAGAATCCTCTTCAATATAGTGAACAGTACGGAATGATCCAGAACAAGAATGTCAAGGTATGTATGATTCCATGGAGCTGGATAGGACCAAACACTAACTCTTTACTCTAGAGACGATCGGGTGTACCAGTTACTCTACCTGCACCGGTTAAGGAAGAGAAAGCAGTGCTGCAGTCACTGACGAGGAAACCAGCACAAGAGCCCTTAGATAAGAAGCCAGAGCCTTCTTCGACGCCTTTCCGGACATTGGGGAGCTCGCAGGCTACCGCCAAGCCGTCTCAAGGGAAGCCTACACTCAAACGTGATTCTTCAAGTATATTCAAGGCATTTGCCAAAACGAGACCAAAGCAGCCAAAGGAAGAAGAGACCGATGTAAGGATGGTTCTTCATGCACTCATTAAACATGCGCTGATTGACGGATTTTATAGTCTACACCAAATGAATCTCAGAATAGTATGGATTACCATCTCAACCTTCCCAAAGTTATGACTACTAACTGTCTAAAAAGCTATGCTAGATGATGAATCGGAAGAAGAGAGAGAGGATCTCTTCCTAGATACGGGGAAACGAACAAACAATAAAGAACGAGAATTAAAGAAGGACCGAGAAGAACGGCTAAGGAAGATGATGGAAGGTAATGACGCGTAGCTTCCCTTTATCAACGGATTTTGCGTTACTAACATCATTCAAGGCGACGATATGCCAGATGCACCTGAATCGCCGTCTAAGGAAGAGACACCGGTGGAAAGCGACAAGGCGCCTCTGACCCCAACCCCAGCCCCCTCACAGAAGCAAGAGACAGAGCCTGAACCAGAGTCCAGCGTACCAGAGAAACCGTCGACAGGTCAACGGCGGAGAGGCAGACGGCAGGTGATGAAAAAGAAGGTATCCAAGGATGCAGAAGGATACCTAGGTAAGTTCAAAGCTGACCTCCTCGACAATGTCTATATTACATCTTATCTAACAAACTAACCCCCGCGTAGTTACAAAAGAAGAGCCAGTATGGGAATCCTTCTCGGAAGACGAACCCGAGCCCCCGAAACGAAAACCGCTGCCATCTTCCTCTGCAAAGTCGACAAAAGGTGGTAGCAAATCCAGTCAGGGTAGCATCATGTCGTTCTTCGGTAAGAAATAGCCTACTTTTGAGATGCGACTCTGCATGTACGGATGGGAAAAGAAACCTTCCAATACTCCATATTTCTTAGAAATCAAAGTCGACAACCCGTTGGGCACTCCTACCTCTTCCTTGTGATCAAAATACCTGTCATCTCGTACAGGAACAAGGATAAAGCAGTTCTTTTTGCACCTTCTCCACCATTTGTAACTCGGCTAGAGTACGGAATATACTGATCTCATCAACCAACTCCGAAGCCTGCACTGCAGATCGATGATCAAAATAATATCGATCACAAGCCGGTGCAACCAGCCATCGTCACACATCCAACATGCATCAAGTAGACAAAGCGCAGGGCTCTGGCCTCGTCGTGTGTCCGTAAAGAACGGCCATCACAACTAATATCGCTTAAAAGGCCGCTGCAAAAATGAACTTTTTGTATCGTCCCTTCACGGCAAAGAGAAAAGGCAAAGAAAAAGCAAAAGTGCCCCTTGCAACTTCTCCACGCCAACTCCACCAGCTTTTTCCTAGTTCCACCAGATTCTGATATTCCTTCGTACTTGGACCACAGGAGCTTTTTGCACGGCCTGGACGCAAGCCGGGATGGAGGGTACGACGATGATAATAAATAGCATGCGCAGAGCCAAATAAAAGTCGCTGTGGTTCTATGATATCTTTGTTCCATTGTCTGGCAGACTTGTCTCGGAGTAACTCAACAAAAACACAACTCGTGCAGCCATGAGGTTTCTTGACCTTGCCGTCCTTGGGGCGCTCGCCTGTCACGAAGCATCGGCTGCGGACAGCTGGGTCGCAGGCTTGCATGCGCGCAAGCAAGATATCAGTGATGCTTGCCCGGATTATGTCGCATACTCGCAGACAAAGCAGTACGCAGTATCCACCAAGTTCTAACCCATTAACTACTAGATCAAGTATCGCTAATCTGTCGCATCTCTATAGTCCGCCTTACAGTGAAGGGCCTCTCAAGCTTTCGTACCAGCGCCCCATTCCAGAATGCCGGACATTCTCCTCTCCATTAGTTGAGAAGGTGATAAAGGATGTCACCTCGCGCATGGTTGACAAGGACCTGGCCCGGATATTTGAGAATGCGTTCCCAAACACACTCGACACAACGGTTCGATGGCATGTCGATGGCACACAGAAGAACAAAAAACGGAGCTCGAAGAACAAACGTGCTGGTGTTTGGGACGGCCCACAGTCGTTCATCGTTACTGGTGATATAAACGCAGAGTGGCTTCGGGACTCGACAAATCAGTTGGCGCAATACCAGAAATTGGCGAATGGGGACCCCAAGATAAAGAGTTTGATACTAGGAGCTATAAATACGCAGGCCGAATTTGTGATCCAGTCGCCATATTGCAATGCATTCCAACCACCTCCCCCAAGCAACCTGCCGCCAACAAACAATGGCCAGATGGACCAGGTTCACCCGGCATACGAACCGAGCGTGGTGTTTGAGTGCAAGTATGAGCTTGACTCTATTGCCAACTTCCTTTCCCTCGGAAATCAATTCTACCAAGAGACCAAATCAAACGCGTTCCTTACGCCGAGATGGTACGAAGCCCTGAATACAGTCTTGAGAGTGTTGGACGAGCAGAGCCAGTCTACGTTCGATAATAACGGCCAATACACGCGCAATCAATACACCTTCCAGCGCCAAACCAGTTCTGGTACGGAAACCCTTAGTTTAATGGGTGTCGGTAACCCGTTAGGCAACGGCACTGGGCTTGTTCGCAGCGCTTTCCGTCCAAGCGACGATACTTCTATCCTAGGATTCCTCATCCCTGCTAATGCAATGATGTCCGTCGAACTTGGGCGAACAGCAGAGACACTCTCAAAAGCTGGAGGGAACAAAGACCTGATTCAAAAGCTCAAGCAATACTCTGAAAGGATCAAGGAAGGTATTTATAACCATGCGGTCGTGACACATAAAACGTTCGGTCGAGTCTTTGCTTTTGAAGTTGATGGCTACGGGTCAAGCATTTTCATGGACGACGCCAACCTCCCATCGCTTCTCGCCCTGCCACTGCTTGGATTCATCGACCAGAACGATGAAATCTACAAAAACACCCGAAAAATGATTCTCTCCAAGACTGGAAACCCTTACTACTTAACCGGGTCGGCGTTTCATGGTATCGGTGGACCCCATAGTAAGTCGTTAACCCCCACAATATCCTCCTTTCTCCAATCGACATCTAACCACAGCCGTGATAGTTGGCCTACAAAACGCCTGGCCGATGTCCGTACTTGTGCGTGCGCGCACAGCAACCTCCGATGCTGAGGTTATGGAGTCTATCAACATGGTGCGCGACTCATGTCTCCTTGGTCTAGTCCATGAGAGCGTGGACGTAAACCGTATAGTCAGATACACACGCAGCTGGTTTGCGTGGGCGAACAGTGTCTTCGCGCAAACTATTCTCGATCTGGCGGAGAATAAACCACATCTGATCTTTGGCAAAGGCGCAAAGCCGTACAAAGTCACCTCTGATGCCCAGATGAATGGGTAACTGTTGAATGGATATTGCATTTGTTTCATGTCGGTTTATTGTCACCTGGCGATAGTTTTTACTACGGCCATCTCGTTTCCTTAGCAGCTCAGCCTGATTATATATCTTGTCTGTCCTAATAATAATTGATAAGTCGGGATCCGCCCAGTCATCAGCTAAAGATAATGCTCCATCCTGGTATTGGTCAAATGCCCTTTCAACCCGTCAAGAATGGCGTCTATCTCTTCTCTGTAGATGTGCGTACGAAGTAGAAGCGTTGATATTTGATATTCGGATGACAAGAAGTTGATTGGTGGAAAGTCGATATCGAATTTGATTGGCTGGCAAATTCAAGGTCGAACTTAAGAAAAATATTTCAACTTTTCAACAGTAAAGAAGCATTTTTATTCAAAGTACAAGCCAATAACAGCAACAATGTCGGAAAAGAGGCCGAACGACTTCCTGGACATAGGGTCTGAGGATGAAGGGAGCGATGCCGGTTATAACTCTGAAGATTTCCAGGAATCAAAAGGGAGAAGCAACAATAAACGAAAGCATGCCAGCAGCACAGGCTCACAGTCAAAACGGCGAAGGCGTTCAGACGACGATGAATCCGAAGCCAGCGACAATAATGAGCGATCAGACATGCTGGATCTAGCATCCTCAGTCGATGATATAACTCGGACAAGTAAGGACAAGGACCCCTCGTCTAGTCGTCCAACCGATCCAGCACCCACGAATGACTCTGCCGCTATAAAACCACCGTCGACGAGCAAAGCAGCTACAAAAAAACGGAAAAACAAGACAGGCGTTATATATATGTCCTCCTTACCGCCATATCTGAAACCATCCGCCCTCAAGTCTATGCTAGTCGCACGAGGTTTCGGTCCAATTACCAAAATCTTCCTATCGCCTTATGTCCCTTCAACCAGCACTTCCAGGGCCGCTATGAAGGCAAGCCGCAATAAAAGACGCATGTACACCGACGGATGGGTCGAATTTGCATCCAAGCGAACTGCAAAGATATGCGCCGAGACCCTTAACGCTTCGATCGTAGGAGGCAAAAAGGGCGGATGGTACCATGACGACGTATGGAATATGAAGTATCTACGAGGTTTCAAATGGACAGATCTCATGGAACAAGTGCAAAGAGAGAAGAGAGAGGCAGAAGCTAGAAGACGAATCGAGGACACCAAGGCAAGAAAAGAGGAGAAGTCATTCCTGCAGGGACTTGAGCAGGGAAAGATAGTAGAAGGTATTAGGAAGAAGAGAGAGGCAAAGGAACAGTTGAAGGGTGATAGCGAAGAGCCGGTGCAGAAGAAACCAGAGATTAAGAGGGTGTTCAGACAAAATGAGGTTAAGGGAGGTGGTGACGGTTCTAGTGGTGCCGGCAGTTCGAAGAAAGTCGACTCGGATACACAGAGGGTCTTATCGAAAATTTTCTAGTCACCAATCGCTCAACGGCGCCACGACTATTTTATGCTCCAGCCTTTGAGTTGGCGTTTTATGGGCCAACTTTAAGGCTCAAATACTCTAAATATTTGACCCTCTAAGATATACAGGAGATACCTTTTCCGTGAGTGGCAGATATTCATTCGAGCCACAGAAACCTGCACTTTTACCAGCACTGTCTGCTAACTCTCTTTTATAACCCACCCTCTCGTGCCCGGATCTATGACTTAGCTATATTAAGCGGCGGGCAAGGGACATACAATCCCCGTTGTCGATGAAGGCGTTGTGCAATTAACTAGGGCTTCTAACTAACCATATAATACCAAGGGGATACCAATTCGGGGAAACTTTTCCTATTTTTAAGCGTTAGCCCTATCTAGAAGTTAAGAGCCTCAATGCCAAAGGTATCCCTGTAGCAACCGCAAGGGGACGAATGATGGTGAACCTCGTTATGCCAGCTCTACAATTACTCGCATTGATTATTGTGGCTGGATATGTACAGTTTAAGAAGGCCCTTATTTGATTTCTCAATAGTATAATAGGTCCCTTTTTCTTCCTTACACAGAAAGTGATTTCAGGCAGACAGAAAAATCTTTTGTATATAACTATTTAACCCAACGCCGCTGTGCTCTCTGAGAAAAAGATCAAACTTGGGAACTGCGTAATCTCACACCGGAGACTTGTCGTATGGGAAGGAAATAAACGATCTGTTCAGTCATTAAATAATTCATCATACTCCATGCCATATTCCCCCTTTTTTTGAAGCCGTATAACACCTCTTTTTATTCGCTCATGTTGAGATCCTCAAAATCTTCCAGTAGTTCGTCCACGTCAATCTTTGGAACCTCATCGTCATCTTCTTCTTCTTCCTCTTCCACCATATCCATGGCATCGGTCTCCACATTCTTCGGCTTCTGACTATGTTTTGCTTTGTAAAGTGCCAAAGTGCTTCGTAATTCAGCATCCTCTTCAACATCACGCAAAAACAACTCAAAGTCATCTTCCAATCGGTTATGGCTTTGCTTCTTTGAAGGTCGTTCATCTTCCTCTTCCCTATCCAAACGTTTTAGGCGCCAGTTACGGTTTTTATTCTTTTTCTTCCTTGGGTAATGTTTCTTGACCAATATCACATCAGGAATGGTAGAACCGTAAGTATTACTTGCTTCTATTTCTTCAAAATTGGCATTGTTAAAATTGGTTCCGGTCAGGTGGTAGCCCATGACAGTGTCTCCAGGGTGTAGAACGCCACCGAGGTGTGTGCGAGCGAAATATGTTGTATCATTCACACCCAAGTCGGAAGATCTAGCGACGGTCGCTTCGGCCAGATGGTACCGACCGCTGGTTTGGCCAATAGCTTCTATATCCATGACAACGTATTCAACAAGTTCTTGGATATCAGCAAGGTTCGCAAAGGGTGATCTCCAATAGATAGGAGCAGGGATATCAGCAGTCTGAAGAGTTGCAGGATCCAAGAGGTTGATGGATGTGCCAACCCGGTAGCAAAGAGTGAGTGGAGATATGTTCCCAAGAGACCTAGCAAGTTTAATCGGTAGTGCTACGAGGTCATCTTTGCAAATTGGTATCAATTCCGCAGAAAATGTGATCTTGTAAGACTTTGAAGAAGTGTGCACATCCATAGAAATCAATTGTTGTGACTTCTTCACTCTTATTGGGGCAACGGATGCCAAAAAATCAACCATCTTTTCGGCATGATTCCGCGCAGAAAAGTAAAAGTCTAAACCATCCTTCACTTCCTTTATATTTATTGTGTCTTTGTGCGCCCCGTGCTTGAGGATGAGCTGTTCAAGGTAAAGAAAGGTTCGCTTATGAGGCACTTTTTGTCTGACTTGGACCGATGCACGCCATGTGTTGACCGTATAGGATTTGGCGCATTCGGGGCATTGCTGCGAAGCAACCACATACTCGACCTCAAACGCTTGTTGTAATATTGTGCCCTGAAAAGCTTCTTGTTGAATGGTGATTTTGACCCTAAGTCGTTTTGAATGTGGCTCAGTCCAAATAAATCCAGCATCTATAATCCGAACTTTTGCAAGACCCCTCAGTTTACGCAGACATAGGGCAAGGAGTTCTCGCGATTCTAGGGCCGCACTGATCCACTGGGCGGGGGGTTGCAGCCAGCGTTCACAGTCTTTGCAGCAGTGTAAAGTGGCTTCTCGTTGAACACCCTCTGAAATATCGATCGTGAGTTTAACACAGTCTTCACACAGTGCACCGGCAGCAGTTGTTCCATCTATAGGGGCGCCACAGTTGCAGCAAAGAATCCTGTCAAAACCCTTATCAGTATTATTGCGGCTGTGATAAGAATATATTCCGTGGGGGTGAACATACGTTGCGGCTTGTTGTTGAGGATGAAACTCGACCGGTTGCATAGACACCGGAGCATCCAGATCCATCGACATGGCGAAAGCTGTAAATTAAATAAAATCAAAAATCCCTATATTATATTAATAAATATAAACTTGAATACAAGAAAACTGTCGAAGTGGGAGCGAAAAAGAATCAATATATAAAAGTAAAAATTCCTTAAGTGGGTTGTGTTTGTCTTGTTTGTCTTATATTAGTCAGAGTGTATTATTAATGTATTACTAATATAGAGCGTATATCACGTGAGCCTGCTTAAACATTTTCAGATAAAAAAAATATCGAAAAGGAAGAAAAGAATTATGAGAACCACAATTGATAACCAAGTTAACTGTTTGTTTTGTGAATTGAGAGAATGAGTGGCATAGCTCTACAAGGCCTCAGGTGTCATGCTTGTCGAAATGCCGCATTTCGCTCTTTTGTTGCCCTGAGCGGTGTCTCAATACCTCCACGACCCCGGTCCTCTGTATCCTACTATGGTTCCCGGCTTTATCAAAAAGATATTCAGGCAACTGGAAGACGCCAATTTTCTGCCCTGAATTCAGTGAATTCCCAAGCTGAAAGCGACCTCTCAACGAAAACTGAAGCAAAAGAGACAGAAAATCCCGAAGTCCATATCCCATGGTATCTACAAGACGAGTCCCATACGCCTACTGCCCACCCTCTTAAACAGCAAGAGTTACCTCCCCTTCCGGAGAATCCACCTCCTTTATTAGAGAAATTATTAACCTACGTATCCGTTGATGCTGGCCTCGATGATATTTCCCTCCTTGACCTCCGAGGTCTTGATCCTCCGCCTGCCCTTGGTGCAAACCTCATTATGATAATTGGGACAGCCCGCGGTGTAAAACACCTGAATGTTGCAGGTGATAGGATGTGCCGGTGGTTACGAAGCAACTTTCAACTCAAACCAACAGCTGATGGGCTCTTGGGGAGAAACGAACTGAAGATAAAATTACGGCGGAGGGCGAGGAAGGCTAAAGTAGCCAGCGATGCGGCCTCCCTGAACTCTCGTGATGATGGAATAACGACGGGTTGGATATGCGTTAATGTAGGAGATGTTGAGAATGGCCCAATGAAGACCAGTGATGCTCATACACGACAGTTTATTGGATTTGGGGGCCCCGGAGACAAAGTTCGTATCGTTGTGCAGATGCTTGTTGAGGAAAAGAGAGCCGAACTTCAACTTGAAACCCTTTGGGGAAATCTTCTTAACCCAGAAGCTGGGGAGAGGAGCACGGAGCTTCGTGATGATGTTTGGGGTAAATCGTCCCCAGAAGGAACCAGTTCTGGGAAGGTTGGCGATAGCATTGCCTCTACGTTCAATCAACGGTTTCCCGGGAGGAGACATATGCACACTCAAGCTCGCCCTGAGATACTCGAACGGCTACCCCAGGGATTGTTCAATGAGAATATTCAGCACTCCAAATCTGAACAATTAACTACAATAGTAAGCACATCTATGGCATCCCCAAATGTCTCTTCTCTGTTAGAGAAATTATCTCAGCTACCGGAGGAAGAAGCCCGTCGGGAGCTTGGTTTTGGGCCCGGCGATAGAGATTCTACTCTGTTTTTACGGCTGTTTTACGAGGCAGTGTCGAAATCTGACACAAAAACAGTCCTTATAGATAAGCTCTCATTCATCCGCGCCGCTGTTCTTCTAAAACACCCCGCGTATAGCAAAACGGATCTATACCAAGCATTCAAAAATATGGCCACGTCGGGATGCGATATTTCGGAAGAGCTGGCAATGGACACCGTTCGCACTCTCTTATCATTCCAGGGCTCTAATATTGTTCTTGTGGAACGCGTCCCTGACCACGATATTGACCTGGCCCTGAGAGTTCTCGATCATATGAGCCTTCGTGGGATTCAAATATTTAACGGAGAAGTTTTTTACTTACTCCACAAAGCGTCGGCATTTCGAACCCATGTTCGTCCAGCGCGGGCCGTCTCCAATGACGAGAATACCTCTGTGGACACGAGCGCAGCTTTAGAAGTACCGGCCGAAGAATTCGACCACGTCAACACTGTCCACCAACGGCTGAGCAAGATCATGGCTTCAGCAGATGTAGAATTTAACTACAAAGACTATCCAGACTTGTTGCAGATGTACTTTGAACATGGAAACTACCGAAAATTTTGGAGCCTATGGCAACGGATATCTCTCATGCAAATTCCACGGTCGAAGGAGCTCTATATTCTTTTGTTCCGCCTACACGCCAAATTGGGTCACCAACGTCAAGCTGCCGAATGCCTTTCATCTTGGGTACCGATGATGGCCCGAGAGGAACCACCAGTCGAGAATGATGCCGAATTAACAAAAGCTATTATGGCCTGCATGTTAGTGGCAGATCCTGCCATTGACCAAAAGGTCGATGATGGAACTATGAGCCAGTTTACTCGCCTGTGGAAACAATGTCTGCGTGACCTTGAAGATTCAAAGGCTACAAAGGCCCAATAACCGCTGCATCTATTTCACCTAATCACTCTGTGACATGCTGTATTATTATTTTTAAACCCATTGAATGTGCTACCGGATTAGATTTCAGGCGGGTGTTGGTTAAATAATCATGTACTATATAATTCCCCCATGTATAATCGAGATTAGAGCACTTATGCAACATCATCTATTAAATAGCTATTGAATGTTGATGCTAAAGATGTTGTATTTGATGCTTTCATAAGGCTGAAGTTTGGACCTCGGCATAAATTCTCCAGCCAAACTCAAATCTTACTCCATGTTTTTTTTTTTTGGCGGCTCGAAGTTCATCGTTGGCATCTACAACGCCAGAGCTGCTCTGCGGATTGAAAAAACGCTGGTGCTAGGCCAATATGGAGTATATGTCGGCATTGCAGAACAATTTTGACGATTTCAAGCCGTCGCTCTTTGGTACACCCCCCCTCTAAGCATCGCGGCGGTAGCCCCTAGCTAATAACCTCAAATAGAACTCCTATCGGAACAACAGCTCTCCTCTCTCCTCCCTCCCTCTCTACGTTATCTCCTCGCAGTCGCTACTCACAGGCATCCCCGATACCTCCTCCGGATATTAAACTCTTACGACGAACTCTACGCTCTGGTGTCGCTACTTGTCGAAGGGTATTACCTACGAAACTTTGGCGGTTCGTTCACAGAGAACTTCTATTCTTTGAAACGCGAGCGCGTACTAGCATTAAGAGATGGTGAGGTCCCTCGCGCTCAGCTTGGGGCTGGTGGCCCCGTTCGAGAGACATTAAAACTGCGCGAATCGGATATATGGCGAAACCTGGTGGTTATGGTTGGCATACCGTACTTGAAGCGCAAGCTTGACGAAGGATATGACATACACGCCGCTCCACATGCCGCACTCGTCTCAGGGCTGGGAGGAGGCCCACGGTATCATCCATCAGATGATATGCCTCATAACCCGACAATAAAGCAACGGCTATTGTTTTATTATAAGTGGTTTTTGAGAAACGTTTACCCCTCAATAAACGGAGCCTATTACTTTTCAATATTGGCATTTAACCTAGCTTACCTATTTGATAACACCAAATACTCGTCTCCGTTTTTATGGCTGATTGGGACACGGATCAGGAGGTTGAGCCCAGCAGATCATAAGGCTATTGCGATGGCAACGGCGGCGAATACACCGCACACAGGCAGTGCCGCGGCACGATCACGGCCACGATCGAGTGCTTTTAGTCTTATAAACCCAGAAGTGATTTATCCTCATCTGCTAGGCTCGCTTAAAGTCCTCTTGCCAGCATCAATTTTTGCCCTCAAATTCCTTGAATGGTGGCATGCGAGCGATTTCTCAAGGCAATTAGCCAAACAGGCAACCCAATCCATCGAACTTCCAGCTCCGGTGGTAACTGGAATACCCCCCTCAAAATCAACTGCGATAGAACCTACCGCAGTAAGCGAGAAATCCGCATTGGAAGGATCGAACAAACAAAGGCAAACCCGTACCAAATCCCCAGTATCATCGATAACCCTACTGCCAATTTTTACCGTTCCAATACCCCCCGTTGATCAAGATACTTCCCAAGCCCCATGCCCAATATGCCTTAACTTACTCATCAACCCTACTGCTTGCCAAACCGGATACGTGTATTGCTACACCTGCATATTTAAATGGCTGAACGGTGAACATGATCGTCAAATTGACTTCATGAATGGGGCTGGGGATGGCGCTGCCTGGGAAGACGATGCTAAAAACAACCGTGAGAGTGAGAAAGGTGACAGGGGCGAGAAGGCGAGGAGTAGGGAAGGGAGCTGGGAGAATGGAAAAGGGCGGTGTCCAATTACCGGAAGAAGGGTTCTTGGTGGAACAGACGGACTACGGAGAGTACTTGTTTAGATATATATACCTTTCTTCTATGTACAATTTTATTGTATGTTCATAATAACTATATTGATTACGCCATCTCATAGCTCAATCGGTGTATACATGATCACTTGGGATTCGGGTGCAAAGTTAATGCCGAGCAAATGTATATGCGGTTTATATTTGTATAAATTTATATGCATGTAACTGCGCAATCCCGGTATGTAGACATGGTATAACCCTATGAAAAAGGCCTATTCAGTTCGTCTATTTCAAAATAAGTTGAATGCTTAGTGCCCAGAAACGCCACCCTCAACATGCCTTCATCGTAATTCCCAAAAAAGAATAAGTAGGAAATTTTTCAACGAACGGAAAACGTGCGCAGTGGCAGAGGCATAGAGGCTAATATCCCAGTACTAAAAGGAGGTCATGGCATATGTGAGTGATGATACATAGGGGTATCAATCATATTCCCAGCCACCATTTCCCTCTCTCGTAGACAAAGAAACTGGTCGCTACCATCGGTATCACTTTCATGTAGCCGATAGTCAAACCAACGAAAAACCCTTTGAATCCACGTTCAAGGAAGATCTTCTGCGCAGTTTCTCTGATACTGAGAACATGACCGTCACCTACCACACCTCCAACCTGCATCCGCCGCCGGATAACTTCCAATGGGTATGAGCATGTCTGGGATATGAGTCCTGCAACGGCACCAGAGAATAATTCGGCAGAGGCCGTTAATTGTGGCCGATGAGAGCGCGACTGTTCCTGGCCGTGTGGGGTGTCTTTTCCTGAATTCGGAATGGTGGTGAATTTTTCTATACTGGAGTGACGCAGCCAATCGCCAACTGTGTCGTGTGTGAGAAAAGACATGCCTGCGTATGGTAGCATACCGAGCATGGTAGGCGAGAAACCGCGGTAGAAATTTGCAAGTCCAAGCCGAGGTTTAACTTTCTCAACCGCAGAAGATACTGTCGATGTGGCAGCGTCAGTGGAAGCAGTAACAGAACTTCTTTCGTTATATATCTGGTTGAATATATTTCGCAAGGACGATCTAGATCCTTGCTTTGTTTCGAATGCCAATCGTACTCTAATAAGTTCTAGGGGATAAGTGAAAAATACGGAGGTGATGCCGGCTAAACTACCGCTAATCAGTCGTCGGAAGGGAGTTTCGTGCTTCTTTGAGGGTATTATAACGGCACGAATCTGCTCGTATGCTATGAATTTAATGGCAGCATAAGGGAATATCCGAAGTAAGGTAGCCGAATGGCCTCTGAACAGGCCGCGAACTCCTTCAGTGTTGTTAATAGTCTTCATCGCCGAAGCTACGCCAAACCAACTGTTCGAATATTTCGCGAATTGGGGGTTCGAGGTTTGAAACAGGATTTTGACCCGATCTAGGGGGCCTACGATAGTTTTTGCCTAATTCAAATATCCAACCGGTCAGCCTTCTTGCGCCCAACATGGCATAACAACGCTATATACTACTTACTGCACATCCTGCCAGCCCCCCCGCCAAACCGCTGCGTATTAAATAGTCCCAGCTTCTCTTGTCCACTGGTTTAACCGTGACCGTTCCAGGGTTTGTCATCGATTTTTGTTTACCAGTTCCTAGGTCCGAAAGTGTCCCACGAGTCGATGTAAGGAGGTCATGGCTTCTATCTGTAGCCGTCGAACTGGAATCCTTGGCCGTCGACGTAGCTAAGGGGCTATGCGTCATCATCATATGGATACCGGCGTGGCCGTCCGTGGCACTCTCCCACACACTCCCTCTCCGCGTTCCCTTTCGCGAAATACAATGCGGGATATTAAAGAGAAGTTGGAGAATCCGCGGCAGACATCATATAAGATAAGTAGAATGAGCAGTGTGTTATCGAGACGAGTAAAGAGGTGTACGGGTCACTGTTGCGTAGAGCGAAAGGGAAGAAAAGTAGAAGGCTCCAAAAAAATAATAAAGGCGGGTATATTCAGTGTCTGTTGGTTAACGTCATGAGTTTCTTTTTGCTTCGCCTTTTTCTCTCTCTTTGGATTGGCGGGTGGTCGCGGCGCAAGGCCAGGGCACGTGAGTAGCTACCCCCGATGTGGTTTAGCGTCGCTGAAAACTCCCGACGAGCCGCGGTAAATTATCACGTGAGTAAACATTCCCGGAAGTCGGTGCCGAAGAGCCGAAGCCCTGCTTTGGGGAAGAAAAAAGAGAAGCCAAAGAGTTCAATTGCTAACAAGCAGATACCAACCAATATCCCGCCAAACCAGATAGATATACACCTGACTACTCCTACCAGGATAGACATATACACGGTATTATTCTTCCAATATAAGAGACGGGGGAAAAAAAATTGTGCTCCAGCCCACACCAAAATGTCGCTAAGTGCAGTCAGTCACAAGTACAAAAAGAAGAGAAGCAATATATATATATCTCTTTTGCAAGCCACCTTCGCCGATAGAAAGTCGTTAGTCGTTAAATCCCCGTGGTTTTAGTCTAGTAATGCAAAATAAAGATAATATCCAAATGAAATAATGCTCCTGTTAAGTAAAGGCGTGGTGGTTGAAAGGATGATAAGGGAAGATGGAACGGATAAACGGAGTAAGAAGATGGCGAGAACATGGATGACTATTTCGTTCCCTGTCGACCAAGTGGCTTGCCCTGGCGATTAGTCATTCTGGTTTCCTTTGCAGATTCTGTGGCTGCGGCTTTCTTAGCTCGTTTCGACGGCCGTTCAGATTCGACATGTAAATGACCGCATTCCTTCAAAGCTGTAAGGTTTCGCCATTTGAGGCAGCCATGTTTTTGATCAGTGGGCTGCCCCTTGGTTCGCGTTGACATGCGCATCGCTGGCTGTTCCTTGGACTCTTCCGCCGGGGTGCTATTCTCTGCGAGGTAGGTTGCTCGGTTCTCCATGTATTTGGCGATATTGTTGCGCTGAAGTTTTAGCTCTTTGTGAAGTTTCAACTCTCTCACGCCACGGGTATCAAGCCATTCCATCAATTTGTCCAGGTCTTCTGGGGTGTCATAGTAGCCCCATTCCTGGGCAGAAGAAACGCCAGGGGATCCTTCTTCAGCGCGTTTGCGTTTCGCTACGGTGGTTCCAAAACGTTGCATGTATTCTTGGCTCACTTCTTCTGGAACATCAATGAAGCCCTCTCGCTCCATTTCGTCAGGGCCTTGTACCCAAAGACGGCCGTTAGCGTAGCTTGCGGCAGCTGTGGAGCTGTCAGGCAGGCCTTCATAAGGCATGCCGTTCCGCTCAAACCAATAATAACGATTCCAGAAGCGATCTTTGCCCAAGACCCTTGTTCGTGGGCAATCTGCCTCCCGCAAGTCGTTGTCCAGAACGGCGATCTCGCTTTCGATCGATGCAACCTTGCTCTTTTCTTCTTCTATCTTTTTCATTACTCGTTGGTATTGTTTCGAGCCTTTAGGTTGCTTGGTTGCTTGCTCCTTTCTTTCTTTCTCGGCTTCCTGTCTCCGCTTACGCTCCAGGGCTCGGTCTACTCCGCCCCTGAGCGAGGGACCAGATGGTTCGTCTGAATCAGTTGCGCTCTCGGTGTCATCCGTAGCATCAATTTGAGCATCCAACATTTCTTCGTCTTGTTGAGTGGGAGTATCCCGCTGTTCAGGTTCGAGCTGCTTTCTCTCTTCATGGAGAAGTCGAATTTCTTCGAGACTGTTATAAAGGCAAGGCCATGAGTAATGTTCAAATAGTCACAATAGTTGTTGGTTTCACTTACACAACCTTCCGTGCACGTTGGAGTTCAATCTTCTCCTTGCGGAATTCTGTCATTTGGTTACTGCACTCCTCCATATAGTTCTTTACTGCCCTTGTTTCAACGGTCAGCATACAGATGATCTGCAGCACTTGAATCCGGAGATTAACATCGAGAGTAGCATATTGTGCTCGAGCAGTTTCCTGAGTTGGTTCCGCATCCAAGGGCGCCATATGAATTAAAATCTCTTCGCAAGTCTCATGCAGCCTGGGCTTCAAAGATAACCGGTTCAGCAGACCAACAAGGATTATTTCCCAGCCGCCATTCTTAAAATCACGTTTTCGCAAACGATCAATCCAGTCATATTCCACAAACATGTCAGCCGCACGGTGTTTCTTGATTTCCGTAGCTCCATCATCAGCGGGTTTCTGTTCTTCCATTTCAGCAAGCTCCGCCTGCGCTTTTGCAAAGCTACTCCTGGTGGTTCGTCTTGGGGGCTCAGGCTCAGGCTCAGGCTCCGGTTCGTCTTCTTCTTCCTCCTCTTCTGATTCCTCTTCAGGCAGAGGGGGGAGAGTAACTTGAATTGCCCCGTCTTGGTCTGATTCTGCATTGACCAACGTTTTCAACACAGCACAGTGTATCTCTACCAATAGCTCACAGTCCACGTCGTCCGAGGAGAATTGTATTGCTTCCACAAAATCATCAAAGGTAAACGAGTCAAGCTGAAAAACTTCGCAATACACGTTCAAAGTGTTCCAGGTTTCCAGTAAGGAACCAATTGAGTTCATATTTATGCTCGAGCCTTCTTCATGGGCTTCGTCTTTGTGTAAGAATTTCAACGGGGGTCGCGGTTGACAGTCAGTAGCGGGGGCCAAGTCTAGATCCTCAATGGGATATTTAATCGGTGGTGGTAATGGTGTCGGAGATTTCTGTTTGATAACAACAGTGAGGTCATGGAAGGAATTCTCATGCGGATCAGGAGGTGGAAGGGTATCTTTCGCATAGCCCTTTTTATCCACCCTAAAGGATGGATTCCCATTCAGAGCTCGTCGGTAGGCTAGGTACTGTTCTTCCTTAGCCTTGGCGAGTTCATGGGCGGACTTTGTCTTTTGACCCTTATTGCCAGACCTAGAATTTATCGGCCGGCTCTGGGAGGCAAAGAAACCAAACATGGCTTCATCTTCTTCCTTTTCCGCTGACACATTGGCTTTCTTGCCAGCTTTGTTCCCATATTGCAGATGTTTGGGTACTTCGGTGTCAATGTGGAAATGCTCTGCGATTTGGGGCTTAACTAGCCAAGGAGCACCGCTCCATGATTCTCGCGTGACTGTATTCTTGATGAAGGAGCGTAGCATCTGTTTCGTGAATACCTTCCGATCACGGACGAGGTGTTCGTCGTCCACGAGAGCCTCCTCATTATTGCGATGCGTAAGTTTAACAAGGTAGCGGGAACATGCACGACGTTCGACCCTGCCTTCATGTAGGACTTCTGGAAACTTTGCCTTCTCCCTGACTACGCCGTGTATTCGCGATCCATTAGACAGGAGTACTGTTACTCGCTCCCCGGGGTAGAAATCTTGCTTAAAGTCCTACTTCATGTAAGTCACTGTCATATTAAGAGCCTTAGATCAACTAACCTCGAATACTTGGTCCACTAAACAAATACCAGCTTAGTTAGCACAAAGGTTCTAGTATTTTTACCATAAACTTATAGACATCGTAGTCAGAGGGGAACTTACCAAGACTGTCTATCCGTGAGATGGTAGAGAATTGAACCCTGCGCAAAACTGGTTCTTTTAGGGACTCCGGAAATGCACTGTTGACTTCTCTTGATCCTTCGGTCTGCGAAAAAGTATTCGATAAGCTGGCTGTACCCCGTAATTTATTGTCCCTGGTCGATGGATTCCCCCATACCTCGCTCGTCAAGGCCTCGAAGAACGTCAGGGAGGAGTGGCCGGTGATTTCGCAAATAAATCGCCTCTAAAAATCGCACTTAGCGGGAGTTTTCGTATTCTAACAATCAAAATTACCTGTTTATAAAAATTCATTCTAGATACCAATTACGTTAGCAAGGTAGCCTTTAAACCAAGACAGGATGTAACAGGGCATAAGTAGTCCTTACCGCTGCAGGAAGTGTTCATAATTGGTAAACACTTCATTGGTTTCCGGGATAACCCAAACCTATATGTATGGTCAATATGGGTCAAGCTCCGCAGAAACGGAGGGAAAAACAAAGGATTCCCGGTGTAATAGCGAACCTCGGAGTTATCATCATCAATTGTCGGTTTGGGCAGGTATTGCACCGGTTTCCGCTTAAACAACACCTAAAATAAAGGATATGTTAGCTATAAGTAGAGATAAAAGTGCACCCGCAAAAGGACGTACCATCTTCAACTTCAGATACCAAAATCTACCAGGAAGTGTATAATGCGGTCACACATGCAATCAATGGCACACAGCCCCTTCCAAAGACTGGAGCAAGCTCAGAAACGCGAAAAGCTGGTGGTAACCAATCATGTGCAAAATCCTCGAAGCTGTGCGGATAGCAAGGTGTGGTGTGCGTTGGGGGAAAAAAAAGATATAAGGAGAGAGAGAGAGACCGAGTAGAAAGGCGGCTGTCTATGTGTGTTTGATACTCTAGGAAACAAGGCGCAGGAAGGTCAGCGAGGGAATATTCCCCATGAATAAGAGCTTCAACCCCGGGGGCTGAGGTAAATTCCGGTGAAGTATAGACCGGTCACGGATATCTCGACGCGTATAAAGGGGATTATGGCTTCTGCTCACGGGAGAATTAGGTGGTGGACGCGTCGTTCCTGAGGCCTCGCATGTCTATGTCCCAAAAGAGAAAAAAGGAAAAAAGAGGGAAAAAAGCCTATTGATACCGCGCCGGGAGAGCTGATCTATAGAGAGTAGAAGCAGCTCTGATAGAGAGAGAGACAAGACAGGATGCGCGTCGGCTGCTGTCTTTGGCGGTGCTGGCTGGGTTGTCGATGGTTGGTTGTCGTTGTGTGAAGAGGAAGAAGAAGAGGAAGAGAAAAAAAAAAGAGGCGGCAGAAAAAAAAACCGTAGGAGGGAAAAGGGAAGGCGGCGGAGGGAAACCTTAGCCTGGCCAGTGCGGAAACTCCCTCAACTTAGCTTTACACGCACAACACACACCACGTACATTAAGACTACACCATCTGCGCCGTATATACCAACATATGCGGATGTATGTATGGAGAATAACGGTTGAGAGGCTGCAGAAGTTCGTCGAGGGCTCGATATGCGCTCCTGATCGACGGACTCCTGGTTTCAGCGGAGCTTAGAGGCCAGGGACGGAGGGGGGTCCACGGCGATGGGTGGACGGGCAAGACACGCCGGAAAACGAAGACGAAGGGAAGACAGAGGCTGCTGAGCAGATACATTGCTGATGGGACTATTCAATGGCAGCAGACGAAGATATATTCCAGTTCTATACACCAATGCCGTTGACTCTTTCTCAATCTATACCGAGTACTAACATATGCAGTTATACACCCTTACATATATATACGCGCCCCCAACATGGACAACCTACTATTGAATCCTTCATCCTGCTTCCTGCTTTCCTACACTTTTATTATGCTGCAAAAACTAACAATCTGCCCTCCTCCCCCACCGTCTGGTCTTCTGTCGTCGTCCTCTACGGTTGTATCGTGTAGACTTGGCATGCTGAAGCCGAGAAAGTCTCGATCCGGTTTGAAGACAAGAAGTGTACATACACTTGTACCTATATGCGGGCTTCTCGCCACCGGAATAGCGTATACAGGTCAATATACGTTCATACAACTCAGTTTTGCTGACGACGTCTTTATTATCGCGCCCTTTAGTCGCCCTTTAGCCGTCTTCTGGCCTGCCGAGATGTGACTCTTTGGGGGGGGTTCAAGCCTTGATCTCAGCTACTTTTCCCCGTCCATCCGCCTCCAGCCACCAGAAACACCCCGTATAAGCACTCTTTCCGCTCGGGAGATCCTCCACAACTAGATTGTCTCTGTCTCTTTTTTAGTATTATATTTTCTAGACGTCTGCTTGTCTAGTCATGACGGGATGACGGAAATCCCCTTTGGACTTCCCTACCGGGATGAAGTAACGGTGTGGAAAAAATCACTCTCTATGTTGATTGTCACTCTAGGGTGCGCCCGTGTCGATGGGTTTTGCTTGTAGGCCGCTCTAAGAAGTAAAATAGACTACCATAAACCCTGCCCAGCTCCCCAGGATACCCACAGCAGCATATGCACTGGTAAACATCAGCGGTAAAAACTCATATCGCTTCCCAAACACCATCCCATGCACCAACGAACAATAGACAATCAACGGTATCGACACGGTGTCGTACAGAAGTGAAAATCTATCAAGAAGAAATACACGAGGCCTCAATGGAGCTGGTGCAAGTCGGCCAAAGACGAAGAGAAACAGCACCAGCCAGAGAATGGTATAAACCGTCTTAATAGGGAACTCTGCTGCGGTAAATAGAAGAGGGAACAGAGATACATGGCCTGCTACTGCAAGTGGGCGGAAAGCACCTAGGTATCGTCGGTCCTTGATGGCCAGCAAGCTGAACGGGATGATGATGAGGAGCACAGCCTTCTCGTGGACATGCCAACCGAAGAGAAAGGCGGCAAAGGCACAGTTCGTCACCGCTCCCACAAAGGTATCCCAGTCTGGTTGGAACCACAGTTTCGCAAGGCACAGCTGGAAAAAAATAATGTTAGTCTTCTATATTTTTGACTCCATCTGACGGACGGGCGAGAGTGAACTCACTATTTGAAATACAAAAGTCAGCCCAAAGGTATACTCTTTTGTGATCTCTGGGAGAACAGCAAAAGAAGTATCTCCGACTAAACCTCTGGTCACACTAGCCAGAGCGTCAGTCTTAACAGGCAATCCTAGTCTCGGTGCAACTTTAAGAGCTCAGGTTAGTGAATTACTGGAGTAGCAACTATAGATAGAGACATACCTAGAATAAATACCCGATCAATAAAGGAGTACATGGCCCAGATATTAGGTGCCCAGTAAGCATGGCACAAACCCCTAGAGAATGGGAAAAGCCTGTCCTTGACTTGCAACAGCTGACCCCAATTTGCAAACGGTCCAAATGCTGCTGCAAAGACACCAACAACGCCTATTCCCAGCTTCAGAATGTTGCTAAACTGAGGCCTAAACATAGAGCTAGGATGCAGACAGTAGGCTCGTAGGAGGTAAACGAACCATGCTAGCGAGAGGTAGAGGTATATGTGCTTGAAACAGAGCAAAATGGCAAAAGTGAGGCCACTATAGAATAGCGTAGACTGCTTCCGCGCCAGAACAATTGAGAGAATAAGAATCCCATACAAGAAGCCGTTGTATTGGAAATGAACATGATCAATTATCAGCAAGCCAGGAGAGAGAAGAATCGACAAGCTGACAGCATGAGCCAGCTCCTTGGCTCCTTGAGATGGCGCAGACTTGATATATCTTCAAAACAGGCCAGAAGAAGTCCCAGTCAGCAACTCGGTACTCATGTAAAACGGATAAACGGAAAGAAATCTCACCTATTTAGGGCATATACGAGCACCAGTTCAAGAACAATCACTGAGCTGCGTTGGAAATACACTGTTTGCCAGGAGTCATAGTTCAGGTTCTGCACCTTGAGCATTTCGGGGTCCATCAATGCAGCAATCTGGGAAAGACACCATTCCAGCCCGGCAAAGAACGGAGGATAATCCAGCGTCCATTCTGATGTTTTCTATTCATATTATTCTTCATTAGCTAGATATCCCGGAACTCCGTTCACTGCTGCACACATACCTCGTAATACCATTCCTTGGCTGGAAGTGAATGAGTAATCGCAAGCCAGTTGCGATGAACTTCAAAGTCGGTAGATTTGCTTTTGAAATACGCCTATTAGTTCATCTTCATTTGCTTCTACATTGCTCTAGAATCGTGCTGAAACAGGAGAATGTGACATACTATGCCGGGAACAAGAGGATCTTAAACGCAGCGGCCACGAGGGCGCATTGAGTCAACGAAGGATAGAACTCAGCCATAGTCAGCTAATCATGATTAACCAGCAATCAACTCATGCAGATGTCTGTGGCCGGCGACGAGCTGTTGAGTTGTTACTTGACAACGTTGTCAGTTGTTGATTTTCAGTGTGCAAACCGAACTAAATATCTACAAGCGCGACCCCTTTTTTCTCCCTTCCACCGTCAACTCCCTCTCATACCACGGTACGACGTAGGCTCTGGTGTTAATCAATATTTATATCTCATTATTACTTGTCGCACTAAGTTTTCTCTCATACGATCAACCAACTTCCAGTATATAAGAAGGAGGAGAAAGAAAGGTACACGGTAAAAAAGAGCCATGAAATTGCCTATCCTGGTTACTTTGCTCTGTTTGCACTTAGTTATCCAACGCCAAAAAGGACAAGCTGGCTCGACATCAAGAAACAAAACGGCGTTGCGGATGACAGAACCAGCGGAAGAGAAGAGCAATTCTTTTGTTTTGTTTTCTTTTTCTTTTCTTTCATAGAGGACTATTTATGACAACCACTGTTCTACGAAGCAATTGGGCCTGACACCCTTTTCTAGCCATTCTATATCGGACTTCCGCGGGGAGAGACATAGCTACCTTGTCGGTGAAAAGACAGCTACCAGAACACAAGACACCACGATTAAATATCTCTTGAATATACCGTATGATCGAGGCTATATATCCATAGAGAGACATCCCCGCTTTGCCTCTTGGATTTTGTGGCGTGGCCACCTACCAATCCACACTCAACGGCCGGTTGTATACTTCGATATAGCTCGTTTATGATGACACGATCTCAGAGCATTAGCAAGTCCGTTGTCTTGGCTTTGATATCCACCGCCCTCACCCAGGCAAGCTCGGTTATTGAAAGGTCTAGCTTCGGAAATGGACGACGGTACGTTTAGGATTCAAGTTTAGATCTTTATTGCGCGAAATATCCCAAGCTGACGGTTAATCAATTCTAGAGCCTCTCACGGTGCTGGTGGCATGCCAGGATGGACTGTATCTGGCTCAGGATTTCTCCCAGAAATGGTCCGGTTTCCTTCTTAGCTTATGGTTGCTTTATTGTACAGCTCGCTAACACACATCTGTCTCATTAGCTATCTGATCGAATTATCCTGACTCCTCCGTACCCCGGTAACAAAAGAGGCGCACTATGGGCTGAAGACATGTGAGATTTGCGCGAGGGCCTAACGAATATATCATAAAGAAGAAGGGCTAACAGAATACATAGAATACATGACCTTGAATGGAATGTAGCCTTCGATTTCAGGGCAAATGGCGAGGAAAGAAGCGGCGGCAATATTCAGATTTGGTACGTTAAGCAACCGGCATCTGTTGGAACATCGAGCATATATACCGTTGGAAAATTTGATGGTTTAGCCATCACAATCGACACACACGGAGGCAGGGTTAGTTCAACCCCTTATATATGAGCAGACAATCCCCTGACATGGCTAACATGATAATAACTAGCCTGGAATTCGAGGCTTTTTGAATGATGGAACCATAGACTACAAGGCTAATAATGTTGACGCTCTCGCATTTGGGCATTGTGATTATCACTACCGCAACCTGGGACGGCCATCAAAGCTCCAAATAAAACAATCAACGCGAGAATTTGAGGTTTTGATAGATGGACATACTTGCTTCAAAACACCAAAGGTGAATCCCCTTAATCCATCTTTACTAGAGTAGGGATATTCATATTAACCTATTGTCACCAAAGGCTTTCATCCCTCCAGGGAACGTGTTTGGTATCACAGCTGCATCGGCAGAGAGCCCTGACTCCTTCGAGGCTTTCCGCTTTGTAGCTACCACTTCTTCCAGCGGTAATAGCAAGCAAAACGAAAGAGGCCGTGAACCTCAACATAGGCCGGCTCAGGCCAACAACGACAAACCCCTTAGTGGTGGCAACATCGATTCTCAGGTCAAGGATCTTCAGAACCGACTCCAGATGATTTCCAGTACAACAAACAAGTTAATGGAAGAGTTGCACGCTCTGTCAGCCACCAGTGAGGATCGGATGAAGGAGATCATCCGCATAATTGCCCACCGCGACCAAGTGAGCAGTGTAGACCAGAGGCTTCAAAGAGTAGAACGAATGGTCGAGTCGATGCAGAGAGAAATAGAGGGCAAGGATTATCAACATCATTTCAAGCAACTGCAGGATTTGCTCCATAATTCCCATTCTGGTCTACTAGATACTCTCCACGATTCATCACACCGTACGTTCTGCCCCTTTTCTAAAACATGTTACGCTTTCAGAGCTGTACTAACATATTATCCAAAAACCAGGCATTATCTCCTCGGCACCACGCATGGGCTTCTTCATTTTCCTTATGGTTGCCGTCCAGCTACTACTCGCAGTTGCCTATGTCGTCTACAAAAAACGCAGAGCAGGCATGCCGAAGAAGTTTCTATAGATAATAAACTGCTATATAACGTCTTGCATTTACGTAGCTTACTTTTTTTTTTTTTTTTTTTCTCGGGTTCTTAGCTTGAATGTTCATAATTTCATAGCTTTTTCATATTCATCTGTCTCTCTATTTACGTTTTTAGGCTTACTGTTGACGGCTTTTTCTTCATATTCCTATCATTTGCTATTTGGACATGTAAACTAACCAGGTGCTTGAATACTATTTGTGTTAATAGCAATAAAAAAAGGAGGGCAAACCTACGCTATCGATCCTACGGTATCTATGCCTATGCTAGTTACCCATTTTTTCCTATATTGGTGGACAATTCTTAAAATGAATGTATTTCTCTAGCCTAACCTAGTTACTGCCTACTTTTTGCCTACGGTCCAAAGCCTACGAAGGAAGACAATTTGACGCCAGAAATTAGCAAGCTTTAGCTCGCTGTCATATTGATGCTTTTGACAAAATAATGTACAAGATAATGGGACAACTATAAAAGCAGGCACAGGTATAAACAGATACAAAGCAAAACCAGAAACTAAAGCAAACAATGTCCTTTGGGTGTGTGCGGAATGTAAACCCCAAACTCGCTGTAATCAGCGTATGAGTGGGAATACTCTGAAAGAGTGGACAAATGGGTATAAAGGCACAGAAAGCAGACAAAACCCGGAACAAAAACGCCGTACCATCTTTTATTTCGCTTCAGAGTCCCAGGTAAAAAGGAAAAGGAAAAGTAAAGAGCAATGCTATGCATGCTTTGATAAAACGAAAAGGAAAATCCCATAAACTCCGCCTTTTAGGCCCATGCAATGACGCTCAATCTAATATGTCAGTTCCGGAAGAAAACAGGGTGAAGACGGGGAAGCCAGATGACGATCGGATTCAAGTGGGTGTATGGCTGTATGGCGGTACGGCGGTATGGCAGCAACCTGGAGCAGGCTTTGTAAAAGTGAGTATCCCCTTAAAGGGGGCTTGCTGCGAGGCTGTGATTGTAATTGAAAGCAGGGGTTGACAGCGTCCTGGTGTGCTTCTAGGGTCGCCTGGTCCTGTAGCATGTTGTGGACGTGGGTATCAGCGAACGAGCACCTGCGGCCAGTCTCATGGGGTATTTTACTGCCTTATCGTTAAGCAGAGCTAGGTGGATTCTCTGCCCTTATCCCATGTGTGGGTAATAGTGGGTTATGGGAGTTTGGCAAAAAAGGTTTTTGTTTTGCGCTCTTTTTGCTTTCTGTTATCGACCTTAGAGGCAGGGTGACCATGCAAGGTCAATTGTCATGGTTGCAGAGGAACCATACGGCCTGCCCCTAAGGAAGTCGAAAGTTGCTGTAACGGGCACCGAGTTGAGCGCTCCATGCCTTTTTTTTCTCTCTGATGGCTAGTGGGTAATGGGCGGCATGGAGATGAACAAGGGCTTGAAAATTGGCTTTTACCCCCTTCTTGAAAGGCCGCAGGGAACTCGACGCTGTCATGCTTGGACTTTGGTGACTCACTGGCTGGCTGCTGATGGTAGTGGTGGATGCTGCTGTCGAATTCTCTTTGCGCCGGAGAGGAAAATTATGATGATATCGTGGCTTCCCTGTCTTCACCCTGTAGTCAACCAGGAACACAAAAAAAACACAAAAAGGGAGATATAAAAACACAACGGTAAGGGGATGCAACACCAGGAACACCTTACTCAACTCACAGTTACCCGAACAGAGGAGACCAACCAAAACCGTAACTTATTATCTCGCAACCAAGGTAGGTTGCGTATTGCCGCGAGCAGAGAGACATGAGGTGGCCGCGGATATGACGAAGCCAAAATAGACATAGGTACATCATTCCAATTGGAGAGAATTGACAAGATTGGTCAGTACCTCGAAGAACGCAGCCAGCGAAGACACATATTGATCGAATCTTCAAACTATTCAACGAGCTGGCACCAACGCATGGAAGCATTGGAACAGCTCTGAATCTAGACCAAACACCTGCTTATGGACATTTCGTTTCGTTATCCATGTGAACATGGAGAGGCTAATCTGAGGTCAAAAAAACGGCCTCAGTTGGTAGATTCAGAGGTCGGAGTAAGCGCTTGAATGCGCTTTCCTACCAACTCGTGAACAGCTTGAAGAATTTCAAGCTCACTGGAGGCATTGCGGAACCCATCGGGCGCTCCGGCAATGAGGCCAGAAACGACCTGCTCCGCTCGCTCGACCCCTGAGCAGCCTGTGATGTCCATCAAGCCCAACACAGCCTGCTGCTCGGTCGGCCCAAGTTGCTCGAAGGTAGGCACCGTTTCCGGCACCTCATCCACTCTCGCTTGTTGGGCACGAGTTTCATTGCGAGTCTTTCTGTTTCTGGCCCATTCCTCCATCGCACGCTCGCTCTTAGCGTACGTAATGAACTTTTGGACGAGTCCGCTCTCCTTCACACGATAGACGACGCCCTCTTGGTCCTGCTCGTCGACGCTCTCCTCGTCGCTGTCGGGCAAGACCTCGATGTCTACATACTTGGGGTTACGGGGTCGTCGGACCCTACCCGGGTAGTATTCTTCGAGGGCGTCTTCAATGTGATTCGGGCATCTCCAGTAATGGTATGGCTTGTCACTACCCGGTTTCTGGCGAGGGGGATTCGCCATAGGCGGGTCGAGACAATCCAGATGCCAGGCGGACGGGCAGTAGTCGCAGATGATGACCGGTCGCCGGTTCTCTGAGGTTAGACCACATCGAACACAGGCTATGATCTTGCCTTGAGAGTCAACGATCCGTAAAGGATCGTTCTCTTCAACGGCAATTCCACGACTGCCCCGGACTGGTTTTGCCCGGGTACTGCTGCCCTCGGGAAGTGCACGCACATCCCTATACTCTCCTCCAGGGCCAGTCTCGACTTCAGCAAAGTATTCGCGCACCTCAGTCGGTAAGGTGAAGCCGGTCTGCGGGACACTTTCCATCACCTCCGCTAGCCCGCCCAGAAGGCCCTTCTTCTCACAGGTGGGACAGAACCACTGTCCCGCCGGTGGAGAGTTGGGGTCAACTGGGGGTTGGAGGCAGGTGAAGTGGAATGAGTCCACGCAGCCGTCGCAGCATAGAAGCTGACCATTACCGTTGCACGCCCGGCAGAAATCGATGTTATCGATTTCATCAGCTTGTGCTCTCGGTTTGCGAATGCGTTTGTTGGAGGAGCTCCCAGCGGGCTTACTGGCAGCTTTGTCCTTTGGTACAGGGGCCACCACAGGTCTAGTCCCTTGACCCTCACTGTCCGAAGGGACAGAAGGGCCCGGGAAGATCCATCCCTGTGGTGGCTCCAAGACTGTCCGGACATTGCTTTCTTCGGCCTCGCTAGTCATGGCGATGGTGGCCTCCTCTAAAGCTCTGCGTTTCGCAGCCACGGCTTCTTCCGAGAACTCTGGGTCCTCCTCCAATTTGCGCTTCCGTGAGAAAGCCGAATTGGTTGGGGGAACCGCATGAGCTTTCGAGGGACCAGCTCGCCCTCTACCCTTTGCCTTGGGCTTGGGAGCTTTCGCTCCTTTGCCTTTGGAAGAGGTGAGTGCGTTGGCTGGATCCTGCTCAGCCGCTGCAGGGGCGAAGGCGTCGGCATCTAGGGACTTTGCCGTGGAGAGCGACGACGTGGTTGTCGCCGATGCAGTGCGTACCATCTCCGTGGCAGCGGCACTGTCGTCCAGTTGCTGGGCTTGGACGCGCTTGACTGCGTCCCTCATCAGGGCTTGGAAGGCGGATCGGTGGTGAGCTTCCGCCGATCTGTTGATGGCGCCCTCCAAGACACCAAGGAGATATGGATCGGAGGCCGAAGCCTCCTTGATCCAGCGGAGGCCACCTGCGACTTTGGAGTCCTGAGACTCCTCAGCACGCAGGATGGCTGATCCGAGGATATCCATGAGTTTCTCCGAGGTGAATTTCCTCGATGAGGGCACGGATGGACCGGCTGACTGGCTGTCAGCGGAGTCATCAAGCTTGTCCTTGCCAGCTTTCGATCGTGTCATTCTGCTGGCTGGTGCTGGCTCTGACCGCTCTTCACGCTCGAGGACTCCCTGGATAATTCCCTCCGCACGGGAACTATCAGAGATGGCGGCAGCGTCCTCAGCTGAAGTCGAAGCGGTGCTTGGCCGTTCATCGACGTTCTTCGTTGTCTGTTTTGGCTTCGTGGACCGGCCCCCCTTTCTTTTGGTGACTTTGCTGGTGGTGTTGGGGGCGGGGGGCTCGAGTCCAACTCGACGGCGGGTGGCCAGGGTAGGCCGTGTGCCTAGGGGTAGCATTGAAGTGTACTGGCCACCTCTATTCAAGCCATACCCGCGGAAGGTGGTCTTTGGCGTAACTGGGGTGGGTTCCACCCATGTCTCTGGATCTGCTCGCGGAGCTACGGTCTGTGGTGGCTCGAGACTCTGTTCTGCTGGCAGCGCAGACGACGGCTGGCCGGCAAGCTGGCTGCCCTGGCTCGTGGACAGCTCAGCAGCCGTAGCCAGTGGCTGGGAGCTCTGCAGGTCTGCTATCTGGTGGTTTGCAGCCTGCTCTGATTGCTCTAGCGTGGCGTCCGTCTGGCTGCCAGCTGGTTTGCGCTCTACCTGGCGCTCTTCCTCCTCCACGACGTCTACCGGCGAACGCGTTTCGATGCCGGTCCTGCGCTGTTTCTTTGGCCGCGCGGTGTCTGAGGTGGAGGAGGAGGGCCGGGTAGCAGGCGCACTGTGAGGAGATGATGGCCTGGTGTTGTTGCGCGAGGTGTTGCGCGAGGAGGAACGAAGACGAGGAGCCATCTCGTCAGCTTTTTTTTTATTAAAAAAAAGCTATTCCCTCGGAGATCTGTAGACACCGCGATTAGCTTCAGGGCACGTAAATTAAAGCAGAGACAGCGACTCACTGAGGGTATTTTCTTTCGAGTTTGCTTTAAAAGCTCGAAACTCGAAGCGCGGGCAATGTTGGCAACCGCGCAGTCCGGCGGTGGTTGGTGGTTTTTTTTTTTTTGGCGGAAGATGAGAAGAAGTTGAAGTTCTTCTCTTTGGTCGGAGAAGAAGAGCTAAAGCAACCAAAAAGTCAGCCACACAGAACGCAGAAACAAGCACACAAACAAAAAAACAGGAGAGAAGACTTACGAGAGAGGTAGAAAGGTGTAGCTTGAGGAGAAAGAGAGGGTGGAATATGTAGATTTTCGAGATTTGCTCGTCTCAGCGCTGTGCTGTGGTATTCGTTCTCGACTCAGGGGTTGCCTCCGGATGTAGGCAGGAAGAAGTAGGATAGAGAAGAAGGAAGATAGAGAGGTGGAAGTACAGAGGATGACAGTATAGGCTCTGTTTGATAGAAAGAGAGAGAGAAGAAGAAGATTATGAAGAAAGAGGATGACTGTATAGGCTCTTTCTTGTGGCGTAGAGAAGAGGGAGAGAGAGAGAGAGGACAAGAGGATGACAGTATAGTCTCTTGATAGAGGAGAAGAGAGAGAAGAAGATATGAACAAGTCCTGTTGTCTAGGCCTGTTGTTGACACGGAGAGGGAGAAGAGTTGATCTCGACTCTGTGAAGAGGAGATATGAGGATGAGGACGGAGGTTAGGTCTTTGATATGGTGAGTAAAGAGAAGAGAGAGTCCTGGCCGTTCTCGACCGGATGGAAGAGGTTTTATGTCTTGTAAGGAGGAAGACAGGCAGCTCGAAGGCGCGTCTTGTCGTTGGTAGAGAGACGTTGTTGATACCAGGGGGGTTCGGCGTGAGAAGAAGAAGGGAGAAGAGAGAGTCAAGAGACGAAGATATCAACGAGAGTAACGAGCTGGATAGTCGAGAAGGTGATTATCGTGATTGAAGCTGCTGCTGTACGCGAGGAAGAAGAAGAAGAAGAAGAGAAAAGGAAGAAGAAGAGGAAGAAGTGAGATTTTATAGAAGAACAGGAGGAGTTCCCGATTAGGAAATAGGTTGATTTTTTTTTTCTGTGTTGATGCTCGGGATTTTCCAGCGTGTGAGAAGAAGAAACGAAGAAAAACTCTGCCCAGGAGGTTCTATCAGCTTCGAACAAGGTGAAAGAGTTGATCAGGACAAGCAACACAGTGAGAAGAGGACCGTTTTTACTGGTTGATCTGGTTGATCTAGAGGGGAGGCCGGAGGACGTTTTGTTTACTAGTTTGATATACGCTACTGTTCTGGAAGAGTCTCTGGCCAAAGTGAGGCCAAGGGGGACGCCGGCGGAGGCTCAGGTGGGTGTATAAGGCAGGACAAAGAGTCGAGGTTGGCCTCACTTCGTCTGGTACTGCTTGTGGTATCAGGGGGTAGTGATATGTATGATTTGGTATGATCTGTATGATATATTACCAGGCCTTTTTTGCCTGGCAGGTCTTCATTTGCTATTGTGCAATACTTGTTCGTTTAAACAAACAGAGGAGCTCTCTCCCGTGAGGAAAAAAGGAGATATAATAAAAAAAAGGAGGATAAAACAGGTCATCGACTCTCCCTGAAAGGCCAGGTTATCAAAGAGGCTGATATCAACAACTTCAACGAGACAGGTAACTCGCGCCTAGGAGGTATATGAGAGCACCTGAAGCATATGAAGCAATTAAGCACAAAAAGGGGGAGTGGAGAGTCCAGAGTACGCACTGCTCCGGTAGAAGAGCATTGTAGAAGCTGTATGGTTGTGCTGTTTACTCTTCGTCAGAGTCCTCGTCGTCGTCGTCGTCGTCTTCTTCCTCCTGGACGACCTTCTTGGCCGGCTTCTTCTTCTTCTTGTTCTTCTTACCCTTGGATCCGGTAGACTTGGCCAGTGGGCGCTCAAGGATGGCCAGCACCTCTTCGTCTGTGATCCTCTTGTCAGACTGGACCTTCTCCAGGTCGAGAGGTGGTGGAGCAGCCAGCCTGCTCAGGCCATTCTTCGTAATGACTGATTGCCGGTCAGTATATATACACACACATAAAGAGTAAAAAGCAAAGGGAACGTACCGACAGTGGTTAGTAGTCTGGAAACAGGGGAGCCGTCTGCCTCTCCAGCAGGCTCGTACTGGCGCACGACGCCTCCGCGGACACACTCGACGACACCGACCTTGCCGGCCCTCTCGTCGTCCAGCTGGCGCAAGCTAAAGGGGAAGGTTCCAAACTTCTTGACAATCTCGGATAGCGTTTGTCTGGAGCTGGGCCTCTTGAGGATGTAGGTGGTGGTGGTGCGGCGGTGCAGGGTTGGCCTGTGCTCGAGAGTCTTCACCTTGCCGGATCCCAAGCTGAGACCGACCTCGACTCCCCAGACCTCCTGGACCTCCGGGGTACCCTCTCCCTTGACTCCGGTTCCAGGGGCCACGATGATCTTCTTGGCTCCCTCGATCTCGTTGCGCTCGAACAGCCAGCTGGTGGTGTTCTCGACCACTGTACAGTCATATGCCTTGGCAACCTTCTCGAGCAAGCTGGATATCTTGGCCTGGGTTGGCGGCTTCTCGGCTGCAGCCTTCTTCTTCTCTTCTTCGGTTCCCTGAGCAACGAGCCCGGGAGGAACCATGAGCCTGAGCAGGAGCTCGTTGGCGTAGTAGGTAGCCAGCAGCAGGTCGGCTTCGCGGCCGGTGACGGTTCCTCCAACAACGACAGTGTCACAGACTATGGTTCCGAATCCATCGATCTGAGCACCTAATTGGATCTTGACGACTTCGTTGGCCTTGAGCTCCGTGGCAGCTTCCGCCGCATCTGACGTGAGCGGAGTGTATGGAGTCACAAACGAGCTGGGAGAGACGGTGGTCGGATGAGATATCCCTGCTCCAATCGTCAATCCCCTTTTCTTCTACAACAAAGGCCCGGTATAAAGGGGGAACAAGGGGGGGTATATAGAGAGGCGGACCTTTTGACACTTTCTTGCCCTTGTATACCTTGGCCACCTCCTCATCCAGCATCTTGTCGCCCTTCTCGCATAGCTCTATGATCTTTGCTCCCTCGACACACCATCCTATTATCTCCAGTCAACAATGCTCATTGAGCGGGTATACAGACATGCTTTGTTCGCCAGACACGCACACACACCTGAAACAGCCTCGAGAACCTTGTGTGAGATCTGAGCGGCAGTCTTATACTTGGTCAGAGTGTCGGGGTTGTTGAGCGTGTAGTCTAGGATATCCGTTAGCCATGGCTCACCCATACCAAGCTACAACATATAAACATGCGGAGAGTATCCAGGCAGCATCAAATACTGGCTATCTATAGAATCGACCATGGACGGCAGGAAGAAGCACTCCCATCTCTACTTGCTGGGGGGTGGCTGGTAGTAACTGACCTATCTCTGTGTTTTCGGCCATATCGACGGGCGACTTTGGACGACCCAGCAACGACAAAACGGAGGGACGAAGAGGTCGACTAGACGGAGCAGCAGCTTCAAGAGTGCAAAGCTAGGATTATCTTCTCTTCTTCTTCTAATATTACCTTCCTCTTCCTCTTCGGTGGGGTTGTTTGTTTTTTTATTTTTTGTTCGGAGGGGGAAAAACGAAGTGGGATTAATTGTGGGAAATTCTACCTTTCCTGCCCAATGACGTCGATGCAGAAGTACTTCTTTGTGCACCAACATTTGGTGGCGCAAGAAGTACCTTTCCACACCTGCCATGGACCTTGTTTACTGCAACCACCGAAGTAAAAACGAAGTACATATGAAGTACGGAGTCGAACCGTCCATGGATGTGCTCACCCCCAGGCTTCGGTCTCTCTTCTTAAGACCAGGATCAGAGAAGAACCGCTTTACGAGAGAACCAACCACTCCGGCACATGGACGTCATGACCCGCGCTGTGGTATATCTGAATGAAAGCCAGGGAGGAAAAGGAGGTAAGAGAGAAGAGGGACGGAGACGATGGGGGACGTCGAGCATGGCTCTCCCTATTTAATCTCCCTTCTCTGCTCCCGGTTGTCTCTTTGTTCGTTCTGTTCATCGAAGCAGTCGGCTGGCGATATTGGTTGCATCCTCGTATTCGATAGACAGGCGTTAACATGAAGCTAGGAAACTTGCTCTTCCGCATCCTCACGCATAACATTCGGTATGCAACCACCTCGCCGTCCGCGGGCGAGCAGCCGTGGAGTGTTCGAGCACCGCTGATTGTGAATGAGCTCGACTATCACACCCGTACGAGCCCGGAGAGCTTCGTCTGCCTGCAGGAAGCGCTGCACAAGCAGGTCCAGGACGTCCTCTCCGGCCTCAACTCGCACGTCCAGGATGAATGGGCCTACATTGGCGTGGGCAGAGACGACGGCAGACAGGGCGGAGAGTACTCTCCCATCTTCTACCGCCCTGGAGTCTGGGAGCTGATGGAAAAGGAGACCGTCTGGCTGTCGGAGACGCCCACGGTCCCGTCCAGGGGCTGGGACGCTGCCACCATCCGCATCGTTAACGTCGGGGTCTTCAGCCACCGCGCGTCCAACCAGACCGTCCTCGCCATGAACACCCACCTGGACCACAAGGGCACAAAGGCACGCTACGAGTCGGCCAAGCTGATCCTCGCACTCATCGACAAGTACCTCAGCAGTCGCTCCGACATCGCCGGCAACTTCCTGGCCGGAGACTTCAACAGCGAGGAGAACCAGGAGGCGTACAAGGAGTTCACCAAGCCCGGCTCGCCCATCGTCGACGCCTACAAGCAGGTCCCCAAGGCGAAGCACTACGGGAACGAGGCCTCCTTCACCGACTTCCAGGACAAAACTCCCGGCAGCCGTATCGACTATGTCATGCTTGGCCCCAAGAGGGGCTCTGCCCTCCCCTGGGCCTTCAACGGCTATGCCGTCCTCCCAAGCAAGTTCGACGACGGCATCTTCAACTCTGACCATCGCGCCGTCGTCGCCGACGTGACCCTGAAATAGTCTCCTCCTCTTTTCTACCATCTCTACGGCACCGGGCGCTATCCGCCCCTGCCCAGGCTGTCCGTATCCCATGCCTTAGTCCATAGCCATATACTCTGCATGCTCTGTATACTCCGTCTGTATGTCTGTATATTCCGTATATAAAAACCATCTCCTTTTTTTTTTATATCTTAGTCAGCAACACGTGGCGCTTAGTCATCCCAGCGCAAAGAAACACTTTTTTTGCGTTCTTCAAACACGCAAAGAAAAAGCGAACATTTTGGACGAAGAAACAAGCAAAGAAAAGAAGAAGAAAAAAAGGAGAAGAAGAAGCTGAATGATGTATACAAGTTTCGCATCGCATCTCGGTGTTTCTCCTCGCTGACTGAGGCCAATTCCTGACCTTTAGAATCTCTTCTCTTTTCCTTGCCTCGCCCCTTCGTTCATTGGATGCAAGCTTGTCCGCCTTCGACCGCGTCGTCAAGAAGGGCCCTCGGGGGATACTCTCTCTCTCTCACGTCGCATTCACTGCGCGATTCCGGTATGCCCTGATCTCTGTAATCTGTACCGTCTTGCCCCTTCGTCTTCACTGGAGCTTCGTGTTTTGTGATGTTATACCGGGTGTTGGACGCGGACTGAAAGGCGTCAGCCAGCTTGTTACAGATAGCGACTACATACATACATCGACTTTCAACCCACCATGCCTTGGCCAGAAAATTCCGAGGACGGTACGGTCCAGCCTGGTGTTGCGCTGATGGATTCACCGCAAGGTGCAGGCGCTGCCGGCAGCTCGTTGCAGCTCGAGCAGTCGGGCGAGCAGCCGACAGAGTCGCCACAGGAACAGCAATCACACAACGGATCCATACCGGCAGGTATCTTGGAAGGGAAACAGAACGCAAGAGCTGTAATGGGTGCTTCGGAGCTACCGGACGGCTCAGCTCAGCCTGCGGATAGCGAGGACGCCGTCAGACCCGCTGCCGGCAGCTCGAGCTCCCCTCCGCCAGACGCTGGCGTCACAAATGGAAACGGGGTGAGTCGGAAGCGGTCTCGTTCCGGTTCGATTATACAGTCTGTTCCTCCCGCAGTGGAGAACGATGGCCTGCCGCGCAAGACTCCGCTCGATAAGGTCCTCCTCGAAGATTACCTTTACCGGGAATGGGGCCATTCCGCGCTCGCTGCAACGAGGAACACCAGCCAGGAAATCCTTCGACAAAAGTTCCAGGAAAGGGAGTATTACCTTGCCCTCAACCAAGAGAGGCAGATGAATCCTGCTGCCATCTTCGGGCCGGGCTATGAGGGCTATGGCAACCCCAGGACGGACCTCAGGTCGCAGCATCCACAGCTTCTCTACCCTTCCAACCGAAGGCGGCCAGGCGGGAGGAAGGCGAAAGAGCTGCGGATACCGCGAGAGGACATGCTCACTCAATCCGACCAGGACGAACACCTCGTTCCAATTCGGCTAGATATCGATTGGGAAAAGGTCAAGGTGCGGGATACGTTTACATGGAATCTTCATGATCGCGTCACCCCCGTGGACGTCTTTTCTGAGAAGCTAGTGGAAGATCTGGGCCTGCCGCTCGAGTCTTGCGGTCCTCTGGTACGGCAAATAACCCAGAGCATCCATGAGCAGCTAGCCGACTTCTATCCTCAGGTCTTTATCGAAGACGAACCTCTGGACCCACATCTGCCGTATTCTGCCTACAAGAATGACGAGCTGAGAGTTCTGATAAAACTGAATATCACCATCGGGCAACATACGCTGATAGATCAATTCGAATGGGAGCTGAATGACCCGCATAACTCGCCGGAAGGGTTTGCAATCCAAATGTCTCAGGACCTGTCGCTACCCGGGGAATTTACAACTGCAATCGCGCATTCTATCCGCGAGCAGGTACAACTGTTTACCAAGAGTCTATACGTAGTCGCTTATCCATTCGATGGACGACCTATCGACGATCCAGAGTTGAGAGACGCATTCCAGCCATCTCCAATCCCATCTACCTTCCGCCCCTTTAACGTCGCCAAGGAATACACCCCATATCTCTACGAACTTAACGAAGCTGAGCTCGATCGGACTGAAGGCTCTATCTCCCGTGAACAACGACGACAGAAGCGTGTCAACCGACGAGGCGGACCGATCCTTCCCGAGCTTAAGGACCGCCAACGAACAATTCGGACCATGGTCGTTTCCTCGGTTATACCTGGATGCGCGTCTTCTATAGAAGAGAGCCGACTCTTCAAACGATCGAGCACCGGCCGACGTGGTAGGACGTCAGCCGGCCACCGCGATGGTCTGGATGACTCGGATTCTTCCGAGAGTGAAGAGTCTTCCATTGGATCTCCGGCCATGTCTCGTCTCAGCCAGGGAACCGCCAGGACAAGGGGAATGAGGCAAGCTTCTTCTATGGCCCAGTCAGCCATACGAGGCCAAATGGGTCGTTCTGCCACCCCAGAGACAACCGTAACTCACACGCACGAAACGAGAACTTCCGCTAGACGACAAAACTATCGAGAGGAGAGCTCAGAAGCCCCCGAAAGCCTCATTGTCCGATTAAAGATAAATCCAGACAAGCTACGCCGTTTCCTTCGTGACCTCAAGTCTAGCTCAAGGCAGTATACGGCATCTCCTGGCGGACCGTCGACTACTCCTACAGGGAAATCTAGCACTCGTGGGTCCATGGGACCTCCGCCTTCTCAAGGCCAGCCAGGCTCAGCTGTCAAGAAACCAATCAACCCACCACAATTCCATGGAGTCATTGATGCGCCACATCCATTGCCACCAGGAACCCAGCCGGTGAGTACTCCTCCATCCTTTTAAATATGTCCCTTTTTCTATTATAACAAGCTTGACTAACGAGAATGATATAGCCACCTCCCCCCCAGTGGCTCACCCAAGGCCTTGTAGGCCTGAAACGGCAATACCCCAATGACTCCTTTGAAGGAACAATGCGCTATACAGCGGTGGACCCAATTACAAACCTACCCATCCCCAACGCTGCGCAGACACATCCCGGGCAGAAATTACCATACAAATACTTCCCTCGAATTCGATGTAACGACTGTCCTGGAAAACTCTATACCCCCGGCCCAGCAATGACAGTTGAAAACTTTGAAGTCCATCTCAAAAACAGAAATCACAAGGAGGCCGTTGCAGCACGACTAGCCAGAGAATCAAAAGGAGGCTCAGGCAGCACCACTATCCCAAGGCGCACAGCAACCAACGCCACAGCAAGAGAAACCGATTCTTCCAGCGGACAGGCGACAGGCGATTCAACCGGTGCCGCATAACGCAATAATGAATTAAAATAATAATGCAAATGGACCGAATCGTCCTTTAGATTCCCTTGACAACAGTACGTTTTCATTCTTGGTTTCCATACTCGGCTACAACCGTGGCAGTGGTCGTGTTCATGTTTATTTCCTTGTGGGTTCTCGACGGAATTCGAGCGGATTTTCAATATCTTGGCATCATGCATATTTGTACGCTCCTTAAATGTTTCCATTAATACTTTTTTTTTTTTTGGTTCCTTGTTATTAGAATGGGATGCTCGCACCCTTGTTCCAGGCTACTGAGGGGAGTTGGTGTAGATGTTTCAATCAAAGTAACTTGTGAGATGTTCCCCTTGATGATGGACATGAGTAAATTCGAGTAATTAGTCGTTCAGACAGATATATCTCCTTGCTAGGTTGTATGTATCCCTTGAACGTCGAGGAAATGCTGTTTGGAATAGGAATTTATTGAACCTGGAAGCATCTAATACCGTAGGCTATGTACTGTTAACTACAAGCAACTAAATTGCAAGGAAATACAGACGGCCTTAAGGCCAAATAGAAGGAATCAGAGCAGCAGAAAAAGACACATATGTATATATTCACACAAAGATAATGCGGAGAGACCAGAGGCACATAAAAGGAAAAGAAGAAAGGCATGGTGAGCATTAACAAAGACACAATGTTCGGATCATGCTTTGGTGCTTTTCTTAGACCTGCCAGGTTTATTTTTCAATGGCTTGGATGTAGACTTTGTAGGCCGCCCTCGTTTGGGCTTTGGAGTATCAGCAAGCGGCGAGGATAGCTGAGGTGCTGGGGATGAAGATACAGCTGGAGTAGATAGGTCTTGGGGTACATCACTCATTTCGGTGTCCTCAGCTGTTTTGGGTGGCTTGTTATCTTGATCCTCATCATCATCTTCATCCTCTTCGGAGCCGTCATTATCACTTTCATCTACCGAATCTGGGACTCTTTCCGATTGCTTTCCTTTTCGTGTCGGCCGTTCATTCCACGTCTGCATTTCTCTATCGTCTTCTTCGCTGTCACCCTCGGCATAGCTGACGTTCATCCTCTTTGTACCTCTGCCACTCCTCCGTCGGTTTGCTGGTGAAGGTTGGATATCTTCACCCGCTTCAGAGCCCCAGTCATCATCACCCTTCGTTTTCTTACGTCTTGGTTCCTTTGAACGATCGCCACCAGCTGCCTTCTGGCGTATGGGAACAGCTCGGGATGTTTGATTTCCCCCCTTTCGTACCTTTTTTGACGATCCCCCATTCGCGTATGCTTCGTCATCATCATCACCGGCAGCCTGATTATTATTGTTAGATTTCGATTCGAGCTTTCGCTTCTTTCCCGCCACTACAGAGTTGGAGGAAGTCTTTGGTTTCATGAATTTCCGGACAACACGGTCTAATCTGTCTTCAACTTCCTCAGGCAGGAAGTTCTTCTCGGCCGTTGATTGAGCTACTTGGTGACTTGGTATATTTGCAAAGAGACTGCTTGGAAGTCGTATCTTTCCTGGAAATGTTTGAAGGATGTTAGCTACTCCGCTACCACCACTTCCTCCGATTTTGTGCTGCTGAGAATAACATTCTGAAAACATCCGAATGGTAGCTTGGGATAGATCTGAAAGGGTATGTAGCCGCGCTGACATAATTGGGGCCATATCGGGATCTGAGATTGCATCCTGTGCCTGCTTGACGCGCTGTGCAATATGAAAAATTAAGGAGAGATTATTTTCATTAGCAACTGCGGAGAGATAGAAGAGGATATATCGGGTGAAATCAAGTAGGTCATCAACTGTGGTAGCTTCGTCAGACGATTCAGGTGGGTAGTCAGGGTGATGCGCAAGGAGAGAGAGAAGACGAGCGAAGAGAGCCTCCATCGTCGTTTGAGATGATTGCTGGTCCTGGCCAGCCGCGGAAGTGCTTGGTCGGCGGGAAAAGAAAGAGGCTCTTGATCGGATCCATGTGAGTGTACTATCATAAAGGTTTCCGTTGGGTTCAAATGCGACAAGGAACGTAATGATGTACCATCTGGGATTGAGATTTGGTGTTTGTACAAGTCTCTTTTTGACTTGCCCAATGAACCCTCGTCTCACTTCGAGTAGAGGATCTTGGGTCACTAGTGCAATGGCATTGAAATTCTGGGGGGTAAACATCCGGTCACAGACCGTTTTCGAGGCGCAGAGTTTAACTACTAAATTTGCAGCTAGCAGACGAAGCCTAGACTTTTGTGAGGAAGGGGTATCATTGGTTTTGGAGAGCTCTCCTTGTTTCCCTATTAGAGTATTTAGGATCGCATAGACAGTGTCTGCATATTGCCTGAAATCTTCGTCCTTGTCAGAATGATCTCTTGAACGGACACGGTTCACAAGAATTTTGAGAGCCCACTCCTTCGCCTGCAGCTCTTCATCTACCTCTTCAGACCATGAGTATCCAGATTTTGCTTTTGGGTTGCGGTTTTTAAATAGGATCTGATCGGTAGCGATGTTGAGGATGGTATCTTCTTCCCGATCAATCTCCTTAGATGCGAGGAGGGTGAGTTGAGAGAGAGCCGCCAATTTCGTGAGGAAATGGTCTGATCCATAGCTGAACTTTTGAATGCTCTTCTTAACTAGATCTCGTGCATACATTTCTTTCTTTTCTGCGGTTGCCATAATTATAGAAACCGCACACTTTGCAGCAACCGGGGAGGAGCTGTACATCGCGTAATTGGTGAGAGCGACCTGAAATTGCTTATGAGTTGGGAGTTTTGCAGGTAACTTTTTAGCAAATCCAGCGCAGGCTTTCAGGATTTCCTCAACACTCGGATCGTCACTGTTTTGTGCGCTGGGAGCCTGTGACTCTAGATCTTTGCACATTTCTTGAACGTGAGTTTCAAGCACTTCTGGATTCTGTGAGGACGTTTCTCGGAGAATTTCATGCGCTGTATTGCCCAATCCATGCTCATCGGTTCTTGATATTTTCATAATACAGGGTATGTGGCTTCTGTTGAAAATCAAAGAGCTGCTGCGGTATATCAAAGGCATCAAGGATTCTAGCATGGTTGTAGTTGCAGTTGTACTTGAGGAAACGCGGTTAGAGAGTTCTCTTATGGCTCTGGCTACAATACGATAGTCGCTTGCAGCAGCCATGGCGAACCGGATGAGATGGTAACTGCGCCTATCGTGCATCTTCGCAAATTTCCAAAGATCTGCAGAAGCTCGCGAGGACTCCGGGAGCATTTTAGAGAGCTGATCAATGACTCTTGTTAGTTTGGCTTTAACAGCCTCTTCATTTTCATCCATAACACCACCCTATCAATTATGCATGTTAACCTAAAAGTGATTCATCTTTACTTTGTCAGGTTGTTTGGGAGAAACTTACGTTGTACTCCTCGCATGCAGTCAGGTAAAAGTCCATGAAAGCCCCCATTTTTAACTGTCGGGATTGAAAAGCGAAGAATACAATCTTTGATTTTTCATCTAGTCCATTGACTAATGTGAGTATGCGGCGAGCGCGGATAGAATCTGCATCGGAGTCATTGCCCTGGTTGTCTTTGGGTGTCTTGGGCTTTCCTTTGGCCTGTTTCGATTTTATTGGAGGGTAAGTAAGGGGCAAAAGCACCTCGAAGATCACATGGTCCAGCAGTACTTGAAGATCAAGGTCATTCGTATAATAAGCGTCAAAAATCTTTGAAGGTGCGTCTTTAAGGATGGTTATAACCTCTTCGTTATTTGCTTCGATATCTCCCGATGCAACTGCCCACATTTTGCCCAGCACGTTCATTGCTTGTTCACGTACCACATGTTTCCTGTCTTTGACTCGCTCTGCTAACACTGAAAGAAGAGAATCTGGCGCGGAAAGGCCGCCGTCAGCTCCAAGTTTCTTGATGACATCCTTATAGCCAAACTTGGCGATGGCCTCTACCGCAGCAATTCGAACCTTTTCATCAGCATCTCCAAGGGCCTTCGTAAGTCCGCTTACTAAGCTCTTTGATGCGGCAGTATTCAACCCAGTACCTCCCGCTGAAGTGAGTAGTATCCTTCCAATGGCTGTGGCCCAGGAGGCTCGTACGGAAGCAGACTTATCCTGGCGGCGGGTCAGGAAGCTTTCATAGGTCGAGGAATGGACTTGTGAAAAGGGCTTAGGAGATATAGGGGTTAGAAGAGCATTCACTGGTGAGAGGGCCTCCGTATCCTCGTTTAATGAATGGTGAGGATAAGCAGCAGGGTCCATGGGCGGATCGGCAGGTGGACCTGCAATACCGATGCCAGCTGCTAGATCACCGATAGTCTGTGTTGCGAGCAGACGAAGAGATATGGAGTCTGCGGATAACTCGGCCTCAAGCTGGGGGATGACGTTCTGCAGCACATCAGGACAAGCTCGCCATAATTCTCGTATTAATCTATGGGCCTTGTTCAGATCCTTAATGTTCTCTCCCTCGTCTTCCGAGTCGTCCAAACTATTCCGGCGTTGCTTCATCCCGTTCATGCCCGAGGAGCCAGAAGCATCCAGGATAACGTTGTTAAAGTATTGGCTGATGTAGCTTGTCAGTTTCTCCGGACAAGCATTACATATCGCTTTCGCCATATTATAAGCCGGGGGGTAGTCTTTCATTAATAGAGTGCCTTGTTTGGCGTCAATAACCCCAGTTGCACCTTTTTTACCTTTGCCAGCGGAGGTAGCTAACGACTGGTCTATAGCTCGAGGATCAACGCGTAAGAATTGTGCAACAATCACGTCAATCACCTCCGGCGCTAAGTTCGGTGCCTCGTCAATAATTGGGGCAAGAAGTCTCGTCATATCATATTCAACGTTCTTGGCTAAATCCTCTCCGGTTGATGCCTTTGAGGACCCTGATACTATATCGAAACATGATGAGAAAAGGGGAAGGATCAAGGTATCGGGTGCATGAACATCTGTAAGCAACACAATACTTTTGACATCCGCCAATGATGAAAGGACATATATGTGCTGGTCATTATATGCATTGGACGGGTCTGCTAGCGCGGGTATTATCGAGGTCACGATCAAGGTGAAGATGTCCTATAATCGCATGAAAAGGATAAGTCACGGTAACAATGTATATGAAAAGATGAGCCATATATAAGTACCTTTAATTGATTGACGGTAAAAGGAGCATTGGGGGCACATAAGCGCAATATATCAACAACGCAACAGGCTGTCCATGCGCGAACACCTTTATCCCTATGTCCCAGTAGGTGTCCTTCCGCAAGCTCTTGTGAGACCTTAGTCAATGAGCTTCGATCTGTATCTTCCTGATCTAGCGTTCGCAATTCAGAACCTAGTTCCTCAAGGCGTTGGAGGAGGTGTGCAACAGGTATAGCCTTCCCAGCCCGCCATGAGAGCGTCTGATTAAATTGAAGTTGGTGCAACGAAGTATTCCCGCCCTGCTCCTGCGCAGATTGTTCTTCTTCTTCCTCCTCCTCCTCTTCCACATCCACAGTTTCTTCTACAACTTTGGCCGGCGCCTTTGCGGCTTTCGCGTGTCTTGTGCGCGCGGGCATCGTATTACGGGCTCCTGACGGTGACCAAGCTCTAAGATGGTATAAAATAGTACTCTTAGGGTTTAACGGGATTCAATCGACCATGCGCCCCCCTGGAGAAGGCCCTCGTAGTATGAAGTGTCAAGTTTTCCGCTCGCGGATGGTTGGCTCCTTCACCGTCCAGCTCGGTGTTGGCCCAGGGCGCCCTTGGGGTACGCTTATGACAGATTCGAAGATGCCGGAGTGAGAGAGCCTTGAACAACTCAACACAGCCGACCAGATATCCCAATATACCTCACGAGGAGCCGTACTTATCAGCTTCAACTTGCGGAACCCGCTTCTTTACTCTCGTTCAAGCTTGCCCAGTTCAAAAGTTATCTCGATGCGCGAGCGCGTTTCGTCTTATGTAACCCAAATAGTATATCACGTGAGCGGCTTTACACGTGATTAGGTATCGACCGTTTTGAAGCTTAAAAATCAGCGTTTTATATTCAATATATGCAATAGTAATTCTAGGAGAGAGTAAGAATGGCTGAGGTAGGAATGTGATATATATTATGATAATTATGTCAAAGCTGGTAACAAATCTAAAAGAACACCGTCCATATATGCATACATACAAAACTCCATGAACACCCAACCTTTCCGCTTTTTAGTGATGAGAGAAGAAAAGAATACAAAAAATGTATATACCCTCACACTTTCGGAACGAAGCGACTCATAGCCCTGATTCTAGCCCCGTATACATAAAACAGTATGGGAACAGGAATCATGGCCACCGTTATAAAGCCCAACAGACTGCCAGCCCATGCAACTCCAAGGTTGTGGAACATCTGTGAGGCGAACATAGGAAAGGCAGCTCCCAGAAGACTGCGGATGAATGTGTTCGCTGCCAGTGCTGAATTGGCATACACAAGATAGACGTCGACGACATAGTTAATGCCTTGCAAGAAAATGATGATCAAGCCAAAGCCGATGGGTATACCAGCGATCACTTGGGGCACCCATGTGATATGTGGTGATGATGTCCAAGAGAACCAGAACAAGCCTGCAGGTAGAGTGAAGGCAGCGAATATCATAGGTGGTAGACGATCTTCTGGAACAAGGCGTCCGGTTGCTTTGAATTTTCGCGCGTATTGATGTTTGCTTATGTAGATGAGAACAGCACATCCCAGTAGGATGCCAATAGCGAGGCCAATAAATGGAAGAGCTGCGACACCAGGGTGTTTCCAGCCTCGGACTTCCTGGAAAGAGATTGGGTAGGCGAAGAAAAAGAGGTAGAGGATTCCGTAAACGATAGCAAGGTAGAGGGTGGTTAGAGAGAGAATTGGCTCTAGGATCAACATCTCAAACGGACGACTTAGATATTTATTGATTATATCGTTGAATGTCAGGGGTGATTCGTCAAGGGTCGAATGGAGAGCCCAGTTCTTCGTTTCGTATCGAAGTCGTGCAGCTCGATTCTGTAAAATCACTGGTGCGAAGGTCTCGGGAAGGGTGAAAACAGCAGCAAGTCCAACAGCGGCATCGATGATGAGTGTAATCCAAGAGGTCCATCGCCAACCCAGGTGTGAAGGGACGATGAAGCCGCCAATGATCGGCCCAGCAGTCGGTCCCAAGAATGTTGCGGCGCAGAAACCAGCTGCTGCGATGCCACGGTCAACAGGCTCCCAAATATCAACCAGAGCGCCACCAACGACTGCAAGAGTAACAGAGCCAAATGCTCCGACCAAAAATCGACATATCAGGATAGTTGCGAGGTTCTGTGCTACAGCAACGGGAATCTGGAAAATAGCTGCAATGATAAAGCAGATGAGCATGGGAAGACGTCGACCATATACTTCGGAAAGGGGTCCCCAGATTATAGGCCCAAGAGCAAATCCCTTTCATCCCAATTAGTAACCTTTTTGGCTTCACCGGCAGGCATCATATTGTATGCACTCACCAATACGATAAGACTCGTTGCAAGGGTAGTAACTTCTACTGATACACCATAAATCTCTGCCGTTACCGCCGTGGCTTGACTGAAGACGCTGCTCGCGAAGGTGATACAGAAGGTCAAGAGGGATAGCATCATAGTGATGTACCATTTTCGCATACGGCTGAAATTCCTTGGGTTCTCGGGGTCGTCAGGGCCATCCCAGGTCACAATATCCGGATTCTTTGGAGGTTCATCGTGTATTGATTGTGGAGGCGAGACAATGGATCCGGGTCTTTCCCCTTTTTCAAGGTCTCTCTCGCCTAAGGCCGACTCTTCGGATGAGTTGATGTTATTCTGAGATGCTTCTAAGCCATGAGGCTGGGTTTTTGGATCCATCGAGTAAGATGCGTTTGTATTCTCTGCCATGTATACCACACTGAGTATGCTAACTAGTAGCGTAAGTATAATAGAAAGCTAGACAACTAGAGAAATGGTCTTTGGTTATTCACATCCATAATTAGCCAACAACTGAATACATACACGGATATATATATATCCAAGAGGACTATTCGAAATGCATCAGGGGCTTTGACAGCACTCGGAGCCGACTTATCCAGGACCGACAGCTGTCCCGAGATGACATATCCTCTCGAGTGTGCGGACGCAAAGGAGCGTATCGATTAATAAAACAGAGTTCCTCTGATGCTTGTACTCGATACTTCGCATCCTTCGGATGCTAGCACAGTAAGTTGCATATCCATACATGTAGCTTGGACATGATATTAGGTATACACCCCGGCAGAAGTTTGCCGGTGAAAAGGACAAGTTATTTTCTAGCCCCGGAAGTCTAGAAAAGAAATAAAATAGATCAGCAGTAGCCAACGTCCAGTATGCAGTTGGGTATAAAACATCATTCGTCCATGGTCTTTCGAACAGACAAGGGCCTACCAAAGAACTCCGGGCCTGCTGACATGACGTCACAGCCATGTCCATTTCGCTCCGAAAAGATGCATATTATTATGAACTGCTTCTCGTATCATATCTGTCTGCAGACTTATCATTTAATTCCTGCACAGATGAAGGCTTGGGCCAAACAGCTCCTGTAGGCATGCCGTCCCCGGCCGGCCCACGACCGACGGTGTCATAACTAGCGCTGTCCCATATATATAAGGTTGACAATCGGACTTAAGAGGATTCGGCCCACGTTATCAACCTGGTAAGTCCGATAGTTAAATAAAACGACATGTTGGAGGAAGATGGTTATTGTTGTCAGTCGCTCGAAAAGTGGCTCGCATAACTAGTACCTAAGCTCACCAGGTTCCCCAACTTGTTCTTCTGAGTGAGGCTGCAACGTCGGCAGTCAAAAGGCGAGCGTCTCTCCGTTTATGCCGCTATGTATAGGATTTGCTCTGCTGAGAATGCGCCCGCCGTGCCCGTATTCTAGAGTCTATTATCCGATTAGCTATAGCGCAACGACCAGAATGCACGCGAAATTAGGCAAACATTTAAACAGCTTCTGAGTATGTACAAGCCCACCCTTCTCAGACCAGGTAAGCCTTTAAAACGAAAAGATGCTGATAGTTTGCAGACAAGATGAATGAGAATATGCACAGGAGAAAGGAATCGCCTCGTTAATATTATTTAAATATAATACATGCTGGTGTATATGAATCAATTCCAAATATTTTCTTTCGCCGATGCCGCGTAGGAGTTCATTCAGTCTTGATGGGTCGTTAATATATTCATTAAAAGAGGGATCAGGACGAAGCCAGCGCCGATCCCGCGCCACTACTATCGCTGGCTTCGTTGGACCTTAGATCCCGTAGAATTGAAATTGCTTTGTTGACCTCCTCACTTGCAATGATAGCGAGTTTTGACTTGGTCTCAGAGTCAAGAACACCAGAAGCATCCACCTGGTCGTACAGAAGGCGGGATATCCTGCGGTTGATATCGGTATATTCTTCTTTAGATACCTCGTTCCGACGATAATACGGCTTCAAAACAGAGCTGACCATCTTTTGGAGACGAGATTTGGTAGAGAGAGATAGGCCGCGAGCCGGTGAAGTTTCATCAGAACGCAGATGAGGAGGTGAAGGGGAGAGGTCGTGGTGGGCTGAGAAGGCGGCGGAAATGCGGCCCCGGGGATGTTTTGTGTTTTCTGTTGATAATGGATTTGGTGGGGGTGGAGGAGAGCGGGAAGGAGAGAATTCTGGAGAGGAGAAGTCGGGGTCGCTTGGGACAGGGTCGAGGGGGTTCGAAGAATGGTTGTGAGGAGGTGGTGTGATAGATGATGGGCGGGAAGAGGAGCGGCTGGAGGAAAGTGGGGATAGTGCAGGTGACGATGGGCCGGAAGAGCTTATGTTGGTAGGGTTATAGGATAAGGGGGTAAGCCGATATGGAGGATTATTCACGTTGGGTGTGGAGGACTCTTCAACTTCCTTGAGTAAGGATTGAAGGAAACTAGGTCCGGAAGGTGGAGAGTGGCCGGGGAGGCTGTGGTCATCGGTATTGGCTAGTCGGCTACGGCTTGATGACTCTCCTCCGTGGTCAAGGATGTCTGCCAGGGCCTCTGGGCGTTTAGTCCGCGGCCGTTTTAGCTTTCTTTCCGGCTGAGTTGGCTCCGGCTCAACTGGAGACGCAGTTGGGGATTTTCTCTTTCGTCGGTTGAGAGTTGGCCCTTCTTGAATAGCATTGGCTCGCTCAAAAGCGTTCCATGCTCTGATTTCATCCACAGATTCCGGCTCAGGGGTTTGAATTCTAGGCCGCGGGCGCGATGGCCAGCCTCTTCGCATCTCGAGTAGAGCAGGGACGGCTTCCCTGAATCGATTCGATCCACCTTGCCGTTCAGCAACTCGAGATCTCTGTTCCCAAGCTCTAGACTCTCTCGTATCCGAAGCATCGTATCTCTGTTGCTGTAGAATACGCTCTGCCGCATCCTCGTCATCAAATGGAAAATCAAGGTCGAGGTTGAGCTGGTACCAGACGGATTGCCACACTCGGGCCCAGTTAAAGGCATGCACCTGGTTGTTATTCCGAGCCCTACGTTGATCTGCCCGGGTGCGTCGACGGCTCCGGGATTGGGAGAGCTGGGCAGGCGTGCGGACGCGCCGGGACTCACATTGGACGCAAAACCATTCTCCAGAAGGGACGGAATCCAGGCCAACGCAATAAGTATGAGACGCAATATTGCATCCATCGCATAGGACGAGCACAGTCTCGTTGTCGTCATCACCACAGATTGGGCACGGCTGAAAGTCATCCGGTTGATCAAGCAAATCATCCACTATCATAGATGGATCGATATCGGCAACCTGAACGCGATCTTCAACAACGTATGACGAGATGGCAGGGCCTGCAAATCGAAACCACAGAGTCAGCACCCGGCTCCATCAATCAATGAGGTCTCTCGCATGGAAGATGAAATACACATACCTCCGACCTTGGATAATAATTCGACCACATTGAAGTTCTGTCTACAAATGGGACAGCTGTTTGCCCGTTCCACCCATGGCTTCAGGCAATCGTTATGCAGGTTATGGCCGCAAGGAAGTAGGTGGGCGACCTCGACAGCCTCTGTGCCCCTGCTCTCCTTGGAGGCGTCGCTCTCTTCTGTGTCTGGTCTTGGCACAACGTCAGCGGCATCGATACTGTGGTTGTCGCCTTCGCCAAGGTCGCCTAAGCACACAATACATGTGTCTGACATTGTGGATGTAAAGGATGTCGGGAGTGCAGCTTGCAGGCGTGGTGAGCGGCATGAAGAGCAGAGAAGGTGAGCAAGAGCAGCTTTTCGCGCAACAAGTAAAAAAGGTCGGAAACAAGATGTAAGAAGTTGTGGGGGACGAACAAGCGGCCGTTCTTTTTGAAGGCCTGGGCGGATGGCGCGCTAGGCCGCTTTAGGCATAGCGCGGCCAACGTGACTTGCACTCATGACTTTTAAGGTTAGGTCAGCATCACCTGACTTAGCTTAGTAAGAGGCCCGGTGCGGCCTCAAGGGCAGGGGTAGCGAGGGAGTAAAGGAGAGTAGCAAGTTAGCAGCATAGCGGAGGAAGAAAATAAAAAGACTGGTTGAGGCTTCGACTGACCTGGGTTACAGGTTGCCTCTATATCGACACTACGAGGTGCTGCTTTCGCTGCCAAAAGTCCGCGCCGGGGGCAGATATTATCCATGAGGGAACGCGGCTGGTTGATGGGTCGCCAGGACTAGGTAAGAGAATTAATAAGAAAGAGAGGTAGGAGATGGAGAGAGATAGCCAAGGACGTATGGCGGCGCCGGCCAGGTAAAGCAATGGTATTTTTTTATATTTTGTGTCTTTTTATTGCGTTAACATCTATTGGTAACAGTCGATTCGCCGGAACCTTGTTTTCTTGGGATTGAGCCTGGGCATTTGTGTGCTATCGACATAGAGATAAGCAGGCGACCTATATTCGATCCGTTGCTTTTTGCTTTTGCGCTCCTCCTAGCTCATATAAAAGAGTGTGGAGGGACTGTTTTGAGGGCGTCATCGTCATATGTTATTCTGATATGGAAAATGCAAGAGAGAATCCCCATGTATTAAAACTAGCAACTCCTAATTCCAAACCCAAACTTATACCTCAGCGATTTCTCGTAGACGTCGGATGGTAGATCTGGTGGTGGCAGCTGCTGCGGTGCTATATGTTGCGAACCTCCACGTCAGCCGATTCGAGTCCTTGCGTACTCATCCAAGCATCTCCCCCCCCTTTCAACAAATACCAAAAACTTCGTAGTTCATATAACAGCCTTTTTAACAGAGACCTAGGAATCGACTTACGAGACAGTCCAGGCACCTCCAGCAACGGTCTTGCGGCAGGAGCGGCACTCCCAGATACCAACGGCGGTGCGCTTTACCGAGTTCTTGCCGCAGAATGTGCAGATGTAACGGGCGTGCTGGGTGACTTCCATCTTCTTCACCTGCTTTCGGAGCGAGGCACCGTATCTATAGATCGCCAGGTCAAATTCAGAGTCCATCCATCTTCGTTTGGCGGTTTCGCGTAGTTCGTTTCACCCGTCAAGGAAATTCTGCAAAATCGTACCTGACACCATATTTACCGGTAACACCGACCTCTGCAGAAATCAGTTAGCAAATCTATCAGCCTAGGGCAATGAATTCACAAACTCGTAACGTACTCTTGGTGCGCTTCGTCATCTTGTCGCGCTGGCTATGTGATGCAAGGACAGCGAAAGTTGAGATGTGATGATTGAAAAATCGAAGTGCGACTTTTTTTCCCTCCTTTGATGTTGTGTGTGTTCGCTTACTTGATGGCGAGACTTGGCGAGATCCCGTGATGTATTATACCACGTGATTAAAGCCTCGGCTTGGCCACTAAAGCTTGGCATAGATCTTATCTTAGAGCAGATAAATCAGGGAAAAAGGGGATATACCACCAGAGTACGGAGTGAACGGTCAAGAAAAGCAGACAAGAGGTGCTGTTCCAGTAATTGGATATTGAAGTCCTGCAAATTGAAGCCGTTTTATTGTCTTTGACTCCTCCGTCCACATCACTGGCCAACTTCAATCGGCATGTCTTCCCCTCGGGACCTTGAGATCGTGCTTCTTGGAGCAACTGGGTATACCGGAAAGCTGTGTGCTGAACACATTGCTAAGAGTCTCCCTACCAACCTTGCATGGGGAATTGCAGGTCGGTCCTCCGAAAAGTTGGAGAATTTATCTACGAAGCTGCAGGCACTCAACAAAGATCGCAAACCTCCAGGTATTATATGCTTGCCTGTTTTCCTTCGACCAGACGGGGTATTCGGAAGATTTGATGCTAATTTTATGCTAGAACTGCTGCCGGTTCAATTTAATGACGCTGAATTGAAAACACTTGCCTGCAAAACCAAAGTTGTTATCAACTGTGTCGGTCCATATCGCAAACACTCTACTCCTGTGGTGAAGGCCTGTGCTGAAAATGGCACTCATTATGTTGATGTGTACGGTTAATCAGTTTATTACTTCCACTTTTTTCATACTTACGAATTTCTACCTGTAGGACGGGCGAGGCTCCTTGGGTCAGGGATATGGTCAGCAGGTTCCATGAAGTCGCCAAGTCTACCGGCGCAATTGTACGTACATTCTAACTATACTGTGTCTTCTTAGAGTGCACTATGTCTGACTAGATTCTAGTTGATATCGGCGAACGGTGTTGAGAGTGCACCGGCCGATTTGTTGACCTATGTGATGGCCAAGTCCATCAAAGATCAATTTGGGGTTGTCACAGACGAGACGACAATGTCTCTTTACCACATAAAGTATGCTTCATCCACAGTTTCATCGAGTTGGTTAACAATCTCTAACACTAAAAGCAGGGGCAAATTCAGTGGTGGCACGCTCTCAACTGTTCTTGATTTCTTTGACAACATTGATTCTCAATCCAGTGAGCCCTACTGTATCTCCCTCTCCAAGCCTGCTAAGCCAAAGTCTGTCTCTATCCTGCGCCGAATCTTTGGCGTGCATTATGTTCCAGACATCGGAGTTGGCACCACCTGTGTCTGTGAGGCATGTGACACCGCGATTGTTCACCGTACTAGCTCCCTGATGCCTCAGCTCTTCAATCCGGACTTCAGGTTCTGGGAAAGTATGAAAACCCGCAATATCCTCACCGGTCTTGCCGTGCATTTCACTCTCATAACTGCGGCCGTCGTTTTGCTACTATCCCCTGTTCGGTGGCTGCTACCTAGGTACATATATGCTCCTGGTGAAGGAGTAGCCGAAGACGACAAGGCTGGCTTTTCAATTGAGTACAGAGGTGTTTCGACTGCTAAGCAAGACAAGCCGGGGAAAAAGGATATCAGAATCCTTGGATCCTTCCGTTATGATGGGTGTCCGTACGTGCTCACAGGAATTTTCCTTGCCGAGGCAGCCATCGTTTTGGCTAGGAGTAACAGAGTCGGCCAGGATATTACGGCGGGATATCTCACCCCCGCCTCATTGGAAGTCGAGTATATTGAGAATCTAGAGAAGGCTGGTGCACACTTCAAGACTACAGTATTGGAGCAGTAATTTTGGCCGGGGCAAAATAATTGGACGAATACGTTTTAATGAATATGCTGCATAGGAACAACATGCTGTAATTATCAATCCAGGGTGAAAATGTCATTTTGTGAATATTGTTTAACGTGCTTGCAGGAATAAATGTCTGTTTCTATAGTCCACAGTAGCTCAGTTCTTAAAGTTTTTCCTTTCCTGCAAACACGACACTTTCAAACCACCTCTTAATAAGCGCATTGCATGCTTCTGGGGCCTGCCAGAGAGCCCAATGCGAAGCAACAACCTCGCCTTTGGTTAAATTTTTGAGGTTTCGGTCAATATTTCGCGAAAGCTCTGGTCGTAGGGCTGTATCATTGGTTGCTAAGATGAAAAGAACGGGGATATCAATAGATCTGCCGAGGAATCCCTGTTCTTCCTTCCAGTTTTGCTCTCGAGTCCGATACCAGCTCACTATTCATAATTAGTTTATGATAGGTCTCTAGAAATGAAACGGGGATAACTTACATGGCCCATGTAAGCCGGTCCTTGAAAATTCATCAACATAGTAGTCTATTTCCTGTACAAGAAATCCATTAGATTCCCAAAAGACATTGGTGATGAGATTTCATATGCCAGGAGGAGGCTCGAATACATACCGATTTACTAAGTAACGGAGTCTGCTGGATGCCCGGTAACTTTTCCAAAAGTACACCCTTCTCAATACTAAGAGCTCCTTCACCATTTGCTGTCCGGCCACCGTATATGGCATTTAGAAACTGGCGAATCTGTTCCTTAGACCGAAGGATGTTTTCCAAACCGCCATTCGCAAACTGAACCTGATAGCCAAAGAATGGTATTTTTTCCACTACCTTTTCAAGTGGCTGAAACTCTTTGGTCGGCGGCCAGTAAGGGGTGCAGACTGAAAATAAGTGGGTGACAAATGCCGGCTCATAAAGAGCAATACGATAAACGACTGCACCGCCCCTAAAGAATGTATGAGTTCCTGACTTTATTGACACGAAATATGGAATATTTTACCAGTCATGGCCTCCCAGAATAACTTGCGAGGAGCCCAGTTGGCGTGCAAGCTCCTTCATGTCTTTGGCACATTGCATGTAGCCATATCGCCAGGCGGATTCGGGGGTAAACTGCGGAGCTTCCTGTGAATGGTCAACTAAACCTGCTGCCAACTAGAATGAATGATGATATACATACAGTCCGTCCATAACCAATACAGTCAGGCGCAACTACCCTTAGGCCAAGATCGAGAAGGGTGGGAATTTGGTATCTCCAGCCCATGGACAGATCCGGAAAACCATGAATCTATTTCCGGGCCATAGCATTAGAGATGCTTGAAGATAATGAAATACACGTGGTATGAAAGGCCATTACGCACCAAAAAGACTGTTGCTTGATACTTTCCATCTGGAGGCGTTGCAAGAATGTATCCTGTTCCACCGTTAGTGAATCTGTGTATATACGAGCTAGAAGGATATAGAGCTAGCTGATGTGGCCATCAAACAGCCCATTAAACGGAGGAGCAGTACCGTATGTTGTTCCGTTAACGATTGAAGAACAATGCTTGATTCTCGGGTCATCCGGAATATGTATCTTATCAACAGGCATGGTGTCCGATATATGTAGAACAGCTGGATAAAATATGCCGGTTGCGCAACATTAATTTGCAAATAACTGTTTCCCACTATATACTAAATGGCTGCTTCGATGGAAAGACTGGTATATCCAGAGTGAACTGAAGTTGGAAACGGTTTGATTTTATAATGTTGTCGCTACGTACACGGTACCTTGGGAAATAAAGCGGCAATGGTGGTCAGCCGAGGTTAAATTTGAAATCTACACCATAACAACAACAATTGCCGGATTAACGGGCAGATTAGATAATTCTGTTTGCTTAATGTGATTAATCGTACATCCCTTTGAAAAGCTATTCAGCTTGGAAGAGGGCTAGAGGAAAGGCACCTGTTATAGATTGGTGACACGTTCGGGTAATGCCGGCGCTGCCGTTGGAATAGGGTCGCGCATGTACACACAACATGTGAACAGATACCACTATCATGGTACGAGACCTGGTAACCTGCAAGAATTTTGAGAGGTGCTGGGAAAGCGGCTGGTCGGATAGCAGCCCAGTGCAACTTGGATATGCGGAGAGGACATGGGGGTGTATGTAGAGCGCATTAAACGAAGAGAAAAGGGAGAATGGAGAAGGGGAAGGGAGTAGAAGGCGGATAGTCCAACAACCTAGTAAATCACGGCGTCCTCCGTATTCTCCATTAGTACCTCACCAGAGTGTTCTTCATCAAATCCACTTGAGCCCAGGGACTGTGCGGGAGGAGCGGGAACAGATGTTGTGCTGTTTAAGGTTGTCTGCGGAGCCTCACTGGTCTGTTCAAGTGTGTTGTTAGTATTAGAATCCATAGAGTTTGTGGTATCTTCTGTAGCCTTATCCTCAACGGTGTTCAGATCAGGCTGTGTAACAGTATTATCCCGTTTGTCAGTAACTGGCTCGTGCTGTAGTCTAACACGTTGATTCATGTTCGCTTTTTCCTTCTCTATGTTTGTTTTCGCTTCAGCAATCTGATCCTGAATCCTTGCCTCGTCTTGAGGCCGAAGGTACCACGGCCGATAATACTATAGCGCATAGCAATGTCAGCCAGAGTTATATATACATGATGCATGCGGGAAGGCCATTACCAATGGAGGCTCCGCTTTGGTTCGGAGGAAGTGTGCCATTGCAAGCATATTCGAATGACGTATTTCCAGCTGTTTGAGATATTAGTAAAAATAGTAAGAAGGGAGACCTTTGCAGAGTTCGCCCACCGATTGATCATCATATAGAATCTGATCCTTTCTCCTCGCCGCCATAATATCTTCGTATTTCTTTTTGGTTAGCTCATTGTATTCTTTATCTTGCAACTTCAGCTTTGCTTGTTGCTTTTTATCGATCTCAGAGCGCTTTCTTTGCGCCGGCGAGGAAGAGCTTTGAGAAAGGGTCCCAAGTAAAGCACCAAAGAGCCTCCGGCCACGCTTCCGCTCCTCTTCTTTTCCCAATTTATGCTGATTCGCTGCCTTCCCATCTGCTGAACTATTCGCCCGCTGTGTGTTGGAGGTGTTCGACGGTGCTTCAGCCTCAGCAGCGTTTTCGGAGGCCCCGTCTGCACTGAGTCGCCTTCTTTTGCTGCCATTCTCACTTGATGTGCTCTGTCTTCGCTTTGGTGTGTCTGAGTTGGGATACTGTGGAGGTTCTGGGAACGCAACCGCGGACGCAATCGAGCTGTATTTGTATAAGCAAAGTAATATGGAACTCGAGAAACATGAGAATTAGAGTGTAGTACCTACCTTTCTGCCATGAGTAAAAACTATAGCTGAATTTGTCATGAAACGCCGTGCTATTTCGTTATGCTTATGGTGTTTAGCCCTCTTTTACTCTGTCTGTCTTGTGGAGCCTTTTTGGCCTTGAAAAATGCCTGATTATATAAGCAGAACCACCATGCGTTTAGTTCAGCCGCTTGGCTACGTACATATATCAAGGAGTTCATATACCAGATTTGACATTCATAGCAAATGATATGCGGTGGTTGCCCATTGCCGTTTCATACGTCACGAAGCAGCAAGTGAAGTAAAGATACCGAGATAATTAGTTTTATTCCTTGGAAGTTGACGGCTTGGAACTTATGGCCCGAACGAATATTGGGATCTAAACACTGAAGGTGTCCTCGTTATGCCTGGGGTCCTTGCCCTCCTTTGCATAGCTCATTGATAACCGTTCAATCATATGTTGCTCCACCGTTTTGTGAGAGTCTGCAATCCCACCCTCCGGATGCCCAAACTCCTCTATCGGCCGCAGACATGCGTCCAAACAGCCATCAAGAAAGAATACAATGCTATACCTCTCTCTTTCCGGTCGTTTGCAGACAACACGGTGTATGCTACTTTTATATACCCCATTAGTAACCATACTAGCCATATCCCCTATATTGACAACGTAGGCGTCAGGGTTTGGGTTGATGGGCAGCCACACTTGTTTCCCATCTTTCTCCACAAGCACTTCGAGGCCAGGGTTGTCATCTTGAAGGAGTAGGGTAATTACGCCAAAGTCAGTGTGTGCGGACGCTCCATACTGTGGCTTACCGGCCACATCTCCGTGGCGAGCCGCTGATGGATAGTGTAGGAGACGAAGTGGGCATGCCGGGGTTTCGTCCAATCTGATTAAATCGTGCAGCACGGTTGGTACGCCACCAGTCATACTAATGGTGCTGCGCTCACAGGGTATCATTGTATCTCCGATCAATTGCAGGACTTTGAAAGCAAGCTGTTGAACGTTTTTATGGTATCGTTCGCATGGTTCTTGGAATTGTGAGGCAGAGAGCAACGTCGCCGGTGGCCAGACGTTAGAACCCATGAAAAAACGGCCATAGAGAGGATCAGACGGCAGGATATCACTGCCTACATAGTAACCCTGGTATGAACCAAATTTTAGCAAGGAGGAACTGGTAATTAATGGATCGGGCGCCCATCAGCGCAACACGAGTTACATGAGCAAAACGGTGACCAAGGAAAAGAAAGGTCCACACCAATCACAAAGATACATCTTTGGGCATCTCACCTCCTTTAAATCTGGTAATACACCTTCCTCGTATGACTGACTAGCCAACACATCATACCCCCTATGGCCAATGAAGTGTGCGGCATTGAGCTTCTTTTTTTCTTCCAAGGGCAACGCAAAAAAGGCGTGTGCTGCATCGAAGACACTCTTCTGCTGCTCCTTGGAGATGCCGTGTCCAGTTATCTGAAAGAAGCCCGTTGAAGTGCATGCTTCTCGCACATCATCAATAACTTTCCTGGCGGCTTTGGACTTGGGATCTTCGAGGTAAGGTGATATATCGACTGTGGGAACATTGGGAGAGCTGCCCTTCGTCATGTTTCTGCTGTTCCCGGTAGGCCGTGATACTATGCAGCTATATCTTTAAGCAGCAACTGTTTCGAATATTCCATCTGAACTAGCTGCTGGAGGCGAATGAAATATAACTTGCAGTTGCTCCTCGGATAACTCATAAACATGCTTCTCACTGTTGCACTAACAAAATAGCCGGGCCCATTTGAATATGCAAGCTCAATATTTTATACCTAAGTTTTTGCTGCTTAACAACTTATCCAGCCTACCACGGAAATTCATACACACATTCGCCATCTAGTCCGGATTCCGGAAATGAAGTGTTGGAATGTTGATTCCACCCGCTAATGAGGCTGTTGATGGACATCACTCAGTCCTCTGTGTAAATGTTGCGTCCTCGTTACACGTCCACTTGCAAAATGATATGACTAGGTTGATCAAGCAACGAGGCATTCGCACCGGAAGTAACGCCATAGTAAGCGTTGTGTAACATTTTCTGGAGGCCCAAGAGAGGGACCTGAGTATTACACATAGGCCTAGGCCATCCGGCTCTTTGGGAGTTCTGGAGTGAACGAGGCAAAAAGTGCTGAAGACGGGTAATGGTAGATGAGAAAAGAGTTAGGTAACCCTAGACTTAATGGGCGAGTAAATCTGCGGTTCATCTAAGAATAGCCTATCTTGAATGCGGCCCTCTCTTAAAATTGTAGCTCATATGCTAGATCCACGCACCGCTGAATTGAGCTCCATACTGGGAATATGGAAAGCTAAAAATGGATAAAGAATGGATGGTTGATATCTGGAGTTTTGACCTCTCCGATTGAAAAGTTAGAAATATTATTGAACATAGAGAAAATGAGTCTCCCTTTCCCAGCCGACAGACAATATGCTCCTATATATCAAATTGGACGTAAAAGGGAGGAACTTGATAATGATCTTAGTTACGTTTCAATTGGAAGGGTGTATCTATTCTAATGAAAAGCTATATTTTCCGTCAAACAAGCTATATGTAGCTTTTTTTATACCTTGCCCTTTAATCACCTACAAAGGAACCTCCTAAAATGATCTCCGTCAAGCCAAAGAAATTGAAGCTGAATGTAATTTCTTTTCATGCCTAGGTAATCATTTGATTTTAGTGTTGCAATAATCATGCGTTACGTTGAACGAGAAAACATTGAAAAAAGTTCTATTCTCACCTCTTGAACTTGCCAAAAAAGGAAGGACAAAACAATGATCGTATAATGAAATATATTAAGCCTCGGAATAGAGGAAATATGGCAGCTTTCATCTGATATCAAGATTTTGTGAGTCCTAGGCTGCCATCACCTGAACTGAAGCCTGAGCTGGCCCTCATGGATGAGGATGGCGACATGGGTATACCCCCGTCTCTGTTTCAAAGGAAAAAATTGGTACTATCCAGCTCCAATAGTCAGGGGCTATGGTGTAAATGCTTGCAGCAAACCGGAAAAATAACCACATGGTCTTATAATACAGAACGCCCATAGAACGATAGGATGGCCAAGATCTGTGTTTCCATCCTTCCCAAACGACAGGAAAAACAATGAACGTGTGGCATTTGGCCATCATCAAAGAGCGAAGAATTATTTGCCTGTTGTAAAAGACATCGGGTGCCGTCGTGAATATGGACAATATGCGAGAATTGAAGCCTCGAAAGCTGTGGTCCGAAAAGGAAGATAATGTGCTGCGAAGTGAGGTGGCCAGACAAGGTGAGTGGCCAGTCTTCTTGATAAAAACGTAAGATTGAGCCGAAAAGGAGAGGATTAAGATCACCATGAGTATGGCTGACGAATCCCTCAACTAGCGGAACAAGGAAAAGCAAAAGACTGGCGAACGATTGCTGAGAAACTTCCTGGTCGAAGCAATAAAGGTCACTTCAATTCTTGGATTTGTTTCTATACAAAGGGGTCCCTAAGTCTAATTTCTGATCAGACTGCAGAAAACGTTGGATCAAATTAGATGGTCCGGTAAAAAAAGGCCCATGGAGCCAGGAAGAAGACCAGCGTCTTCATAAAGCAGTATTGCTCCATTCAAACGTGTTAGTCCCCATCAGAGAAGTTCGAGTGTCGCAATTCTAACTCGAAGCCGAGCTGACAATCACTCGTGGAATATTAGCTGGACAGAAGTTGCGCAGGTCGTGGGTACACGACATGCTGATCGTTAGTTACCCCTAAGTTGTTTTGGACTATACCATAACGAGGGGTTCTTGGATAAATTATATATTTTGGAGAAGCTTTAGAAGCTAATGTATTCAACAGAATGCGCCAAACGTTGGCTGCATTTCCTCAATCCAAGTTTAAATCATGGTGAATGGAGTGAGCAGGAAGATGCGCGCCTCTTGGCCGCCGTTGAGAGAGGTGGACGCAACTGGAGAAAGATTGTGGACGAGATCCTGCAAGGACGATCAGCCACGGACGCTAAAAACAGGTAAGACGAGCGCATAAAACTAAAGGAAAAGAATTTGCCAGAATATTTACAGCCCTTACCTAGACACGCAATCCTCCAGAGGAATAGAAAGAATGGAGCCAGTACAGGCCCAGACCGTCAAAGAGCCTCCTTTTCTAGACGTCGCAGAAACGGCATCACTCTTGAAACTGCGGAGAATAATGACACGAATAGTTGGTGGCCAACCGACTCCATGGATCTGATGAGAGATATTCTCCATTATAATGTTCCTATAAGCTCAGCTGAGGCTGAACTTCCGAGTGGTAGTAATATCGATTCACCCCTCATAGAGCAGCCTAGCCAGGTGCTCGTCTCCCTACCCAAAGAGGCTCCAATGCACGAATATCCACAAAGCTATGGAAACATGGGGGAATCGTCTAGTTGGCAAGTCGGCCCCAGTAGCCATTCTTATCAGGAGAAAATGAACGATCATGGATTCGAGTTTCCGGCAAACTGTGTTCCTGGATCGTTCGGGAACGGCAATGATGGTTGCATGGGGATCACTGATACCTTTTTCGAAGCGCTGACAACTATGACGGAGATGGAAGGCGCAGTTGGCTTCCAAACGCCATCAGACTCTTCGCATTCAGCGGAATGCCTTCTAGCAACTCAGGAAACGAAGGGTGCAATCGGCCATACCGGAGGAGAAGAACCTGTTAAAGAAGGCGGAGAGGACGACGAAGAAGAAGAGAACGAGTGCATTCGTGGAGCATGGATGGAAAGAAGTGAAGAGTTACTTATCAATAGTGAGTACCATGATCCATCTATGCCCTCCATAGAGGAGATCCTAGGGACAGTTTCGAAGGAAAATCGCAAAAGCACAATGATATTGCAGCACATGCAGTCAGACCAGGTTGGACAGGTGTTGGGGTTTCTTTTCTCTTCAAGCTCTGCTGTAGATGTCAAAATCATCAGTGAGGATTAGCACCTGGGGAAAGAATATATCGGCCTGTGGATTATTATGAGTTAGGAGGATTTTCTAAATTTGAGCAATATCTAGATTAATAATGAGGCAAAGCGTACGTACAACCACTTACCCCCTCTTCTCAGTGTGAGAGACTTTCTTTCCGGAATTTCCTTCCAGGCTTTGTAAATAAACCCGTGTTGAGCCCCCAACAGGCTGAGCCATAGACGTGTAGCCCTTGGTACAAAACTCGCAGGATGTATTCCTATTATAACAGAAAGCTATGAACTTCTGTTCTATAAAGAACCGGAGGCTTGATTCCTGTCCTTGTTGAATATTACGATCACGCCCACTACACCACGGCTGGCGATCCTAGAGGAATCAGGTTAGCATTGATTTATCCAGGATTGCTAATAAGAGGGAAGAGAAAATACCGAAAACGTTTCCGAAGCTATTGTAGGCATATAAATGCTGTCTTTAGAGCATGATGAAACTCGGCATACCGACCTTCTGTTTTCACCTAGAATCGAGCACAAAATAAATGATACCCTCTCCTATCCCTTAACTATATACTAGCAGCAGTAAACAGCACCCACAGGTATATCATACCGCAATGTTTGGAGGTGGAGAGTATGTATAAGATATACTCCGTGAAATCGCTTCCTTAAAATATTCATTTTTTGTGTCAAGAAAAAAAAAATGTATATATAAATATATATATTAAAGTGCTGAATTCCCCCAAGATATTGTAGTTTCGATTGAAACAGTAGCGTCATTATTTATTGACCACATGAAGCTAGCCAAGCTGAGCTTGCCTATTGGAGGAACTGTCGACTTTGGCGCATAAAATGAGATTTGGGCTTGAAAGGACGACTCTTGCGAATGATGCAAATGATATATGGGTTTGTTGTACACCGTGAGAAGTAAAATGGTGTATCCTTGAGCAATCTTCCGGAATTAAGGCCACGCTGCACGATAACCCCGATATACTCAGCTCCCGCTTACACATGACCGCACGGAGACGGTGAGAATATGAGAAGCCGCAAGTAGACAAGATCGTTCGACAGCACAGGGGAAACACAGGATAGCAGAGTCAGTGTCCGCAATATCATGAAGGGATAGATTGCCTAGGTTCTTGACGCAATGGTGACAAGGTCGCAGGCAAGCCGTGGAGTTGCTGATAATCTGTGCTAGGTACGCGCGTATATGGGAGCCCTGCTCAACACTTACCTGAAATTTTTTCTGTTTCTCACACTTCCAGAAGTCTGGAGGCTCGAAGAGAAAAAGAAAAGGAAAAACACTGAGAGTCCTGTCCTCTATTCCGCCTCAGCTTTGCATTCGGCCTCTTTCAAGGCCCCCATAACCTGGCACACTCAGCACGCCTTTAAATGTTCATGGCCACACTGCAACATCATACGGAGTATCAACATACTATACCACCTCTTGTTAGTGGCAAATCTAGCTGTTCAAACGCTTTCTCAAGCATCGTCAGCAACAGCAGAGGCGGAAGAGACGACGTTGCGATAAGCATCACTAAGACGGAGCTTGTCAAATTGTTAGTTTTTAAGCATGACTAGTCCAAACGCCCCAGATCTTGGCGACCCGTCAACCGTCAACGAACACAACAACAATGCGAGCTTGAGGGGTGCAGACAGACATGGACGAGGAGAAGACTGCAGCGATGGAGGGGTTTTTCTTACACTGGAAGAGCAGCGGACTTCGGAAGATGAATTTTGCACCACAGGTTTGCGCCTGTTCTTTATTCTGAGCTCACTTCTGGTGTCAGTCTTCTGTCAGGCTCTGGATGATACCATTATCGCAACTGCAATTCCCCCAATTACCGACCATTTTCGCCGTCTCAGCCATGTTGGCTGGTACGGATCCGTTTATCTCCTAACAAACTGTGCCTTTCAACTATTCTATGGCAAACTCTACAAGATTTTCCCTCTCCGGTGGGTTTTCTTGAGCGCCCTTTTCATCTTTGAGCTTGGCTCGTTAGTCGCAGCTATAGCCCCTAAAAGCGAAACATTGATAACCGGCCGTGCTATTGCTGGGATCGGTGCGGCTGGAATAACCAGTGGCGCAATGACTATCATGGCACATACAGCGCCTGTTCGTTGGCGCCCGATATTTACTAGTCTGATAGGTGCTGTGTATGGGATTGCTAGCGTTGTTGGCCCAATATTAGGGGGAGTGTTCGCCGAGAAAGTCAGCTGGCGATGGATATTTTACCTAAATCTTCCCCTTGGCGGCGCTTCTGCTTTGATCCTCTCGCTGTCGCTCAAGAGCCTACCACCCAGTGCCCATGGCCAGAATTTATCGATCGCTATCATGATTAAACGACTAGACGTGGTAGGGACATTTACTTTTATTGCGAGTATTGCGTGTCTCCTCACAGCACTGCAGTATGGTGGAACAACAGCGCCGTGGTCATCTGGCCTTGTCGTTGCTCTTCTGACATTATTTTCAGTACTTTTGGCAACATTTGTTCTAGCTCAAATCCTCCAAAAAGACGAAAATGCAACAATTCCAACACATATTGCAAAAAACAGAAACATGGCGTTTGGGGCTTTGTTCGCAATCTGCCAGGGGGGTGCGTTCAACATCTTCATCTTTTACCTGCCGTTGTACTTTCAGGTCATAAAAGATGCAAGTCCAATTAGATCAGGAATCAATTATTTACCATTGATCCTGATTAACACCGTTGGTATTATCATATCTGGCATTCTGACTACAAAGCTTGGTTATTACATGCCATGGATTTGGTTCTCCAGCCTTACCATGCCTATTGGAGCTGGCCTTTTGACAACATTAGCAGTTGACTCGAGAACTAGCCAATGGGTAGGATATCAGTTTTTATTCGCAATTGGGTCAGGATTTGGCCTACAACAGCCGTTTGTGACCGCGCAGACGGCTTTACCACTTGAAGAAGTTAGTACCGGCATGGCAATTATGTTATTCTCCCAGCTTGGTGGAGGGGCCATTTTTGTTCCCGTTGCACAAAGCAGTTTTATATCCCAACTTGTGACCAGCGTCGGGGCAATGGGAATTCCAGGTTTGGACCCTCGTCAACTTATCAGCCTAGGTGCGACGCAATTCAGGCAAATTATCCCCGCTAAGGATATTCCGAGAGTGATTCTGGCATACAACGATGGTCTGCGAGAGGCATTCAAGATTGCGCTTATCCTAGCCTGCCTGTCTATTATTGGGCCTCTGGGCATGAAGTGGGTAGTAGTGAAACCACAGAGTAACAGGGAGAATATGGCAACGGTAAGCCAGGATAAGGAGTAGTTAGGTAAATATATGGGAGGGAAGTGCTGTTCTTTTATTTATATCTACCAAGCAAGCATCGGGCAAGCAAAGTAGACCTAAATATCACTCACTTTGCACCGTATAACTAAAATAAGACTTAATACCATTTCAGACGACATTATAATAACGTACTGATGAATCCACTGGAGTGTCACTATTACTATTCTCGTAACTTGCTTCCCATCCTAAGAGATGTCTAACCGGTAGTTACGTTGAACCTCTTCATACCCCTTATTACCTGCCAAGCCCCTGAAATACACCATCACGTGATTATTTTATCGGATAAACTCTTCTCCTTAGACGAACCTTAAACCCACGTTGAGTTACGAACCATCGGTTCATCACAACCCAGTCACCACCTTCATCAGGGTCGAGAAGTTCAAACTATTCGAGGAGATAGCGATATTAGCTAGCCATAATTGCTGGGGTGCTTCATAAAATTTACCTGGAAACGCCTTAACAATGTCGGCACAACTTTATATATCTCCAAAAGGGCGATATTCTTGCCTATACAGTTACGATGACCAGCACCAAACTAGATATAGATGAGCTTAGTTCGGCTGTTGAATAGACAAGACGTGATCAACCACTTACTGTGAGAAGGCATTTTTCCATATATTTTGCGTGCTCTGGCTCGCAGAGCCATCTCTCTGGCCGCCATTTATCACAATCGTCACCAAATGTTGCTTTGTGGTGATGGGTCACCCAAGAACTCATGCCAACCACAGTTCCACCCTCCAGCCGCTGGCCACAGACAGTGGCCCCTTCAGGAGGAACTACTCTCTCCATAGGAAGTCCAAGTGGAGGGTGCATTCGACCTGCTTCGTTGATGCACGCGTTGAAATATGGAAGGTCCTTTGCTTGCCTAAACCCAGCAAGTTCGTCAAGGTTTCCAGCATCTGCCGCTTCATCGAATTCTGAAACCAGGCGTTTAAGAGTACCTGGATTGTGGAGAAGATAATAGAACATGGCTCTTAGGAACATTGCAGTGCTGTCACTGCCTGCAGTAATATTTGAGGAAGTCCACACTAAGAGAGCGCTTTGAGAGCCCACGATTCATCTGTTAGCTTGTATACTCCATAAAAGGGTAGATTCGACTTACAATGGAGGCACTGCTGGGTCATTAGCTTCTACTTCCATGAAGCGTGAAAGCATGTCACGGCTGTTTATTTTCCACTCTTTCTGAAGTTCACCCTTTTCGATTTTCCGCCTTTCCTGGACTCTACGCATCGCAAAGATTACCCCAGGGCTTTGGATGTTCTTCCTAAAGAGGCGCAAAATGGGGTTATTTGTCCAGATGTCTCCTAACCAGGGCATTTGCGTGACCTTTCACCCCAAGTTAGATGTGGCCGAATTTTTTTGGAAACAGGAAGCATCTTACCAATGCAGTCTTTTGGAGTGTACTCCAAAGCTCCGCCATTACCCCGTCTATATCCTCTCCCTTTTCCATAAATCCAAATCGATGGGAAAATGTTAATTCTCCCATGACATCGAAAGCGAACATTTGCAACCACTGTCCAAAATCGCATGGAATTGTTTTCTCTCTTCCATTTTCTGTCCTGGAAAATCTATTCTCAAGCTGTTCACAGAAAACGTCCATTGCAGTATTGACATAAGGCTCGAAGGAGACCAGATGGCTCATCGAATAGACATTTGAGATGGGTCGTTTCAAGGCTCTATGAATCGCCTCATTTTGAGTGGCAAATATTCCTTCAACTGGTTTACTTCGTGTTTTCAGCAATAGGGATCGGTAGAAGTCAGACTGAGTCTATGTAAGTTCATATTTTCATAACCCCTTATCTTTTTTAAAAAAAACACACCTTTGACCATGGTTTTTTGAATGAATATATGGTTCCTATCTCTCTTGGATCTCCGACGCTCACCATGTTCGGACCGAAGCGTACAATGGGACCATACTTTTTGTGTAAGTCGATATGTATTTTATGAGCACGGAAACTCTTGACCCATAGTAAACGGGGAAGGTTGGTGAATCTAGCAAGAAATGGTCCGGGTATATGAGACAAATGATAGTATGATTTGGCTGATGAAATAAACAGGATTATAATAGGAACTAGGACAAAAAGACCCAAGACATGAATGGACTCGAATAGTAAGCCTGGTAATAGTCGAAGGAAATCCATGGCTGCTGTTCAGGAGTGTAGGGTCAATGGCCTCCAGTGGATGATGCAGCGATGGAGACTTTTCTACCAATACAGTAATGGCTGGCCATATTCAGCCAATATTTGGGAATATAAATCAGTATGTACCGCCTGAACTTGTGCCTACTCAGGTCCGGTTACTCAGGTTACCTTCCTTGCTGATAAATCTGCTAATCAGTTCCGGCTTTAAGTTCTTATGGAATGTCTTCTCCATCACAGTTATTGGGGACTATTCGGGTCCGACAGCATACTCAGGACCGCTGGGCGATAATTATGCCATTGGTTCCAAAGCCCGCAGATTGATGCATCCATCTTTCTACAGCACTTCGATCGTTACATCTGATGTTTATTTTATCCTTGATTTAATGGAACATCATCCTTTTGGACCTTTCAGCGCTCGTTCACTAATATTTTGACGTAAGTTGTACGAACACACAGCAAGTTCAACCCTAAGGCGTTCCAAGAGCTACCTGAGTTCGTCATGGTTGGTACAATGTCCGCACCCGCAATGGTCCCTACAATTCACCTATTTGGACCTCAGGCCCTTGCGTTCCGCGAAGAATCTTTCAATAATCTGAAAAACGCCCTAATTAGCACACCGTACAATCAGTGGATTCTAGATATTATAGAAACACTTCCAGGACTGTGGGAGACCGCTTCAAAGGAACTCCCAATTATACAATCACTACCTGGTGGACATCTACTTGAAAACCTAACTATCTGGATTAAAGAAAAAACAGTCACAGAAGCAACATTCCCGCTCCCTAATATCCTCCTTACACCCCTTGTTGTCATCACACATATAACCCAATATCTTCGGTACCTGGAACATATCGATCCTACATGCCTTGGGTTAAACCATCTCCAATCGTCTATCCATACTGAGTCGGAAACACTCGGCCTTTGTACGGGTCTGCTAACAGCTGTTACGGTGTCCAATTCCGCAAATGCAGAGCAATTTCGACACAATGGAGCTGTCGCAATCCGTTTGGCAATGCTTACTGGAGCTCTGGTTGATGCTGAGAATGAAAGTAATTCTGAAGGGGGGACAGTTTCCCTGTCTGTTACTTGGAATTCCTTAAAATCCCAGGTAAAGATGCTAGAAATTCTAAAGCAGTTTCCACAGGTAAGTTCTAAATATAAGCACGCTGCCTAAACTTCAATAATTAAAGTACTTATAATTGCATTTACAGGCCTATATTTCTGTTCTCTATGACGAGAAACGAGCCACAATTACATGCTCTAAGCTTAAGGTTGCAAAATTAGCCAGTCAGCTGAGAACCGATGGCCTTATAGTCGCGGAGCTCAACCTCCACGGATGTTTTCACTTCCAAGGCCACAAAGACGCAGTGGAGTTACTTATCAAATTCTGTAATTCAAAGCCCGAACTTCAATATACAGTCCGTAAAGAAGTAGGCTCCCCTAACCAGAGCTACAAATCGGATTCTGTTAATAATGATGCCAAACTTCATCAAATGGCGTTGAGGTCCATCCTTGTGGAGCAATGTGACTGGTATCGCACCTTCGCAGCTACTTATTCCTCCAATTCGAACAGTTCCCAGCCACAAGTCATTTTATTTGGTTACGATAATTGTGTTCCGCCATCGGTTGCAAGGAATCTTGGGAGAAAATTAATCAATGCCATGAACCTTGAAGAAATATCGTCTTCAATGCCCAGAATCCTGTTGGACCCAGAAGTTACATCTGGTTATACACGAACTACGGACGATATTGCGGTTGTTGGTATGGCTTGTAAAGTTGCCGGAGCCGATGATATTGAGCAGTTTTGGGATATCCTGAGTGCTGGGAAGTCACAGCACACTGAGCCACCTTCTGACCGTTTCCACTTCGGTACTTTCTGGCGCGAACTCGATCCAAAACGGAGATGGTATGGCAATTTTATCACAAATCCTGACACATTCGACCATAGGTTCTTCAAAAAGAGTCCTCGTGAAATGATATCGACAGACCCGCAGCAGCGATGGATGCTTCAAATTGCGTACCAGGCCCTACAGCAGTCGGGGTATTTTTTGTCACTAGACCAAGACAAACACATAGGTTGCTATATCGGTCTTGGATGTGTTGATTACGAACATAATATTGCATGTTATCCCGCGAACGCATTCTCTGCGACTGGAAATTTGAGAAGCTTTGTAGCTGGAAAAGTCAGTCATCATTTTGGTTGGACTGGCCCCTCACTTACTATTGACTCTGCTTGCTCGTCCTCTGCGGTGGCTATTCATCATGCCTGCAGGGCTATTCTTACTGGCGAATGTAGCGCTGCTATTGCTGGGGGTGTAACGATTCTGTCTAGCCCCATATGGTTTCAAAACTTGGCCGGTGCCTCTTTTTTGAGCCCCACAGGCAACTGCAAACCCTTTGATGCCAATGCTGATGGCTATTGTCGAGGAGAGGGGGTTGGTGCCGTGGTCCTAAAAAAGTCGTCCTTAGCCCTTGCGAATGGAGACCAGATACTAGGGATTATTCCCAGCAGTGCAGTTTACCAGAACCAGAACTGTACCCCAATTACTGTTCCTAACGCGGATTCTCTCTCAGGTCTCTTTCGGGATGTCACCCGTAAAGCAGGACTTGAACCAAAACATATCTCTGTTGTCGAGGCTCATGGAACAGGAACTCCGGTTGGTGATCCAGCAGAGTATGAAAGTATTCTTCGGGTATTTGGAGGCCCTAATCGTTTGGATACCCTTTCATTAGGTTCTGTGAAGGGTCTTGTCGGACATGCAGAAACTGCAGCAGGTATCATCTCGTTGATCAAAGTCCTTCTTATGATCCAAGAGAATTCTATTCCACCACAAGCAAGCTTCAACACGATCAATCCTGCTATTAAGCACTCTCCCTCAGACAACATTGAAATCACAACGACCCTGACAAAATGGGACACAGAATTTCGAGCAGCCTTAATCAATAACTACGGAGCATCTGGCTCTAATGCCTCACTTATTGTCACTCAATCACCGGGGCATAGATCACCTACAACAATCCATCAGTCAACTTTCCCCGCGGGGATTAGATACCCATTTTGGTTCTGCGGTAGTGATGAGAATAGTCTTCGAAGATACTTTGCTAGATTCCGCCAATTTTTAGAATCTAGGAAAGCGCTTTCAAAACCCATATCTGTTCCCGACTTAGCATTTAACCTCTATCGTCAATCTAATCGTATGCTTAGCCGCGCATTATTGTTTAGCTGTGAGTCAACAACCGAGATGGAGCAAATTCTCGAAAATTTTGATAACAGCGAGTCTGAAACCCAATCGATAGAACCCCTTACTACCAGGCCAGTTGTTCTATGCTTCGGCGGTCAAATATCTACTTTTATCGGCTTGGACAGAGAAATTTACGATACCTGTAAAATATTCCGCAGGCACCTTGATCAATGCAATCTAATATTCCAATCCCTTGGACTAGAGGACATATTCCCAGAAGTCTTCCAGAGAGAGCCAGTGAAAGACACGGTGAAGCTCCAAACCATGCTTTTTGCAACTCAATACTCTTGTGCCATGGCATGGATAGACTGTAGAATTAAACCAGTCGCTCTTGTTGGCCATAGTTTTGGAGAGTTAACCGCACTCTGTGTTTCCGGAGTGTTGTCTCTAGCTGGGGCGGCAAAAATGATTGCAGGGCGTGCAGGTCTCGTTCGGGATTTATGGGGTCCCGACAAGGGGTTTATGATGGCCATTGAAGCTGATATCCAAGATGTTGAATACCTTTTGCGCGAGTCCAATAGGAAAAACAGAAGTGATCAAGCTGTGGCAATTGCATGTTATAATGGCCCTCGCAGTTTCACCATTGCTGGGCCAGCTCAAGCCACCAAAGCCATTGAAGAATTAATGTCTAATAACTCGACCTTTTCTTCAATGAAGTGGAAAAAATTGAATGTCACGAATGCATATCATTCTACTCTTGTGGAGCCTCTTGTTGAATCTCTTGGCCAAATTGGGCAGGATTTGCTTTTTCGAAAAGCTAGAATCCCGATTGAGCGGTGCACAGAATACCCACTGTCTTCAGATGGGTTTGATTCTAGGTTTATATCACAACATATGAGGTGTCCAGTATATTTCAACCATGCAGTGCAAAGGCTCTCGCTTAAATATCCATCATCTATCTGGCTTGAAGCTGGATCCAATTCCACGATTACAGCTATGGCAGGTCGAGCATTGGGTCTACCCTCAGGCTCTCACTTTCAATCCATAAATATTACAAGCGGTAAAGGCTTACAAAGCCTTATTGATGCTATCATAAGCCTATGGAAGAATGGCTTAAACACCACATTCTGGGCCCACCATTCCTCGCAGACTCCTGAATATAGCCAAATACTTCTCCCACCATATCAATTTGACAAAACGAGTCATTGGGTGACTCTTAAAAAACCAGAGGAAGTCGTTCAGAAATTTCAAAACGGGATTCAATTTCGAGACGAACCATCTTTGGGGCTCTGGAAATTTGCCGGATATAAAGGAGATGACCAACAGCGCGCTCAATTTAGGATTAACACAGCAAGCAAAGAATTTGATGAGTATGTCTCTGGACACACTATCGCAAACGCTGCTCCCTTATGTCCCAGCACTCTTCAGCTTGATATCGTTATCGAAGCTCTTCTACAGCTGCGACCAGAATATTTATCGTCAAACCTCCAGCCACAGCTCCAAGGTCTTGAAAACCATGTCCCAATTTGCCTAGATCCAACTCTCTGTGTCTGGCTAGATGTTCAGTCCATAGACTCACAGTCTCACTGCTGGGAGTTCAAGATGATCAGTGAACCAACTAAAGGCAATGAAACCGCAACTTTACACGTTTCTGGAAAAATTATTTTTAAATCTAATGAGGATGTGCAACTTCAAAATGATTTTGCAAGGTATGAACGTCTTTCTGGCCACGAACGTTGTCTATCACTCCTCAATGGGGAGGATGGGGATGATATGATTCAAGGGCGCAACATCTATAAAATCTTTGCCGAGATTGTGGATTATAGCCAGATTTATCGTGGAGTCCAGAAACTCGTTGGAAAAGGAAATGAGTCCGCTGGAAAGGTGGTTAAGAAGTATACAGGCATAAGTTGGCTTGATACCCCGTTGGCTGACTCGTTCTGTCAATGTGCTGGTATTTTTGTCAACTGTATGACTGAAATATCAGACAAGGAAATGTATATTTCTACGAAAATAGAGCAATGGATTCGCTCGCCTAATCTACTCCCCAATGATCCACGCCCAGATGTTTGGCATGTCCTCGCATTCCATCGTCGCCCGTCTGAAAAGGAATTTATTAGCGACGTATTTATATTCGACCCACGAAACGGGGAACTGCTAGAAATTATTCTTGGAATTGGTTATAAGAAAGTATCGAAACGAAGCCTAGGGAAAATGTTATCCAGCCTCACTCCAGGAAAGCAGAAATCTGAAGCAAAAACTGTACAGTCATCGGCGAACATTGAAGATAGGAGTAAAGCTATATATTTCACTGAATCTCCACCGGCTGAAACTCCTTCCGATAAAACACCAATCAAGGACGTATCAGAGGACATAAGAATCCTCCTCGCAAATGTCTCTGGCCTGGAAGCCCACGAAATAAAAAATGACACTGGACTCTCTGATATTGGTATTGACTCACTGATGGGTATGGAGTTGGCTCGTGAAATCGAGACAACTTTCAAGTGTTCATTGGATACCGAAGTCTTGAACGCCATAACTGACTTCAAGAGCTTGATGAAATGTATCCAAGAGGCCCTGGGTTGCAGTGAACAAGAAAAGACCGCACCTGAAACTGGAACAAATACGGATACCATTGACATTAATACAGACATGAATATGGATATTATTGGAGTTGCTCATGCCAACAGTGGCTCCCCACAAATCAACGGCAGCCTTTCCGAGGACGAGATACTAAATATCCCAGCTAATACAATCCTCGAAGCCTTTAAAGAGTCAAAGCAACTTACCGACGAGTTTATATACAAATATAAATTTGCAAACTATGCCGACTACGTTCTGCCCAAGCAAACTGAGCTTTGCATCGCATATATTACTGAAGCCTTTGAGAAACTAGGATGCTCTCTTCGAAAGGCGAAAATGGGTGACAGATTGGATAGGATTAACTATCTCCCCAAACACGAGAAATTTGTGAACTATCTCTATATGATGCTAGAAAAGGAAGCTCGACTTGTGGATTTGAATGAAACTACCGGTATCGTTAGGACTGCCATCCAGCCACCTACCAAACCATCAGGCGTCTTATTACAAGAACTTATCAACGATTCCCCTGACCACGCTAATGACCACAAACTTACCCATCTTATTGGATCCAAATTAGCAGAATGTTTATCTGGTGGGTGTGATGGCGTTCAGTTAATCTTTGGCTCGCCAGAGGGAAGAGAGCTTGTTACTGGTTTGTACGGCAAGTCACCTATCAATATGGTGTGGCTCAGACAGATGGAAGATCTAATAAGGCGCATTATATTGAAACTTCCAACCAATAAAGGGCCTCTTAAAATACTAGAGATGGGGGCTGGTACCGGAGGAACCACAGCAATCCTTGGTCCTCTACTTTCCAGTCTTGGGGTCGCGGTTGAATATACCTTCACTGATCTCTCACCTTCCTTAGTTTCGGCTGCAAGGAAAAGGTTCAAGAGGCACTCTTTTATGAATTTTCGTGTCCATGATATCGAAAAAGCACCCGCCGCAGAATTGCTTCATAGCCAGCATATCGTCATTGCAAACAACTGCGTCCATGCCACTCATAACCTAGTGAACTCAACCCGGCAGATCCGTCAAGTTCTTAGGCCTGATGGATTTTTGATGATTCTAGAAATGACTGATACTCTGTATTGGGTCGACCTTGTTTTTGGCGTCCTCGAAGGCTGGTGGCTTTATGATGATGGGAGAAAGCATGTGGTGGCGCACCAATCCATCTGGGAGAGGTCTATGCAATCAGCTGGGTACGGCCACATTGACTGGACAGAAGGAAACCGCCCTGAAGCAAATATCCAACGAATTATTATTGCTTTAGCCTCTGGGCCTAGGTATGACCGCTTGCCTAAGACCCCAAACCACACTGAGAGTCAAGCAACTGACTGTGCTGCTCGTCAGGCCATAGTCGATAACTATGTCCGAGAATATACCAGATCATTCCCTACAACCATCCAAGTAACCGATCCAATACTTCCAACAGACCCCGGAGGGCATAGTGTGCTTGTCACAGGGGCAACAGGAAGCCTAGGATCCCACCTTGTGGCTCACTTTGCACGGCTGCCTGAGGTAAGGGAAGTAGTGTGCTTGAACCGACGAAACAGCGTGGATGCGCTGCTACGCCAGGTGCAGTCACTAGAAGGGAAAGGTATCCTTCTAGACGAGAAAGCCCTCTCGAAACTGAGAATACTGGCAACTCAGGGTGATAAAGAGAATTTGGGACTGCAAGAAGCCGAGTATCAATACTTAGCGAGATCAGTTACTCATATTATTCACGGAGCATGGCCAATGAGTATAAAGCGACCAGTAAAAGGGTTTGAGCCACAGTTCCAATTTATGAGGAATCTGATTAATTTGGCAGTTGAAATATCAAGCGCAAGGGCTAAAGCAACTGTTGGCTTCCAATTCATATCATCCATCGCTACCGTTGGATATCATCCAATTGAGACTGGCGAGGTTCGAGTGCCGGAAGAGAGAGTTACCGTTAAGTCGGTCCTTCCAAGCGGCTATGGCGATGCGAAATTGGTTTGTGAGAGAATGCTGGAGCAAACCCTTCATGAACATCCTGATAAGTTCCGGCCGATGTCTGTTCGTATAGGGCAAATAGCCGGATCCAAGGACAATGGGTATTGGAACCCGGTGGAGCACTTTTCATTTCTTGTCAAGTCATCACAGGTACTTCGGTTATTTCCTGATCTTCGAGGGGTATGTCAATATTCGATCGGTTGGCCAGCCTGCTCTGGAGCTACAAAAAGAATGTACTAATAAGTTAATAGGAGTTATCATGGTACCCAGTTGACGACGTTGCAGCAACGCTCAGCGACCTCCTTTTGTCAGAGAATGTGCCACACCCTATTTATCACATTGAGAACCCTGTCCGGCAGCCATGGAGTGAGATGACTCGTCTACTGGCTGATGCACTGGACATACCACGAGATGCTATCATCCCCTTCGATACATGGATGCGCCGAGTTCGTCATTTTACCGGTTCAACTGAGTCCAACAATCCTGCCAAAATGCTGCTAGATTTTTTCAAGGACCATTTTGCGCGCATGTCATGCGGAGGTCTGATTCTAGACACTACCAAGAGCAGGGAGCATTCTCAGACTTTGGCGAATGCAAGGCCTATCAGCCCTGAATTCGTAGCAAAATATATAACTCGGTGGAAGACTTCGGGCTTTCTGTGCTAAAAAACAATATTACCAGAGCTGTCGACTCTCCGGTCTTTGAGAATAGATATTCATTCTATATCTTTTCTTTCGTTGGTAGTTTTCACCATTACGAGTGTCTCTCGATTCATCAACTGTTGAGGCTCATGGGTGTTTTAGGCCGTTTAATATGTACTTGATACTTATATCACTTAGATATCTATTAACTAATTGATCTTGTTTAACTTATCTATATATTTAGATAGATTACTTATGGCTTCTAGACCCTCTATCTACCACTACTATGTATTTCTATATAATATTTAGGTTTGAACCCATAACCCAGCCCATGGACTCCGCTTCGCTTCATCAATCAACACTTTAAGCAAGCGGTGGCTTTAATGAGCTGATCCCAGTTCCTAACGGTTTGACTCACTGTTACTCGCTCATCCTCGTATCTAGCCATCCGCCCAAGCCCATAATGCCAGAAGTTTAGGGGGGTTATATTTATCATCGACCAAGCACCAAATATAGATCTGTTCCGCCGCTGTCTATCCGCGCTATTCTTCTTCCCAGGCTAGAAGTTTGGGCTTCGCAGGAGAAGAATAGAGAGAAGAAACAGAAGCTCTTCTTTTTGGATTTAATCTCCTCCGCCGCAACCTCCACCTCCACCTCCACCTCCGCAACCTCCGCCGCCGCCTCCGCCTCCGTCTCCGCCTCCACAACTTCCGCCTCTGCCTCCGCAAGCCGCACCCCCACAAGCGCTGTTGCCGCATCCTGAAGCTCCGCAGTTCGGAGCACCGCCATCATGGCACGTAGCGGCATCCGGCGCTGGTCCATAGCCACCCAATCCGGCGTCACAATGCGTCAACTCCGCTTCAAAGTTGTTTAAACCCGATGTAGTCGGGCTAGCGCTATCTTCATCGGCTAGACCTGCAGCGTCAATCCTACCGCCGAAACCAGAGAAACTTGAGGAGCCATCTTTGCTTAGGTGCTCGAATCTGCTCTGTGAGCTGAAGGCGTAAGGAACATCAGGGAGTTTGATGCGGCCATCCCGCATCAGTTCATAGGCCTCGATTTGGTCCCTTCGCGATAGGAGGGCCCACTCAGCAATGAAGTAATGACTATACGTCCCGGCCTCGAAGTAGTGACTGAATGGCTGTGCGCGATGGATTCCGCCGAGCTTTACCCGCGAAAGAGACGAGTCAGCAGCCCGCAAGCCGCCCTTATGCTTCGAATGTAGCCACGACGTTGCAGAACAGAGCCTCGGCGTCTTTGCCATGGCTACTGCTGCACGAGTTAGAAGGTACGAAGCAGTGAGAATTGACAGGCGGTTCTCCATCCAGGCCGCGGTTTTGGGTTTTCTCTCGGCTGGCTCTGAAAGGCCTGGCGCGTACAAGTGCTGGTCTCGAGTTAAGTGCAGCGCAGTCATGGACCACGAGTCAAAGGGAAATGCCCAGACATGCTTTGCAAGGTTACAATCCCCGCACCTTGTTGGATATTTCCCATATGCCTCCGTGCAATCCCAAGGGAAGAGATCCTGGTACTTGTATAGTGGCGCCGCGAACGCGCCCCAGTCATACCAGTATTCCAGCAGGGTATCGATGATATCCGCTTCATCGTGGCGGCCGAAGTGAAACTTCAGGAGGTACTCCTCAGTCAGCCCGATAGGCACGTCGAACTTGGTGCGAACTTTGCGTTTTATATATCCATCCTGAGGGCATACGAAACTCATGAGATACAATGGCTCTCTGTGCTGGCCAATCATTGTTTCGGGTCCATTGAGAAGGTGTTCGAATAAGTCGGGTTCAAGAATTGTGTTGCAAAAGCTTTGGCAGTTGTTTCCTGTGAGACTCCAGGAGAGCTTGGTCTTGGGATCCAAGAGCCGATTGGATATACTCTCCATATAGACTTTCACTCTCCAACCGATCAAAGCTTGGAGTTTTGCAAGCAGTGGGCCGATTGCAGAGTCCAACAAGCTACGTTGATCTGCGGCTGACAGCCCTGGGTCGTCAAAGGGCAGTTTGCTGGCTACCACAATGTCCTCAACGATCTGGTTTTCAAGAGATTCATTGTCTAGGATGCCCGAAAACGGAACGCCAACTACTTGTTTCATGATAGCTTTGAATCGTTTGGAAAGTCCCCGCGGTCGGGCCTTCTGCTGCCACAGTAATCTACCAGAGTCCCCTTCACTAACTGCGAAGCATCGGTCGCAGGAGTTAACCAAATCAAAGCGTTGGTGGAAAACTGGTGTTTCCCGGACAGTGACCAAGGCCCCTCGCTTTGTACTGCGGAAGAACTAGGCGTTAGTTGAACGGTCATGTTTCCTTCTCTGATAGTATTAATGATGGCCAAACTCACTGAGAGACACCGTTTTCGATGACGAGAGGCCCGACTCGAAGGGCCATATGGACATTTCCAAAAGGATACTTCTCGGTGAATTTCCTGAAAAATAGGGGTATATCTCCATCTGCCTGGGCCTCTGTCGCAACACTTGTAGAGCTTTCTGAAGGAGTTCGACTTGCGGAGTTGTGGAGGCTTCTGCTGGCGACTGTCGTTAGTTTGCCGGGTCTCCATCCAGGTATTTTCTTAGGTTTTGTGTTATCCTCCTTCGGTGTCCTTGTAACTCCTGAGATTGTGGCAGGGCGGTTTTTGTTGGCTTTTAGCCCAACGATAGTTTGCAACCCCTTGTATTTTGCGAGAGCCACATGTTCACCCAGTTTCAGGATGCCGCACTGGATGCTTCCAAACCCGCCAGCGCTGAGGTGATTCTCACCTTTGATAACTGGAAACAAACTTCTTGGATGCCCCGAGCTATCAAAGTGTGGAACATCCCGGCAGCGGCAGATCTTCCTGCTTCTAACTGGAGTGATAGCCTCAGAGAGGATACAGTGTTTGTAAGTCTTTGTATACCGCTTATTTCCGTAGAAGTGTAGCCAGTAGCACTGCTCACAGATGATGCTTGGATAAGTCGGATCTTTAGCTGTAAACATGCTGCCGCGAATGAAGCTCTTGCATTTTGTACAGGGTAGTGGCTCCAGTCTTGGTATCCAGGATTCGTTGAGCTTCGATAGAGTCACTGAAAACATCCATCAGCGCGAGGTTTAGGTCCCGGAGTAAAAAAAAAAAGAAAAAAGAGAAGAAGAAACAGGAAGGTAAAACGACAATTGCCTTACGCTGTGGGATCGCTGGTCGCTTCCAGAATGTAAACTCACTCGGAGGCGGCCGATGCTCTATCAGCTTTTCAATGTCGAGAAAGCCTTTTCACTGCTGTCAGCTCTTGCGCGGTCTCATAATCGAGCCGATCGAGGAAAATACCAACCAGCACTTTGCAGCAACATCCTCGCTCGTCTGATAGTACCAAGGTCTATAGGAAGGGCTGAATGTCGATCAGTATCCGCACTAATGAGAGAGAGCATCAAATTTCCTACCCTCTATCGCCTTTCTCACTCCGGACTTAAGTTCCGCGATCTTATACTCGGCCATTTGGTCCAAATATCGATCAACGAGGGCATCTTTGTAGGACACTTTTGGCGGGGGTAGGTTATTCTTCCTCGCATTTTCCCACTCTTCCCTTTTCTTTCCTATAGTGGTGTTAGCAAGACTTCTAGGAAGACATTGTAGGCAAGGACTTGAATAGGGGAAAGGCGGCAGTACTCACCGTATCGTATAGCAAACGCTCGAGACTCTTGGCTGACCTGATCGATGAAGGCGTCGAACCCATGGATGTGGTTATCCTGTTCTTCCTCAATAGCAACGGACGCTAGCTCTGGCTGTCCCCATGCTTTCAATGTGCGAATGATGTTCTCAAGCTCTCCTTTTATGCCTTCCCAGTAGAAATGCTCTAGCTGGTTGTGTAGGGTTTCATCTGCTGAGCCGACCAAGCTCCACGGGGTATCTGGAGCTGGAGTTATACTGTCCAGGCGAGAACTATGGAGTGATCTGTGGAAGAACGGCGTCCGCATCTTGGGACGAGAATGTGCGCGTATTCGTATCTCAAGATAATCAACATGTAGATAATAGCTTTGCTTTGCAGACACTGCTGGTGCCACTATTGATGAGCATTACAGCGATATGTCAGAAGCAAAGGGAGATAATAAACAAAACCTTCGCTAGCCGAAACGGTAGCCTCACAGCTTCAAGTGCAAGATATCTTTTGCGGCTCCGCATGAGAGATTCCTATAGCGTTTGCGCCTAAAGTTGATGCCAAGTGCTGAGCCACGGCCGCCTTGATGTTTAAAAATAGTATCTCGTATACAGAGTAAGCAGGGCCTGCTCTAAGGTTTTCACTAACCTAAAGTGCATGTCTTGTTATCGGTACATCTGAGCAATCAACGCTTTATCTTCACAGCTTGGACGCCCAAGGAGGGTGGATATGATCAAGACACTCTATGTTGCAGGCCGAGCACACCCACCAGCGAGGACCGCTCTGCGGGAGCATTTGCTTGCACCGAAAGCATGCCAATGGATGCTGTGCGAGCCGATAGACTTCCCGCCGATCTTGAAGCTCGATCACCTCCTGACGCTCTTCTTGAGTCTTGCTTGCGCATTGGCGACATACACCCTCCAATTGATGCGGTCGCACTGTTCCTTTAGCTAGTTGGCATTGATACGAATGCACTTTCCTCGTCCTTCCTCGTCTGCCGTCGCTTCGGCAATAGTACGCGTAGAAACAGCTGGTGCAGTACGGAGTGCATGTTTTCAGATGCGCAGATGCCACAGAGCTGGCGACGCGGAGGGTCGATGAACACGACTGGAGAAAAACGTTAGCCAATGCTAGGTATGCCCATATATCCCGCCACTACTTAAAACTTACTCGGCATATTTGGATGCGGCAGATCCTGCATTCTGACTTGCTCGCTTCGTTGCAAGTGAACCGGCGGAGTTCTTCCACCGACATGCCCTCAGCTCGTTGTTCAACCGGGGTAAGCTTGGATTGTACAGCATCTATGAAATGAAGCCTGGTGGAAGAATTTTGGCTAGCATTTTGGGTTAATTCGACCTGGAAATCGGCTCCCTCCAATGGATACTCGTCTTGAGTTTTGAATCCCATATCACGACTATGATATCTTCGAAGAAGTTTTGATAAATATCTGGAAGTATATCTCACGCCTGCGGAGGTGGCGCGCTTGATGATGACCAAAGGATGGAATATCACTTCAAAGTAGCGGCAACATCCGCAATCTACGATGTGGATGTGATGCGACGTACAAGTCAGGGTTCCAATAATCAAGTTAACCAGCGCGCACAGGAAATATAGAGCGCTTCGGGAGAGGCAACGTAGATGTTAGCGGGTTGCAGACAAGATGGGAGGTTCTCCAACCACCTACATGATCGCAATAGTCCATTTCATACTTGCTACCGCTTCAGAACAAATTTCGTTTGGAGATTTGTCTGGACTCCTTCGGTTCGCTTCGACGAAGATATTGCGGCCATCCGTCCCGTTTCTCCAATTTTCCGCGTAGGCACAAGGAGAGGACGAGAGAGGAAGATAACTGAGCTGGCTGCGTATGCCGAGAAGGAGAAGGGCAACAAGTGCCACGTCTATCAGCCCGATTATGAAGAGAAAGGGACCAAAGGCAAACCCTGAAATCCCAAACATGGCGATATTCCAGCCGAAAATGGTAAGCCCCTGTGTGTGAGTAGTGAGCAACAAGAGACTTGCGACAAAGATACATATACAAGTACGTACCACCTTGGAAACGAAGTTCAACCCCTTGAGAAACTCTTCGCCTTTGGGGAAGGCTTGGATATCGTACACTTTCTTGATCAGGTCGTACACTGCCTTGCCGTTGAAGCTGGCCATTCCTATCGGGATGTGATAGAGAAAGCGGAGGATGCAAGATGGGACGCCCGCCATGGCTCGTCTGATACGCTCGAAGAGCTCACCACCCTTTTTATAGCAATACCTCTGGTCAACCAAGGCCTCAGCGATGAGATATCAGGAGTTACTGCCGCAGTTTCTCAGGCGAGACTGTTCAAAGCAGCAGTCGGGACCTTAAATGGGTCCATCGAACATCCAGGTAGTGATCGATGACATGGTTTATGCGGCATGCCACGTCCTCTGCGTCAGGATGCGCCTTGGAGCAGCGGATGCGGGCGTTTTTGGTAGAGGCTCGTAACCATCGCCGTATCGAGGCCGTGAGGCTGGCGGCCCTCTTGAGCCTCACCGGGAGTGTATGTACAGCCTCGCCCAGGGGATGATCCCATAAGCTTACCGTGCTGTTCGCCAGTTACTCGACGCCCTGTACGGAGCAGCTGACTGGCCGTCTTTGGGTAAATGTCGTTACTCTTAACCGGTCACTTTGGCATGGCACTCTGCCGTCTTCACGCTTCCCTTGCAGAAAATCACCAGGCGTTTCGATCCGCCGGTGAAGGACCATGGCTCACACGATTGGCCCCCATCTGAACGCGCTCCATAATGCGGGAAAGGATGAAATCAGGAGAATCGCAGCTTCGACGTCGCGAGGTGCTAGTCAGGGCGGGCGGCGCAACGACGTCAAGATACCAGATCCGCGGCTCTTCCAAGCGCTGGGCGCAGCACCGATTCCAACGGACTGCACTGTTCCGATCCCCAGCATCAGCGAATGTGCCGTCCACTTGGAACTGCTTGAGGTGTTTTACTACTTGCGCGTGCGAGTTCTACAGTCCACTGAGCTGGACGCGGCGTTTGGAGTCTGCCCAAACAAGAGAACGGTTTTCCGCAAAAACTACTCGAGCCGTACGTACGAGCCGGTCGTTCTCAGAGACGGGACCTTTGAGGCCAGGAGGAGGGCAAAATGGCGTTACTTTCTGGATCTCGCAGTAATGCGGTTTATGAGATGGGCGAGAGCTCGCGGCCTTGAAGGGGAGACCGCACGCAGCCCTCTCCTCCCCCCTCTAGGTATGTACACCCACCAGACGCTGTACTCGGGGCCTGACGGGAGAATGTTGCAGATATCCTCATGGTTTGGCATGCACTGCTACTGAATCCGGTGCAGTTTCGAAAATACTGCGCTGACAATAGGCTGGTTTGGATTCGCAAACTGCCCTTCCCATGGCCAGAAATCGTGAGTTTCATGCTGGTCTCCGCCGTAGGCGACGAACGACTGACACAAAAGCTGAGCATAGCACAAGGCGATTGACTCCGAGAACTGGCTTTACACGCTGCCAAGTGACGACGTGCTAGAGTTTGCCTGTGACAGCTTATCGGTGTTGGATCTCTTTCGACATCTGGCCCAGGTTGGACGGACGGAGGGCAGGGCCAGGGCAGCGTTATCAGGGGCCAGCCCTCAGCCGTCTCAGGCCACTGCCCCAGGAGGAGGCGAGCTCCCCCCGGTCAGATCCGGATATATAACTTCTTTGCGTGCTACAGAGACTGGGCGGCCAGAATTCAGGGCGCTCAGGGAAAACGTCGAACGGCAAGTTTCGTTTGTCGACAAAATGCATGCGCACCTCTGGATTCGCAGCCCGGCGGTTGAGGGCACTCTTTGCCGCGCTATCGACCGGTATGTGAAATTCCTACGGCTGTTCAAGCACTATCCCGACACAACGCTTGTTCCTACGCTGGACATCGACCTCGTGTGGCATACACACCAGTGTTCTCCGGAGCACTACCGGCATTCTATGGCCGAGCGTACGGGGAGATTCATAAACCATGATGATACGATCGGCCAGCAGACCCTGGACGACGGCATGGACAAGACGGCGGAATTCTTTCTCGTGCGGTTCGGTCAGGATTACAAAGCCTGTAAATGCTGGGATTGTGAGGCTGTCGTGTTGGCGATTGAGGAAAGTGTTCACGGTGATAGGGACGGAGAGACGCCCCTGGAGAAGTCTATTGAGGATATGGTGCACCGGGTGCGGGCAGATGTGAACTACTACCGAGCAAGGGAATTGGAAAGGCGGCTAGCGAAGCCTCTCTCCTTCTAGTAGCTGCTTTCTGACCTTTGGACTATATAAGAATAACTACGAGTTTTGATACAGAGTAGGCTGTACCATAGCTTATCACCGGAATGAACAATCTAGAAAAACATAGCCCAACAATGGCATGCGGTAATACAACTCGCCTATACATCCCAACCGCTCCGTTCGTTGAACTTCCCCTCTTCAATCATCTGCACTCTCTCCGCATAACTTACTCTTCGGTGCACCGCCAATCTGCAAAATAGCAATTTCTCGAATTCTTCCGGTGGGACAATCATAGCTCCCAGCTTGAGCAAGTATCCCTCGGATTGAGAAGCTTGTTCGAGGCGTTTTAGAAGGATAATGCGAGGGCCAACATGATGGTAGTAGCATGGCGTTACTGGCCAAACGTTTGCTGAGTCGGAGGCTTTTGTCTCTGGGTTTAGGACCTCCGGAGCAGGGGCTACGTGAACATTCCCCTCATCCGAGCCAAAGGGCGGCATCCCGTGGAGTGACCGCAGGAGGTTGACCAGGCATATGATATATGGGTGATCCGCCCGACTAACCATGTCAAATTCGTTGATAAAGTTTATACAAACTCCGCCGGACTGCTGGTGCTGCGGATGGAAGGCCAGTGCCGGAGAGTCAACGACGGGTGGTGCCCCGAATGTGATGCAAGAAAGACGGATGGCGGAACTGGGCGCTAAGCATGGACGTATATAACCCGTTAGATGGCCCATTCCGGCAATGGATACAGCGCTTAAATTCTCCCTTACCAGGAATTTGGTTGGAAATATGGCGCAAGTAGAGTAAAGAGGCAACCGCGCCGCCGGCGGAGTGCCCAGTAAAGAGAATATGACAACGCTCGCTGCCAGCTTTGTGGATATACTCGTCGATTCTCTGGGAACATATGGCATTCAGGGTCTCGGCGCTGTTCAGGAATCCGGAATGGGCTTTGCAGTCAACGACAGCCGGAGTGTGAGATTTAGGGGAAATATGGCCGATATTCTCATTGCAGAGCTTCTGTCAGCTAATAGTCTCACATGGCTATTTCGGGGAACAGTTCTAGATCATGAATGGGCAAACTACCCACGATGAAGTTCGCAACGCTTTTTGGCTCCGCATTCGCGTTCACCATATGGTCCACAGGACTCGCACTCCCTCGAACTGCGATAACAAGCGTTGGCGAGAACTTGTTGTCCGGGTCGACGCCATCTCGCGGAGCTACAATAGTGGATATCATCGCTTTGACAGTGCCACCAACGGACGGCACGACGACATAATCGCGCGTGAATTCATAGTTCTGGCAACCATTCTGAGGAACTGAGGCTGAGGGATCATCATACACGTCCAGAGCGCACTTCCAGGCAATAGACACAAGATGCGCTTCTGATCGCGAGCTAGTCCCCCGCAATTAAACCAGACAGTTTGCTCAGTCAGTTTCGCCCAGGCGCTCGCAGGGGGACATATCATATTTCTTATTACCATGTCCAAGGCTCGCTTCGACTCCCCTTTCCTAGTTGCAACCGCGAGTTGTCAAACTTGGACGCTTCTCGATCCAGCAAATGCACCAAGGACTGGAACTGTTCAGGTACATTCCCTGAGGTGGAAACCCCCACGTAGTAAACCCCCCCCCCCCCCCCCCCCCCCGGCAACTAGAATTCTTCAAAACGAAACGAGGCTCGTACCATCTGGTTCAATCTGGTCTAGCACAGTATCAAGAGCCCTTGACAGGTCGGCTGTTGCAGCAGAGGCACCTCGCGAGTTATCAATAAACGCGAGGCCAGAAGACGTAGGCACCGCCGCAGACAGAGCCAAACCTTCAGCGCTTGCCGCATGGTGGCCCCGAATACTCTTCCAAAAGAATTTCTTCATGATCAGGACTCGATTGTTCAAGGGATCGAACCGTCGAAAAGTGTCGAGTTGTTACTGTAACGTTCTATAGAGGCTTCATATCATCACGTGATGCTTATAGCTCAACTTCGTGGATTAGTCAGCAGAAGAAGCGGAAAGAAAGAGAACAAAAAACGACGACTTGAAAACTCGCGGTTGGAAGAAGAAACAACTAAGAACTACTTTTGAAAGCAATTCTCTTCTAAAAGGCGAAAGGAAAAAAGAAGGCTCCGTCATGTCGCGTCACCATCCCGATCTCGTTATGTGCAGAAAGCAAACAGGCATCGCCATCGGCCGCCTTTGTGATAAATGTGATGGCAAGTGTCCAGTATGCGATTCCTACGTCCGGCCTACCACCCTAGTGCGCGTGTGTGATGAATGCTCCTTTGGCAATTTCCAGAATAAATGCATAGTGTGCGGCGGAGAAGGGATCAGTGACGCGTTCTACTGTTTCGAGTGTACCAGACTAGAGAAGGATAGGGATGGATGCCCAAAGATTATCAATCTGGGTAGTTCGAGGACGGATTTGTTCTTCCAACGGAAACAACATCGTGCTGGCGCTGGGGGTGGTGCGGGTGCGGTTGTGTGATACGACGGATACGGCCATCCTACATTTGACGGCTTCCTTGTGCTGTCCCGCATGCTTGGGGATATTTATTTAATGGAGCCGGAGATGTCTACACATATAGCCGTCCTCGAAACCCAACGAAGCTGGGATATCCATCTTATCCTAGGCTGATATTTATACCGCCATCTAAAGCTATCCATGGCATAACCATCTGTGTCTGGTTTTGTTGCTCTGAAAAGAAAGACCCAAAATATGCCTACCTTTTACCGGGCCTCTTTGGCCTTGCGAACGCTTTCTTGACCTCTTGGGCAGGAGGGCTTATCTCCTCTTTCAGTCTATCAGGTGTGATTTCATCAGCAGCGGATGCCTCGATCTATATGGATTCCACAAAACCACCGTCAGCATCTCGTCCATTCGCAATTTCATCTACAATCCCTTGCGGCAAATAGGCTTATAGACAGAGAAATAAACGCACCTTGTGATTTACAGATACACCGTTTTTAGCTGCCCACATCAACATTCCTGCGCGGCTGCTGGCGTGGAGCATACGTTGTTTGATAGAGGAGCCAGAAGGGCATGTATAAATGAAGATCAACTCGGAGGATTCAGGGTGACGGTAAAAGGTGTACTGCGGGTCGGAGGTTGGGATGAGGCCTGATAGAGAATCTGGTGCAACATTTGACTCTGTGCCCACAAGATTCAGCGTCTCCGTTTTCACATCGATGGCCTGTTATGATACACTAGTTAGAACCAATCGTAGAACATATGGCTATTTTTTCGATATCGTTGGGGTGGGTTATGGTACGAAGAAATGACTTACCAAGAGGACAGCAGCGCCATCTTGCCCTAGGCTCTGTAACGCCCCTTCGACCCCAACTCCGGTTTTGAACAGAACACTGCTATCTGAAGCCCCAGGGCCAGATAACTGACCAGCGCTGTTCGTGTCTGAACCAACAGTTCCTCCAATGCCGATGTCCATCCTCCTTTTCCACGTATCTCTCGCATCGTTTTCCTCTCTCTTCACAGCATTCAGCTCCCTCTCCTGTTCACCCATCAGTTCGTTCAACCTGTCATCGCCGCTCGACCCACCCGCACCGCTCTTAGCGTTCATATCCAGCTCCCTTTCCTTCCATTCCTCTTCGTCAAGCACCTCCTCGACGTCAGTAGCGAAAATGTTCTCCGCAAACTTCTCCGACCCGAGTTCACGGATAAGTGCGGTCCGGGTACTTGCAAAAAGTGTCTTGGAGCGCACTGGACTGTTTGAAGGGACAAATGTGAGTGCTATCAACCCCAAGTCTGCGTTTTCGGATGAGCGCCGGAGGAACAGGTATATCGGTGTCTTCGGCTGGAGGTGGTCGGAGAGAGAGGGCAGTGAGGTATAGAACTGGCTATTGAGGCCATTGCTTCCGCCAGTTGCTTGTGCGAAGGGGATCGGCTGCAGAGCAACAAGCTGTTCGCTGGTGATTGTTATGGGCAGACAGAACAGAGAGGGGTCAGACATGAAGCTCTCGAATGCATCGTGAACCTCCTTGGAAACTGTAAGAGTGTTAGCACAAGCCAAACAACGAAGATCGAGTGTCCTACCTGTTATTCCAGACTGCATCTTGAAATATTCATGGACTCGTGTTGGATATAATATGCAAACTGCGTTGTTGCTTCTATGAATGTAGCTTGTGAACCCCAGGCTGACATCGGCGGGACTTTAAACACCAAAAAACTTTCCCCACGCAGCTCCTCAACGTCAACCCATCTACAACTTCAAGACCATCAACAGTCAACAGCCACTACGGGGAGTATCAAGGATATTCTTTAAAGGCTGTAGTTTATTTATCACTGATCTATTTTCAACCTTTTGCAAGGCTGCCTTTTTATGCACCAAATCCAGACCCAGGAATCTATATACTAGCTCTGTCGCAACATGGCCAAAAATCATCCGACTGCAGAGCATCAAACAGAAGATACAAAATAAGAAAACGGAAAGAATAAAAAGAGACATGCGCGTACACTGGCTTCTAAATGGCCGCAGAGATGAAAAACAAGAACCAGCCGTGGATGAAAAAACAAGGCTCAAAGCCTATCGGTTCGAGGAAGATGCTGATAACCACAGAGAGCGCGCGCATATATATATATCGAACTGAAGGAGGTCGGGTATAAAAGGCTGAATGAACGATCCTAGACGTGGGAGAAACCGGTTTTTTCCCTGGTTCGCCAGAAGAAGGTTTTATTGTTTATTCTTCATACTTCCCACCCATGATGGCCCAATTGCTTCTCTCCAGCTTCTCCTTCAAGAACTCGTACACTGTGAAGGTGACGGCCTGACCGGGTGCGACTCTCATGACACGAGGCGTGATACCCTTATAGAATGCTCTAGCACCTTCTTGCTTGAACATCTCCTTTGAGATGGCTGTGATTCGCGATATGGCGGACTGTCCGGGCTCTCCGGGCGTCTTCTGCAGCCTGGTCTTGATGGTATCAATCGGCGCGTTTGAGAATGGACCCATAGCACCGGAGATGAGACCGATGCACATGGTCTGGTAGGATGGTAGCTCGTTGTACTGAGGCTGCCAGTCCTTCAAAAGCTTCTTAAGCTCAGAGTACGCCGTGAAATTGGCAGCTTGGTTGGTTCCCTGGCGGAGAGCCGTCAGGCTGACACCACGGTATATGGCGCCGAAGCCTTCCTCCCTAATCACGGTGAATAAGGCGTGGGGTGCACTTCGGTATTTTGGCTTATCGAGGGGGTCTGCCAAACTGTGGCTCTGGGCTTGTAGACGGATCTTGATGACTTCCATGGGTGTGACAACCGCCACGGCTTCGGTTACACCAGCAGCCAGACCAGCTAAAAGAGTGAATTGTTGTCAGTCAACGATTCTCTAGATCTGCAGAAAGCCTAGAGTTTGTTGCATTGCAAAACCGTTTCCCCCAATCTAATTACATACCAAGCATGTTGGCGGAACTTGAGAGCTTCCCCGTCTCGGGGTTCGTGAGGTATTGCTTATAATAACCATAGGATGTGAATCGGATGGCCATCTTCGGTATGATTCCACTGAGGACGGCTCCTAGACCCTTGTACAGTCCAAGGGCTGTTTCTCGTCTGATAATCTCTTGTCCAGTCGCAAGAAAGCCACGAGCTTTAACCTGCAACGATACCGTTAATACTCATGACCTTTGCAACACCAGAATATTTTTTACAAGCAAACTCACCCCCGGAGCTCGCGCCCGCTTCGAAAGCTGCATCCGTACTTTGATAGTATCTATAACTTACTGTCAGCAAAGAAGAAGCAAAAAAGGAGACGATCTTGAAACTTACCGAGAGGATGGCACACAAGAGCTTCCATCATTCCAGCACCACCGCCGGCTATACGATGAGAGAGTTAGACAAGTCTGCTTTCTTCCACGACCAAAGTGTGAACTGCGCGAATGCTCACCGATCAGGTTAACCGCCGCCGTGGCCGGCTGCTGCTTTTTGTCGTTTCCGTTTTTTGACGCCATTGCAGAGGATTGTGAGGGGTTGACGGTAGCTTGGAACTCGTACCAGAACAGCAGACTGGGGAGCAATTGAGTATATTAAGAAAGCCCGCGAGAAGGAAGAATGAGTCAAGAGTTGTCGAACTGAAGGGACAAGACGGAGTAAAAAAAGGGCAGGTTTCTCGCAAGACAATGCCGAGGATCTCTCACGCGGGCCTCCTCGCCCGGCGAATACAAGAGAGGAACGGGCATGACAGGGACCCCACGAAGGGGGTCACGGGCTAACGCAATTGAAGAGAGTTTACATGAGACGAAAGAGCCAAAAGTGCGCAGGACTGGGATATATTATTTTTTCCTACTGGCCAAACGCACCCCTCCAGGGAGGTGGAGCGGAAGCTTGGGGCAGGAACTGGATGCGCAGAAAAGCTCCCCGCATAGCCGCTGTTACAATACACATACGAGGGAAGGGCAGCAAGAGAGAGGGAGACAAGAGACGACAAGGGGCAGGCAATGCACCCAGAGAAATTAAACGATTATAAATGCTGAGCTGCAGCCAGTTCCAGAGCGGCCATTCGAGCTTTCTTCCACCCCTTCTTCATAGTATTATACCTGCCACTAACTTCTAGCAGGGCCAGCACCGGGTATTTCTTTTCTTTTTGCTGGGTGTATATCTGCATAAGAACATCACCAACTCCCACACTTTCTCCCAGGAATGCAGAACCATGAACCTCCCGAGGCTCAAGCCAGAAAGCAACCTTCGCCATGCAGCAAGATATCGAGAGCGTCGGCGATGCTTCTTCACATGTCGGCTCTTTTGCAAGGTCTTTTGCCATTTGCTATGTAATACCTTCGTGGGGCAAAAGAAGGAAGGCCAGAAAGTGCCGGCGCTAGTCCGGAGAACTTGTCTCCGCCCGTTCATAGCACAGCAAAGAAAAAGAGCCGAGGTTCATCCTTGCCTGGCCGCGCCCGGAAGAAGTTCCTCCGTCGCCGAGCGCCAAGACAGCAAGGAACAAGTCGGAACTGGCATTATGTAAGCACCGGTTTTATCCTTCCATCACTGACATATTTAGTTCGATAGAAGACGAAATATTTACTCTGCCATTTCAACGATGGCATTGGCAGGAAGAGGAGATACCACGCGGTGGAAGACCTACCATATAGTCATGTTAGATGCTATATCCTGACGGAATGAATTTACCCAAATGTTACTATGATACCATAGTAAAACGCACATATCGTGAGGTCCGGCGTGTTTCGGCGACGATCGTCTTTCGGCCGGTTAGCCCGACAGTTTTGCGATCTGCAGGAAATGAACAATACGATGACACGCAGGGATCAGTAGGAGCGCCCTTCTAGCAACAAAGCTAGCCCTTGAACAGGCCAGTCGCGATCTTGCTCCTCTGGATCAGCCAACGACCTGTCTTGTTAAGCAAACTGTATCCAATGCACGCCGGAGGTACTCATGCCAGATACGTGGACACTTCACACGCCAATTGCATACTCCCGGGACAAAGTATTAATTTTGGAAAAGACATTGGGCGTGCTGTACATAGTAAACAAATATACGGGGTAAGATACGATACAGTCAGTATACATAGTAAGCGCGTACCCTTTGAAATAAGCAATTAATAAGCAGTCTGTCATTGAAAAAGGGTATTCTCGGCATTTACTAAAAGACTCCAAGTACTAAATCAAAGGCTCTATTCAATGACTGCTCAAAGGAGGCTCAGCATTGAAAGGTATGGATTAATTAATAATTTTGGAATCTAGAGCTGCTGGACGCCCGCAAAGGTCGCACACTTCCTCTGATGTTCCAAAGACCCTGAGCTTGTTCACGTACTCTGCCCAAAATTCATCGTCAAATCGTGGAAGAAGCTTGCCTTCGATGACTTTCTGGACAATCAGGCTCTCTTGCTCCGAAGAAGGGCCCGTCGAGCCAGAACTGCTCTCTTCGTCTTCCATGCTCAGCAGGAGGTCAAACTTGGTTGCATGGCCGTACACGAGTTTTTTTTGCGTCTCCGTCTCCTTTGTGTCGTTCTTGGTCGGTTCCTCGGGTTCGGTTGAGAGATCCATCAAGTCGATCTCGGTAGCATCCCCATTGGTCCGATGGATAAGTGCCTCTCTTGAGGTGCTCGTCTCAAATAGTTGCACCGCGAGCTTGAGAAAAACCTGGGCTGTTATAAGGCTGTCGTACCCTGCTTCGTGCTGTGGGGCATTGGCTATGTATGCAGAGTGTTCAGAGTCGGTTTCTATAATGTGAAGAACATGTTAGTTGACGTGTTCTCCGAGGAGAAGAAAAAAATAATAATAAAAGAAGCGTCTGCAGGTGCATGGATTATAAATACCAAAATTAGGCACCTCCCTTGCTCCCAGGGTCTCATTTAATTTTGACAGGGCCGAAAATGCATCCCGTAATACACCCCCGTGTGTGGCCATATACTTCGTATCGACAACAACAGGGAACAGCTCATGAATCGCCTGCTGGAAGTCCTCCACACGTCCAGGCAGATCGCCAATGAAACACTTGTAAAAATTGACAAGGTCTGTGAAAAGGTTGTGGCCGACCAATACTGGTGGCCCTGCCCTCAGCTTCTCCCGGAGAGCCTCACTCCTCTTTGTGAGCATACTTCCTTCGGCCGCAGTGAACATTCCATCGGGCCTCCAGAGGAGTCTCAGGTCAAGCCTTGCTAACTCTCCGCCAGTTAAAGCTTCAATAACCCAACTGAGTCCTTTCTGACTAGTTATATTGGCACGTACTATCTGGAGCTTCTTTTCGGTGACCTTATTCTCCCGTTCCGCGTCGTACGGGATTATCTGAACAAAGGATTTCTTACCCACGCTCACATAACCAGGGTACTCACTGTTGATAATTTGGTGAACGAGCCGTTTTTGATAATTATCCAGCTCCAGTGGCAGCTTATGAGCATCCGTCATACCGGCGGGCTTTGGGATGTTCAGATAGCCATCCTAACTCGCGGGTTAGTCTAATATCCAACCTGCCGAAGAGTAGGCTTTTTCTACCTTTGGGCCATCCTTCTCAATCCATTCCTTGACGTCTTGCCGGACTTGCCTAAGGAACTCCGCTTGATCTGCCGCAAGTGTGTCTAGATTGATGGGAGATATCGCAGAATTGTGTTGGCGCACTCGGACCATTGCATCCTCTTCCTCTTTCCTCGAGATATAGGGAACCCCGTCTGTAAAAACGGACTCCATCCGAAAGCCATGGCTCACCAGGAATGTCACCGCTATGGTCACTCAGCACTGGTATCTCAACTGAGAGGAAAATTATAGGACTAACCGCTGTTTTGAAAGGACCATTTCCTCTCTACTTCAAGCCTTGGGTCCAGGAGGGGACTGAGAGGGATATTATATGGCCGCAGCAAATAAGTACCTATCTCGATTTAGTCCACACAATAGAGCAGGATAAAAACCAAAACAATCGCATCTATGTCGCTAGGATGCGGAAAAAAGGATTCTCCAACCATTCTCACTGTCTTCAGTCACCAGAGTGATGCCAACCTGAAGGATCTGATACTCCTCCGCAGCCTGCTTCACCTCTTCGTACCGCTTCTGCAAGCTCAAGTCGCCATCAGCATAAGACGAAGCCGGCCGCAGCTTCTGGTTGAATATGCCCGAGAATTCGAAGTCGAGGGCAACAAAGGAACAATCCCCTATGGCCTGCAGTATTTGGGGCAGCAGCTGTGTGAAGTTACGCTTCGTAACCTCCATGCTATGCCGGCTTTGCCTCTATAGAGAGATAAGAGACAAAAAAAGAGGAAAGACTGCAGATGTATGATGAAAAGACGTTCACATTCATGTAGGAACAAGCTCTACTTAAGAGAAACGAAAAAGGCACAAGAAGCAAAAGGAAGGACGTGAAGATATTATTTCGTCCTGCGTCAGGCGGCAAATATTTGGCTCTTGGTAGAATAGTTAACTAGACTATAGCTGGTTCACTAATGTCCACAAAGAAACTGATATATACAGCAGATAAAAGGGCAAACATCATGAAACTCCATGCTATTCCAATCTAGAATCAGACGGAAAGAATGAACGAACAGCTTTTAGTTTTTATATATCAGCCGTGGTCCCGTGATCGCAGAGACGAGCCGAGGATGTTTTTCTTAGGCGGCAAGCTTGCTTTTCTTACGGAAGAAGAAGACGGCGAAGACAGGTTGAAGAACCAGCAACGATCCCTCGACTGTCGCGTCCTGACCCTTCCTACAGCCATTGCAGAGACCTGACTTGTGCTATATCGCTGGGAGTTTGAAAAGCAGAGCTTTAACCATGGCAGACGAAGCTCACATGTCGCAATCCTACCTCTCGTCCTCGAGTTCATCGCCCATGTCCAACAAGCAGATATCACAGGTGTACAAGCAAGCATCTCAGCTGTTTCTCACACGCAGACTTCAGGAGTCTCTCTCACTACTCGAGCCTATCATCACACCGTCACCCGGCCAGGAAAGTGAACAGCAGAACGGAGAGGGCGACTCTCCAGCACCACCACTCGCACCTATTGCGACAGCCTCAAGCAATCTAAAGATCAAGATATGGAATCTATATATCACAATACTAAGCGCTATAGTCGATCTTGGACCTGAAGAAGGGAGGGCACAGCTCGGTCAGAAGGAATGGAAAGCTATCGCTACCACGGTCAGAGAAGGCAAGGTTTGGGATACCGTTGTAAACATGGGCTACCATGGAAGAGAAGGGTCTGTAGATGGAGATATCGTCTACAACCTGTAAGCCAACTCATTTCCCGCTATATGCCTGTGTCTGGTCTCTTTCTATTTTACTGACCACCATATCTCTCTAGAGCTACCCTTCTCTTGAACCATTCAGCTTCCCAAAAACTGAACCAAGAACGGCTTGAGACCTACTTATCTTCCTATGGTCAGCCAGATCTAGATGTCTCCGCGCACCTGCAGCACCTTTCTTCCGGCAAAAGAAAGCAACGGATGGCCTCTGCGGCAGGTGCTGATACGCCCAAAGATCTAGCAGTGCGCGTCAAGCTCCTGGAGATGTTCACCTTACACGTTCTTCCTCGAAATGATGAATGGGACTACGCTCGAGAGTTTATTAATCTCAGTGAAGCCTTGGACGACGATAGAAAGGAGACTTTCATTCAGACCCTAGATAACTTACTAGAAGAGAAAGAAAAAGGAGCGCAACGAGCGGCCGAAATTCAGCAAGAAAAGGAAGAAGAGCTTGAGCGGCAACGAAAACAAAGAGAAGATGAAGAAAGACAAAGCGCTGAAGAAGAGAAGAGGAAACAGGAGCGAGAACAGAAACAAAAGCAACAACAGGAGTCACTGGGAGGAAAGTCAACCGGCAATCACAGACGATCGAGTAGTGAAATCGACTACGGGATCGAGAAATCAAATCCAAACTCACCTATGAAAAATCGAGTCGTTAAACCGGCACTAAAGAAGACTCTTTCTTCAGAGCCATCGCCAGCCAAGCAAACGAAAAAGAGCACAACTGGGAAATCGCAACCCCTTGTGCTTGCGCGTATGCGAATATTGGCAAATTTACTGATTACCTTTATGAAGAACCTAGCTCGGTCACTAGTCTCGAATCCGCTATCATACTTAAAATCGCTTCTTGTTGTTTTAGGCGTTCTCATGGCGTTAGGGAGGCCGGATGTCCGCAACCGCATTCTTCAGGTCACCGGAGCTGGTTGGCAGAAGGTCAGAGGTACAATTGGGATGGGAGTCAAGGTCAGCTATATATAAGGTCGGGGCTCTACAGCCATTTTCTTTATTCCCTCTTTTTTTTTTTTTTTTTTAAAAAAAAAAAAAAAAAAAAAAAGATAAGTTCATTTGCCACTATATTATCCTTTCATTTTGGGGGCCCTGGAAGTTACAGGACGGTGAGCGCGGCATATGTCTTCTTTTATACGGCCACATATCGAAGCTACAAATAGTGAACACACATACCAACTACCATTATGGGGTTTCCTTTGTTTTACATTAGAATAACTTGAACAAGCTTGCTCCTCTATATACAGATATAGATACGGTATACCACATTAACAGGGTACCCTGTGAATATTCAATTTAAAACCTTTGTAATAATCCGTATCCAACGGGGGATTCATCCCCCCGCAGAGTAGGAGAGAAGCATCTGACCTGGCCTCTAAGATGCTCCTGGTCAGACCAAGGCCTTACTATTCTCTCAAGATCAATTTTCTCAAGGTTGATAGTGTCTACTGGACTAACTGGGTTTCTCGAGGAATCCGAACTTGACGCTCTAGTTGATTCCTCTTGATTTGCCCCTTTTCTGGCCACCTTGACATGCCGTTGTTGAAGTAGGGGAACCACAGAATTGGCACAAACTATTTGTTGTGTGGTTATATAGAACAACAGCAACAGATGTCTGCGCAGTTTGAAAGAGGTTCTCCGTTCTGTACATGGTGAATGGAAGCAGATTCTCAAGGCTGTTAGTCTTCGCAGCACCACAAAAACAGACGGCTATCACTTCTCTAGATGGGAGACGGTAGAACATATCGAAGCACTGGCCGTTCAGCGAGGAATTTTGGAGGATACGCTAGGATAAAGCATAAGCCTGTCAAAAACGTATACAGGGCAATGTTAAAGAATAAGGTTAAAATGACAGTCTCCATCCTAAGTGATTCAATGGCACGCGCGGCGAAGCAGGTAGAGAAACTCGTCCTGTCCTGACAAGGCGGCAGAGTAAGCAGATACATCGTAGTAAGGATCATAAAGTGAATAAACTCACCATACAAGCAAAACCATATAGATGGATAAAACTTTTGAAGTACAGTGTCCGTTTGTGCAACATATGCCTAGCGGATAATGTGGCCCACGGCCAAAGGAGATAGCACAGGCAACTCCGCCAACAGCCTTCGTCATAATCACATTTGACAAAAGAGTCGTTGGAAGACAGCTGGCAAAGATATATCCACCAATACAGCAACATCAAGCCGCTTGTTCGTATCAGTAATATATATCAGCCGTACAACAGTCGTCATAATCCCCGGCACAAGTCAAAAAGAAATGCCCTGGACCAGCAGATGAAGGGCCAGTTAAGGATATGCTCCTTTAGCTTTTGCCACGGGATGCTTAGCCCACTAACCAAGAAGATGGCGGCAACTGCTCCTATAGAATTGAATATTCCGCTCGTATAGTACCATGCGGTTTGGCAGAGTCAGGGAAAAGGTAGCCCAGCGCACATGCAACCCCTATAGCTATGATTATTAAAATTTCGAGGAAAATTGCCTTTAAAACAGAGGAGAAAGCTCCCTATCGAGGAATATTAGCCATTTAGCTCATATTTATCCTCAAAATGCAGATAGAGAGCATGTAAGGTGGTTTTTCCTGGCAGATCCGAAACAGAGCAGAGCGTAACCGTAACATAGAAAGAAAAAAAAGCAGCGAGAATAATAAGTGAAAGGCAACTGCTGGTCTATCAGACTACGGCTGTAGTTACAGCAGAGCCGTTCAAATGCATCCACTCATTAAGACATAGGGAGGCAGTTCCCGGCCTGACTTTTGCTCAGTATCCATACTGGAGATATACAGTGATGGAAAGGCAAACTGGGGGTATTAACAATATGCCAGAGAATCTATATCTGGCATCTTCTTGTTGCTTCCATCTACCACTATATAAGTACTAGGAAGAGAGGGGGGAAGGTAAGGAGTTACCAGGCATATCTCCTTCGCCCCCGAGCCATTTCCAAGGATGGTGCATATTTCCTTTACCAGTCATGCAAGTTCGAACTAGTTTCATCGTCGAGTTTGCCTATGGAATTGGCCGTTCGAACACAGTGATAATGCGAATATAAATTTTACGCCAGCCGAGATATGGTTTCTTTGATCATACTTGTTGTCTGCTTGGACAACGTTTGAGTGAAGAGAACCTCAAACTATATCTCCTGAAACACACAGCCAGTATTGTATGGTAGCATGAAGGAAGCAACTGATGGATATCATTCATTATATTTATAGACGTTTGCTATGGAAGAGATGAAGTAATATAACAGAGGATGGTACATTTAGATTTTAAGAGAGCGCACAATGCATGGAGCGTAAGGGGTACATCTTCTATTGAGTCTACCAAACGTTCCATCAGCTGCGCCTGCGGTATGCATAAATAACGACAACAACAGCCGAATCCTCTCATTTGCCTGAGTTTAATTCAAAGAGACTGGCAAATGCGCCTGTTTGCAGGGTCTATCTAACCGTACACCTTGAAAGAATGAAGGTACCGCTAGCGAAAAAAGACTGCAACTGGAAAAGTTCTTCTAGGCACTGTTATAATGGTCAAATACTTGTAGGAATGTAAGCAATTGATGATAAGGAAAGCGCCATGAGATTGAAGAAGAAGAAAAATCGAAGCCATAAAAAAAATATATATAAAAGCGCGAGACTGAATATATCACGTGACACTAGCGTGCCAAGGACGAAAATGGCTTCGATGGATTTTTCGATTCTGAAGCGGAAACGAAGAAGCAGAAACAAAGCTCTTTTTTTTTCGACCAAGGCATTGGGCTGCTGCATCGCTACAGGAAGGGGAGATGGCAGCAGGAAATAATGGGGCAAGGCAGATGGCCATGCTTCTCAGTACGTTACCTTGTCATGGCTCCTCTCTGGAGGCTCTTTCGATGGCTCTAACAAGAATATAGGGTCGAAGTCAAGGCTTGATTCAGCTGTTTGTAGGAATTGTCAGGAGGCACTGGGTCGTCGAGGTTTTGCTACAGCTACCGCATCTTCAGGAATAACTTCGGCCGCCAGCACTGTGCCGCCAGTCGAAGCTGCTGATGTTGTCCAAAAATTCCCTTACAGAATTAAAGCTGGTATCATCCTCTCGCGCGCACCCCGTATCACCCGCGATCTCACTCCCTTCGAAAAGTCATTCTATTTCTACCAGCGTCGACTGAACGAGCGTCTCGCTCTTCCTTTTACACGATACTTCTACTTCAAGCGTGGAACCCCAACGGACGTGGAATGGAAACGTAAATACAAAGATCGTCAGACACCCGCGAGAGACATTGGAAAATACAATGCTTATTCAGACACTGCTTGGAACGATGAACTGCTTGTTGGTGCAACCGAATCTGAACCACAGAACCAGGTAGAGGCTCTTGTCCGTGATGCGGAAGGATTTTCAGCCTCTGAGTCTGACGGAGACGCTATACACGAGGAGGTTCCAAAACCACTGCCAAGAATTACGGAGGCAGATAAGAGCGGTGACGAAAAGAGCTTGGATCGGGCAATGCAGCGTACATTGTACTTGCTGGTAAAGGTCAAGCAGGGTTACTGGAAGTTCCCAAGTGTAACTTTGAACGTTAAGGAGAACGTTCGAGCGGTAAGACACCTTAGTCCGAACAATGCTAGATAGTGGAGAACCAAAGACAAGTCTAACCGTTACATTTAATAGGGAGCTGAACGCAGTTTGATACAATCCGTTGGGCCAAACATGAACACCTGGACCGTGGGCTATCACCCCATTAGCCATTACGTTCAAAATTTCACCAAGCCTATAATAGACCCAGCAACGGGCGTTGAGCTTAAAGGCGAGAAGACATTCTTCCTCAAGGGCAGGATTCTTGCTGGCCAGGCCGATGTTACCGATAATTTGCATGATGTGGTCGACTTCAAGTGGCTCTCGAAGGAGGAGGTTGAGAAGCACGTAATGCTACCATATTGGAGTGCTGTTAAAAATGCGTTGGCGGAGAGATGAATGGTAGATTAACCTGGACTTTTCATCCCCTTGGCTAATCTATCACACACCCTGCATTTTACCTTGCGCAAGCGTTTGCAGGATCAAGAAGGTGTTTGGCTATCATACGCTTCGGCAGCCATCGATCCTTTTTAAACCTGATGTACTTTTAGACATTGTAAAAGACTTTTTTAAACCTGTGAATGTTTACGTTTATTTTATAATATATATCAAGACATTATTATGTAGAGCTTTGATTGATCTATATAAATATTCAAATAATACTCAAAACCCCTTCACACTCCGCACAAGACGCCTGCCAATTGTGTTTAATACAGAGTGTCAACATTATTTCGAGTTAAATTTTTGGCCTTGAACGACAGGCTGGGCTTTTGTAGTGCCAGCAGCATTCAAGCTCTTACCACACATCGCGCACACTGAATAGGTCTGCAGTCAGCCTTACTGTTGGTGGGAATAGCAAAGATAAAATACACAAAATAGGCTTGGCTGGATGTGGCACTTAAGAGCCGAATAAACTTACCATGTTTCCGGTAACTGCATTTCTGGCAATATTTCCATCCCTGATTCGTTTTCGTGCTGCAACTCTCGCAGGAGCTTGAATATGCAGCATATGGGTTCTGAGCTTTCTTACTGAGTAGCTTGTTCTATCACGGCGTTAGTGACGGGTTTCCTACCCACATACAGGGGCAAAAGGAGGGAATATGAGGATGAGAGGATGATTCGGAACAAAGGCTGTTATGGAACGAGGCAACAAAAATGAGCAATGATTCTCTTCGCATTCGGTCAAAACAAAACAAATATCATTCTGCAGTAGGCATACGTAAAGGCTAGAGTCCCTGTATACCGAGGAGCCGTTTATCCTTATGGATCATATATTATTTGACTTGTGCATTTGCATGTGAATGGTTGAGGCTTAGAAGAGCGAGAAGGGAATATAATCGAGACACTTGAATCAGGCAGAAGGGTCTGTATCATACCTTGGAGACACCAGTATTTCCTAGAGTCGCCGATGATTTTTTACTGTCGCCACTGCGGGCGCCACCGCCGCCAGCAGAAGAGGACATAGGAGACCCATAATACATCTCACTCTTTCTCTTAACCGCTGGCGTGGCAAGTTCGGTCTTTGCGACCTTTTTCTGACACTTTGAGCAGACCATCTTTGCCTTGCGGGTGAATGTCACGGGTCCTCGCTCTGCTGCCTGCTATGACAAATAAAGATGGTAAAATGAATGCGGAAGACCGTAGAGCCTGGTCATCGAGTGCCCAAACTCCCGACACTCCGCGTTGCAAATATGACAACAAGAGAGAGAAGATGCGCAAGAAAAGTTGGCTGTCGTTGTCGTGATGGACTGCGCCACAATGGCAACTCGGCTGCCTCCACCGCGCGTCTCGTGAGTGGCTGGTGTCTGTAGGGCTGACGGGGGTGATGTGGCTCGTGCTGAGACTTTTTTGACGACGTCCGATCTCAAGTCTTTTCTTACGATGTAATTACATACACCAGGCCTGCATCTGCATTCCCAGGGCCCCGTTGCGACCGCGAGGACGCATTCACTCTCTTGATGCCTGCAGAACCCCGCAATTCCAGTCTTAACATTGCAGGATTCAGTTCCTGATCGTGACGCTGTTTTAAAGTCAATTGAGTAAAAAAAGATGGTATCCCACCCACCACCATTCACTCGAGGGGCGACTAGAGCACATGCCATTCTCGCCTATTTTTATCCGCTTTGTTTAAAGCTTTACGGTCGGCCATGGCCGGCGGCGGGCCGCATCAGCGAGTCAATCTGTAGGGGAGGGTGGACTGACAAAGGGGACCTGGGCCGGAACTAACTTTGAGGATAACCTGTATTTTTCACCTTTTCCTTTTTTTATTACCCGGCGAAAAAAAAAAAAAAAAAAAAAAAAAAAAAAATTCCATAGAATCACTTTTTGGTTGACATAATAACCACATTTATCCCTCTAGATGGCGATTAAGCATGTGCCGCGGGCAAGACAGACATACGCAACATGTTACTGTATTTACGCACCAGCCACCTAGTCACACCGTATAACCTTCTATATCTTTTGCTTGCCTTGAGCAGAATAGTTTCTGATTTCGTGTCGAAGAGGGATCATGACCCTTGTCAAATGTTGGACTAGGGCCGGGGATCCATGACCTACCCTTTACATAGTACGTATTTAAGAAAGCCACATTTACTACGATCCGTGCAGTGAGCTCGAGCAAAGTTGTGGGTCCCTTAATAAACATGGATGGCACATTGGCATCGGTTAAGTTTGATCTGCTCAATGTCATACCAACATTCTCCTCCCTCGTGCGCACTCATCTGCGTGGAAACGAAGCCGACCCCATCCGGTTTTGCTACCTTAAGATGGAATATGAATAGCTTGGTGTGGCGACAATCTACACTGTGATTTTTTCACTCTTGCAAACACCCCATGTCATATCGGAAACCCTCTTGCCGATAATCAATAGTGTCCACAAAGATTGCGGCCAGGCACTCTACATTCTAACAGAAGGATATATCGAAGAGAGGTAGGCAGAATAACCATCTCTTAACCTTTCAAATGGTTCCAGGGTGTAGCCAAAAAAGTACTGACCCATCTAGCTCCTATTTGACTGGCTGTTCAAGATTCCTGTTCTGTAACAAGTTCAATACTGATATCAATACACCACGACGGATGGAGAAATAGACATTCCATTCGGTACGCTTGCCCTCCCACAAACACAGACCTGCTCTGCTATCATACATACGCCCCTGACATTGAAGATGAGACTATACACAGCATCGCCACGGCTGGTTAGTGTGGCGTGTGAAGGCTGGATGTTACTTTGAACAAGCACTCACGTAGTGTTGACAAAGGCCCGACTATTCAAGTGTATTGATCTGGAATGGTTGCCTTATTTTTCTCCCCGATTTATTCGGAAATATTATACGGAGAAGCTACGGCCCTCCCGTACCAAGCTTACTGCTCCGCCGTTGTATCCAAATGATCTTGGTGTGCCACCCAGAATTACCAAAGGTATGGTAAGCTTCATGCATCAGGGTATACATGTGCGTCAAACTTGTCCATGGGCAGCTTTTTATGGTATAATATTAAGATTATACGCCCTGCCCACTGACACTATCCAAACTTACCTATAAAGAGTGGCAATCTTCTTCGTGTCAAGGTATTTGTCGTTTGCCCAACCTTAATCCAACGATCCGGGTCATAGTCTTGATACGTTTCTCGTGACATAGGGCATTTTAACCGGTCTCAAAGCTCTCGATCAAATCATTTTGGTGGCGCATTCTGCATTTGAATCCCAGCTGAAGCCAAGCCTTGACACTTAATTATCTCGGTTTAATCATGCACAAAAGCTTCAGCGCCTTATCTTATGTGCAGTTTAACATGTTTGCGGTTCTGGTCATGTGCGGATCCTCCCTGGCGTTCTTCGTCTGCCCCTTGCGAACATACCTCGACTATATGCCTTATGCTCGTCAAACCGCGGTCTATCATTGGTGACAAGTAGTTCCAGCCAGTTACCGTGCGATCCATTTTTATGGCACGATTCGAAGCGGCGCTGCTGAACATCTTGACAACATGGAGCGCTACATCTGGCCAGACAACTGTTAACTTCCCACGAATCACGATGGTTAATTTGAGACCTGGAGAATGGGATCATTTTATGGACGAGGCCTGATTGCTCAGGATAAAGAGGTCATGATTTGCGGGGCCAGTTGTAGCACTTACACTTGAACTTAGGGTCCTAATGGAGTGTAACAAATTTTTGGGTGCAAATTGATGCTACGTTATAAAGGCCCGAGTTATGCCAGGCTAAATAAATAGCTTTTATTTACAACCTCTAGCACTCTCCTATAACGCTGCTGCTCTTCGCCTTTCTCTTATTGGAAAAAGCTGGGTTTTCTGGCTGTTTGGGATCTCCTGGGTATCCCTCTGGCCCTCTCCCTGTTTCTGTGTATCCAGAATTTCCGCTAGCCAATTCGCAGCCTCAAGCCTGCATAACTAACTCCCTTGCCGCATAATTGAGATCTACCTGCCGCCCTCTAGCAGTTCTGCCAATCTATATACAGTTTCTTCGACCGAGATCTTAACCAGCTGGCGTATAATTATACCCTTTTGGTATCACCTTAATTATTCAAATCCCACACATGCATATACGGATCTCGCATACCGAAGCCGCCTTCTATGTGGGTCGCTAGTTAGATCTTCTACAATTCATCAAGGTGTGCGAAACGTCTTTAGCCACAGAATCCGCTTTTAGACCAGGGCGATAAATCCGCCATCGGTGGCTAATAGCTCTCCCCCTCCCCCTTGCACATAGGTATTCGGACTGACATACTTTCTTCTGTTATCTAATTTTCTTTTTTTATCTCCTTTATGAGATAGCATGGTGACCACTGACCACTAGCCTTTTTGCTGGTAGTCGTCACAATACATTCCCCCCCCCCCCCCCCCCCCTAGATTTACTATAAGTTGTACGGCCCGCCCAGCTATAAGGAGCCTCGGAGACCAATTTCATTTCGTCAGGTCAGCCTCGCCAACTCTTATCGTCCATTCTTCGAGACGTCACGCGACCAGGGGCTGAGAGCGGCTCCCATTCAAACGAGTTTTATCGGTGTCTCAGTACCACCTTGCTTCGCTTCGGGCGCCCGGGTGCTTACAATACTGCGAGAACGCATCATAAAACTGAATCGGATCACTTTGCAGTGCGGTGTCATAGCTGAATTACTTGCCCGAACACTGTGCAGTAATAGGCTAAGCCGGGGCTGTCTTTTGTTCGGAAAAATAATCCTAATCGTGGCGGGTATATACTGAAAGAGGACACCGTTGCTCGATCATCACTCAATCATCCTATTTTTATTATAAAATCCGACAGAAAGGCCAGCTCGGGAGGGGCCCCAATAACCAAAGGCAGGGAGGTCTTCAGCCCTACGGGGTGGTCTCGGTTTGACAGCAGCAATTATGCCTCCAAATCCAACATCATTCACTGCACTTAATGTGCCGTCGAGGTATACACTACCAGAAAGCATGGAGTATTTCTCTCTTGCGGCACGTCCAGACACAGATCTTTGGCGCAAGCCGCCAGACCGTGAAACCTCCACTGCTCCGATATTATATACGTCTCTCCAAAGGCCATTTGTTCTCGCTGAAGTAACAGTCACAGCAGATTGGGAGATGGAATGGGACCAAGGAGGCTTGGTTATATTTTCCGGTCCTCCTCCGGGACGAGGTTTAACAGTCCAGTGAGTAACAGTGGAAGTCCTTAAAGAGAATGAGATTAGTAGCTAATCGACCGTATTCATCGCTAGACCCAACAGCAGAAATGAGTCTATACCAACCACAATCATCAACCTAGAAAATAACGGCAGTGTCAGCGATACCAGGGAACGGGAGCAGCCTCTTCAACCACCACCGTACCCGGACTTTAACTTGGGGCAAGGTAAATGGGTGAAGGCCGGCCTCGAGTTCTCTGCAGGAACTGTCAATGCGTCATCTGTCAGTGCCACATCTGACGGAGCAGACTGGTGTCTCTCTCCATTAGCGCCACCCAATCAACCGACGAGCATAACCTCATTGCGAATTAAACTTGAACGCATCGGCCACTCTCTCTGGATATGGTATCAAATCCCGCCATCCTCATTCTCAACCGACCAACAAGCTAGTCATAGCCCCAGATCAGCTGCCCAATCATGGCGGAAACTGCGCGAAGTAACATGGTTTTTCTGGGGTGTGGAAGACAAAAGCGTACATGTTGGTGTCTATGCTTGTCGACCAGCGAATATCTCCATATCTAACACCATGTGGGCAGCGAGAAACGGACACCATATTCATGACAACAGCCCATCATCGAACTCACTTGTAGTAGAGTTCGAAGACCTAGAAATATTTTAGCCTTTTCGTTGTTTTGATGTCAATTTCTGGCTTGTTTGTAAGAAAAATTCTTGCTATTTACCACATTCCGCCCTGTTTGCTTTTTTTTTTTATAACGACTTAATGAATATGTGGGCTTGTTGCAAATGCCCGCTGCTTATACATAAATATATGAATACTATATATATATATCGCTTGTCTTTCCGAATTCTCGAGACTCTGCCGTTGAATATAACCGTGACGCCGTGATACTCCGTTGGTTAATTAAAAACAGCTAAACTCTTTAACTGTAACTAGGGATCAAAAAGTGAAGCGGGACACGGTTTATTGAGATCGTACGCAGGGTTCTTCGTTGGTAACGCAACCGCTTCGCCTGCGGATCAGCGGCCATACTGTCGTATTCCTCGATCGCTGGGGAAGTTCGTCCATCCCAGAAATTCTGACTTGAGCCACGAATTTTGTTCCTTATGTCTTGGCGCTAGATTAAGTTTGTCGGAGCGTCCCGTCCCGGGATCCGAGTCCAAGGACTAGTGCATCACGTGATAGCCACCAATCCTAGGCGTGGAAGGACTGTCACAGACATAGATCTTAGATTATTGATGATAAAGTGATGTATCCGGGTTCTTTTCTTCTCTGTTCAACCTTGTGTTAGGCTAATCGATGGTTTACAAGAAAGTATGCATTTACGTGAAAGTCCCGAGCACGGAAGTTGTTAACTAATGTCTCTCGCCTCTCCTGAAGTATCCTAGGTAACTTGAGCTCCTACCTTGGTGAGCCATTCCTGGCGTGTCTCCGAAATGGCATAATGCATGTGATTCGGTCTTTCGTAAGGTCAAATTTGAAGGAAAGGGATGCTTTCTCGTCCCTTCATATAAATATTAAGATACCAAAGTATAGGGAGATGGTAGTGCATAGATGAACGTTTTTTCCTTGAACTTTTGGCTAACGTGGTATCTCGCCTGCTCATGCTGTTTTCAACTCGGTAGCATTGTGTCTCTCTATCCAAAGATTATAGCTATCCAAACCCACAACCATCATCTCCTACACGTTCGCTCACCCTGGAGAAATCCCCGCACAAGATACCATGGCTTCGATGGTTTTTGAGTTTCTAGGCATATCAATATTTACCGTTGAAAACCGTCTTTAAACTGTTAATAAGAAACGTTAATATAGATATATACGTCCTCTTTTGAATCTAGAGCAACGATGGAACACCAGAGTGTAGGTCGACTGATTGGAGAAGGTAGGATGAATTTTTTTCAGCATGATCAATACTGTTCCAGTATACATGTGGGCGTGATCATGCAGGAATATCCCATATTTACCAAGTTACCATTGGGCTGATCAAGCGAATAAACCAATGAACCGGAATAGAAATGGAGCTTGCCCTTTTATCACCTGGGCTTCTCGAGGAGGTTTCTTGCCCCTAAAGGCCCAACTAGGACACTACTAAATGCGAAGTTTGCTACCACTCCGAGAATATGGAGACAAGAGCTTCTCTTGTCAATCCATGCAACACAACGCTTTGACTGCACCTTGCTATGGATCCGCCACGGCCCCGTTGGCCGACCTTGTGTTCTCTCTATAGAGGAATATCTATAAAGCTGTCTTCCTCTGTCAAAGAGCAAAACTCCGATTGTTTTTGTATGAAGTCGGGCACACACTGTATCTTTTTGCGCAGACATGCTTTCTCCGTTATACTTTATCAGCTCACGCTGTGAGTTCATATTCAGTATATAAGAAGGGCTGCTACTTCAACCCATCCAATTCACAGTGCGCTCTCTCACCGCTAAATCCATATCTTGGTGGGGCTCTCTCTCTCTAGATATTCTAAGGGCCCAAAGTTGTTATGTTGCTCCCCAAGGTTAACCCATTTGACAGACGGTAAAAGAACGATGGCTATGGGAGAGGGGTTGGAAGTATGCTTATCTCTATGCCAATAGACCCAGGACGATAAGAAATGACCGAACATCTCGTATTTCCTAGCCTCGGATGAGACCATGATCTTCGAATTATCTTTCCAGCCAAAAAAAATCTCAACTTTTCTCGCTCTCCCCATACCGTATCACATGACCCCACCAAAACCCATCCATGTCTCAACTCCTTTTTTATATGATAATAACAATAATGTAATTGAATACTTTTAGAGGTTATGAAATAAAAAAAACAAATGGTCATCTCCCTCTTAGTGTGGGAAATGTTCCTGCCCAACTCGCATTGCCATGCCTCGCCTCCTGCATGCCTGAGGTTGCTGCGTTCTGTCCGGTTAGGCCGCTGATGGGCATATGTATGTATACGCTATGCTAGCTCAGCGCACCAAGTAAACAACCGGTGTCGAAATATGGAGCCTTAACACATACATGGTAAAGAGAGAGAGAAAAAAGAAAAGAAAAAAAAAAAAGGAAAAAGACGGTTCGACATGCTGTGAGCTTTGCAGCAAATGAGCTCTGCCAAAAACTTTTCTGCTCACGCTAACGGGCCTTTATCCCTATGACAACAAGACAAGTTTAGCGCTAGCCGGTTGAGGTAGGATGAGGATGGTCTTCTTTTTCTCGTGGTGGAGTTGTAGAAAAAATTTTGATGTCCTTGATATTGCTTTTTGTTTCTTTTTTCTTCACAAGCAAGCCATTTGCCTATGATCTTCTTCCTCTTCTCTCTTAAACCAATAAACATTGCATCAAGTCCCCCCCTTGGGAAGGAAAAAAAGAGTCTTGCATTTACCTGTTCTTCAACTCCCCTCTCCCATCTGCTTCCCCTCTAGTTTGTCAAGGGAAGGACAAAAAACACCCACAGCTTCAAGCGACCTTCTTCACGATTAATACGAAAAAGTTCCTTTGCCTGTTCTGTGCTGTTGATTTTCTTTTCTCTTTAGTTTCGTTCTCTTTTTTTGCCTCTTGATACCCTCGTCGTCTTTGGGGGCAATAGTCGTTGATTCCGAGCTCCGATTTTTTTTGTGAACTGCGTTGTAATAATTCGCTGCAGAATTCCTCTATTTTATTCTCCTTCTTCTTTCTGTATATCATAGGCTAGCTTAACATTAACAGGCTTCGACCGACTTCTCAACGGCCAACGACGTTACGAGTTTCACGCAGATACACGAGATAGAAAGAGACCGACAACTGGAAGAGGAAAAACAGCCAACTCTTTAGCCATGACTGAAGATATCAAACACCCTATTACCATTGCCATCCGTCGACCAAGCAAGACTCCATCTGTCTTTGTTGCCGCCTCATTCACAGACCCGGCATGGGAGCCGGTGGAGCTGACTCCTGAGCTTGTAAGCTCGAAAGACGCATCGACTACCGAGGATAGCTCTACACGGATCGAAGAGTACGAGTTTTCAAAGAAATTCGAGCTACCCGAAGGCAAGCACCAATATAAATTTCGTCTCGACACTGATGAGAAGACTTGGTTCTGTGACGAGAAGGTGGAGACAGGTAGGTTTGGATTTCTCTTCAGCTTTGCATACCTTGATGTTGTCAACATGTAACTGATAGATATGGATGTTTTCTCAGTGGTCACTGAAAATGGAATTTCCAACAATCTCCTCGTTGTGAACGAAACCTCTCCCACCTCCCAGACCAAAGATTCTAAATCCACCAACGGTACGTCGGGCGATACCGAATCAAAGGAAGTCACCAAGGAGGAGAAGGGGAAGGATGAAAAGGTCGAGGCGGTCGAAGAGGCACCGGCAGCCGCCATCATCACGGATAAGTCTGACGACAAAGAAGCCCCCGTAGACGTGGTAGACAAAGCTGCTCCAGCAAAGGAGGAGAAGCCAGACGACCCCGTGAATCCTGTTGTCGAGAAGGAAGCCACTGGGAAAGAGTCGGATGCTTCACAGGAAATAAAAGACCTACCCTCGAAGGATGAAGTAAATGCTTCTCCTGACGAAACTAAGCAAGATTCCAAAGGTGTCAGTGAGGGAAAGGGTGATGATAAAATAGCCAAAAAGGAAGAGACTATTAAAAAGACTGAAGAGACCATACCTGCTGGCACTCCTAAGGTGGAACAGGTTTCCGTTGTCCCTGAGACGGTGAAGACAACAGCGGACGAATCCAAGGCTATTGATTCAGAGCCTTTGCCCAGTATCACATCAGAAACTGTGGATATTCCAAAGTCTGCTGATAAGGAATCAGAACAAACGCCAGAGCCAGTTACAAAGGTCCAAATTGAAGATACCCTGCCAGAATCTATAACGAAGCCGTTGGAAGAGCCCAAGGAGTTAGAAAATGGCCTGGAATCCAAAAAAGAGCTCCCAGAGAAAACGGATGTCGTCGAAAGCTCTGACAGAGTTGAAGCTATGAAGGAAGACACCACTCACAATGTTGTAACGCTTCCTGTGGCCGAATTCGGGGCTGACACTGAAGAGCCGAAGAAGGAAGCCCTTGAACAACTGGATTCTGCAACTGCAGGGTCGGAGAGCATCTCTAAACCTGACTTGGTGCCTGAAACTACCTCCAAGGCTGTCGAGGAGCCAGCCACTGACGAATCGGCCGTGACAGCCTCAAAAGAGGCCGCAGGTGAAGAACTGACCAAGGGCGAGCCTCTATCAGAGACCATCAAGGAAGAAGCTATCCCTGACTCCCTAGATGAACCAACTGCCGCAGAGCCGGAGGCCACTTCAAAAGAGCAAACCAAGGATGAACCAGCGGCTGAGCAAGATGTAACGCCGAAGGCTACGCCTGAGGTTACGGAGAAACTCGCTTCAGATGAAGTTAATGAACCTGCTGCTGCGCCAGAAGCCTCTCAGGCTGAGCTGATCCCGGAGACCGTAAAGGATGAAATCCTTGTCAACACCGAGGAACCCGTTTCCACAGATCCAAAGGCTGCGGTTAACGACCCAGAAAGCACCCAGCTACCTCTGAAAGAAATAATTCCAGATAAGGTTGTCGGCCCTGTTACCACAGAAAACGAAATCAAGGAAACGCCAGCACCCGGGTCTGATCTACTCTCGGAATTTGTAAAAGAAGCCCCTGTTGACACTGAAGCATCGGCCACATCGGAAGCAAAGGCTGCCGTTGAGGAGCCAAAGGTTTCTGAAATGACTGAAGGGGAGAAGGTGGCCCCAGTACCGGACACCACTACTGTAACAGAGATTCCTGTAGAAACCGAAGAACCCATTGACAACAACACGGAGGCAGCCACCGAAGCTTCTAAGGATTCTGAAGTCAACAAGGAACGAGTTACCAATGAAGAAATCTCTCCAGATAAAACCCCTGAAAATGACGCCACAGCACCCGATGAAGCTACTGGGGAACCAGAGGAAACCTCACATGAGCCAGAAGCACCCACCGAAGTATCAAAAGAAATTGTCCCCGAGCCAGAACCTGCACCAGTCGAATCCAAAGATGAAGAGGTTCCAGGCACCACTGAAACTCCAGCTGCTGACAAACCCGAGTCAGAGGAAGTCGTCCCAGCTACTGATAACACCGAAGCGACTCTTGATGTGTCGAATGACGCTGCCTCCACTAATGATGTTGAGGGTCCTTCCACAACAAATGAGCCAGAACTAGCTGTTGAAGAACAAAAAGACGAGCCTGTGCTCGAAATATCAAAAGAGACTCCTTGTGATAAGGTTGAAGAGAGTTCTGAAAATGTAGTGAAAGATGTCTCTCAGCCTGCCCCAACACCCGATGAAGCTAAGGACGAACTCACCAGTGGAGATACTGAACCTTCTCCAGAGCTTGTAAAACCAAGCAAAGACGAATCTAGCACTGATAAGGCCGAGGATATTGCAGAAAAGCCAGCGGGAGACATAACCGAGGCTGACACCGCCTCGGAGGAAGTGGTTAGTGAAACCAGTAAGGAGGTTGAAGCCGCTGCTGAAGAACCAGAGAAGGATGTCAAGGAATCGGTTCAGGCCTTGGAATCAGCTGAGGGTGACGTTGCCCCTGACAACATTCTGGAAAAGGAGCCAGAGACTACCACAGAGGAGCAGCCGGTGAAAGCCGATGGCAAACCAACGGAGGAGCTGCTGCAGCCCGCAGTTTCCATGGATGCTTTAGAACAAGTCAAGGAGAAAGCAGATACTGCCGTAGACGAAACTCCTGTCCAAAAGGATTTAGACATCACTTCCGAAGAATTATCAAAGGATGCTTCTGGACTTGAGACCACCGAAAAGGAGGCAAACGATGTGCCTGCCGATACTTCCGCCCAAGTTGATGAAACTGGCCTTTCCCATATTTCTGCAACAGAGAGTAAGGCTGCTTTTGTTCCAGAAAGCAATGACGTCTCTAAGAGCCAACCCGAGGTCACCGGCGAGGAAATTGTTCAACCTGCTGAAACTAAGCAAGAGACTGGCGATATTGGTGGTGGAATTGTGGATCCTGCCTCAGAACCTGTCTCTGAATCTGTACCCGAAATTACAGAAAACCAAACTAAGGACACCTCTGCCGGGGATATTCAGCCAGATAAAGAGAATGATAAGGCCTCTAAAGAACCTGTTGTTTCTGACTTGGCAGCAATCGAAGGTGTTGAGAGCGTAAAATCTCAACTAACTAGCCCAGAGGTTTCCGAACAGCCAACAAGTGAAGCACCCCAGGATAACGCCGCCACTTCTGAACTTCCAACTGAGTCGAATGAACCTACTGTAGAGGAAGATTCGCCTGTCACTGATGCACCTAAGGAGGCTAGCCAAAAGATCTTAGAGACCGACGGCTCCAAGGATACGGAAGAGACCTCAGAAAAAGTGCCTGAACACATTATTGAGGAATCAAAGACGCCAGATGAACAGAAAATCTCTGAAATCGAGGAGCCAAAGCTTGAGAAATCAGCCAACGACACTGTTCCTAAGGGCGAGACACCAGATTTTGCGCCAATTGAAGCAGAAAGCAAAGAAGCTGACTTACCTAGTGAAGATGCAAAGGAAGAGACAGGTCAAACAGTAGACGAGCCCTCCGACAAGCCGGCTGTTGAAGTTTCTGAAGGGTCTCGAGAGCTCGATGTTAGCCAAAAACCTGAGGAAGTTCATGACGAGCTGTCCATTGTCCAGGATGTTAACGAAGAGATGAATGCTCAACCTCAAGCAGAAAATGTTGTGGAAGCACCAATAGATGTGCAAAAGAAGGCGGATGTTGCAGTCATCGATACGCCGCCAGAGGTCCCGAAGGATTCTGATGAAATCCACAATGACGTCACTATGGCCGGGGAAGAACTTAAATCCGAAACGGAACGGAGCTTGGACCACGTTGCCAAAGTTGACGACAAGGAAGTCAAGGAAGCCGTAGCAGAAGAGCCCCCCACTGAGAAAGAGACTATTGAAGCTGAGACTGGACCAGAAAACCAAGATACCACTCCCGCTGTAGTTGAGCGGGTGGCGAACGAGACTCCTGTGCAAGAGCCTGAAACTACTGGAGATGACGCCCCCAAGCCAGAGAACGTAGAAGAGGTTCCCAAACCATGCGATACCACTGAAGTAAAGAACGACGTACTCGAGCCTACCGAGCCAACGGTGGCTCCTATGCAGGAAGAAAAAGATGTTACCACGGCTGAAGTTGAGCTTCCAGATGCTCCTGCTTCAGAGGTTGAGACGCAAGATACTGTCTCTGCCCTAGCTCCCAAGCCCGCTGACCAGCCTGCCAGTAGCTTAAATGATGAGCAGGCGGTTGACACTTCTGCCCCTGCCGAGACCGTAACAGATAACCTTGAAAAGACCGTTGCGTCTGAAACTGTGCCTGAGCCTACCAGTGAGGTTTCAAAAGAGGTTGATGAAGTCTCACAGCCGCCAACAACCAACACTGACCCCGAGCCTGAGGTGCATATGAATGAGGTTGAAACCACTAAAGAAGCCTCGGATGAACAACATGCAGAAAAAGTGGCCCAGGAAGATGAGGGTGGATCCAAAGCTGACCTGCCCGGTGTTTCAGTAGACTCCATCCAGGGAGCTGACCTTCAAGGCAAACTCCAATCAACTGATACCAAAGAAGAGTTTGTGATGGATGATGCAAATCTTGACGCGACTCAACCAACGGAACCTACTACAGAGAAGGGGGAAGAGCCTGCGGACGCCCCTAAAACTAATGGTGCTACGATAGCTGCGGCGCTCGGGGCTGCTGCTGTTCTTCCTGCGGCGGCACTCCTAGCGGCTCAAGTCGGCAAGTCTAAAGCTACTGATAGCAAAGCCACTATCCCTGAAACAGATGCCCCAGAAAACCTTCAGCATGTCAACACGGACACCGTTCAGGATCAACCAGAGGCTGATGTGAATGGCGAGTCTTCCAAAGATGCTCGATCCCTCCCTGTGCCGGAAGATCCAGCTATTGTCAAAGATACCTCGACTACGGATGCATCGTCCGAAAACAACCAGGCCGATATAACTGAAAATAAATCTGCCCCTGTACAACAGGTGGAGGAAACATCTACTGACAAAGATGCGCAAGAGGCTGTTACCACTGGAACAGAGCCCGTCCCTATAACTGATGACGAGTCCAAGAAAACAACTGCAGCTGAGGCCTCTAAATCCCCAGAGGAGCCAACTAGCAGCAGCACCGCGGACGCCGATGCCTCTGCCGTCGTGGCCACTACCAATGGTACCAAAACTAATGGCACTAAAACCAACGGAACTTCTGATGAGAATCGTCCTCCTACTGGCAACCAGTCCGTTAGCTCTTTCACGGCCCAGCGGAGGGATAACTTCCTCAAGGCTTTGTGGCGTGCAATCTTCGTCAACTTTTTCGGCAGCCTCTTTGGATTCCGCCGCCGTGACACCACTGCTTAATAAATTACTATTTTGGACTACCCTTACCACAAATCCCTCCTATCTATTGGAAAGATAGGTGTTGTCGATATAACCCAGCGGCTTATTAGTTGCTGTGGTAGCTCTTTTGAAATGGCCTCCTAATTTTGCGAATTTTTCATGTTTTCTTTTGTTGAGTTTCCTTTTGTATCCCTTTCATATGTACTCCCAGAATAATCCATGATATCCCCATTTTGTTAATGAATCCTGTTATGACTATTTCTGTGATGTATGAATTTTGATTTTCAACTACTCTTTTGGAGAATGGTGAATATCTGTTCTAGTCAAATAAAACGATATTATATTGCCTTTACCTTCCCTTTATAGAACTTAATGTTCTATATGACTAGTTTTGGATTTTATATACCCAAACAACCGCCTTATTCTTCTTACCCTTATGATATCCACAAACTCAGAGTGAGCCGGTCTTGGAGAAAAATGTCACAAGCCTATAGAGAGGTTAGGTAAATGACAGCAGCTTTGTGATCTATAGGCCCAATAACAACAGCCAACGAATGGAGGGAAAGGGGTTTTAGGCCATACCTTCTTCTACTAAACTCTTCTACTAAATATCTAGTGTCTAATGGCCTGCAAGCTCAAAATATGATACTATGAGATTAGCTTTAGCAAGATAGGTATTGTTCATACCTTTTCTTGTCAAGACAGTTCTTTATATTTCAGTTAGCGCCTCGCTAGCGCTATATTAAAGGAGGACAGCTTTGATAACGGAACCCTCCTTTATAAACCCACAACACACTATTTGGAAAGGCAAAGTAATCTCACCTATTTCTTTAAATATCTGACCTATCTATCTACCCTGGCTAATATCTGCTGTTTTCTTCACTGCTAGCCCCATTTAACTATCAATTTCTCTAGCTTGAAGCACAGCCTCGTGAATATTCCCCTTAATTTTGATACTGTCGTTTATCTCATCTACTCCTGCAATGGAAGGGCAAGGTTGCCAGCAGACTTCATCAGATTCGCCAGAGTTCCAAAGTGCTCGCCCAGCACTAGTCCAATTTCCTAGGCCAGCAAGTTTCTCTATCGGTCAACATGACCTTAGTGGTAAGTGGAAGGTAAAGGGGGAGGGTTATCAGAAGAGCAAGCCCAGCTTGAAATCTAGTTCTGTACCCTATCTTAGAGTATATGGCCCACCAGCCAAAGGACTATTATGAGCCTTCTCTGCTCATTAGCTATTATCCTTGAAACAAAGTGATGAATTTTGTGCTAATCTATATATTTATCAAGCCCTTGAACTTCCGAGCTTCTACCGCCACAGACAAGCCAACAATGCAGGTGAAAGGAAATTCCAAGCTCCCGTTATTTTCCCTGCCTTGAGTGAGACTGTTATCTGGCCAGTCATATACCCCAGTACGTTAAGAGCAAAGCTCCACAGAGACAAAGCCCGAGATAGTGAATTCTAATGTGTTTGTCAGCGAATTTGGCAGCTAGCCCAGAAGCTAAGGATAAAGAGAAGGGTACTACTGCTGCTGCTATAGAACCTGAACTTCCTCTCACACCAGTCAAACCAGCAGAAACTGAGGATTTCAGCCCATCCTTTGACTGCCCTAGTATGTTGAAACATTCCCTTAATGTCTTTCATACTGAAGCATGGCGTTTTCTTTTGTTTCATTTCAAAATTATTTACATATATTGCCTTACCAGCAAACCTGGTAATCCAGAAGAAACGTCTGCCAGATCTTTCCCATGCTCAGGCAACTGCTTTCCCCCAGTGGCCTTTGCATGGAACAAGATCGAGGTACGCAACAGCGCCACCACGAGCTCACCTCCACCCCCTTCCTGCTGCCCCAGCTATCCGAAAGCCAATCAAGAGGAGATATAGGGAGGTGTCGAGAGAGAGGCCCACCATCCTTACCAAGCTCATGGAACAGTTTAATGTGAGAGACTGGTCAAGGCCAGAGACTCATCCAGGAGTGACAAATGATAAGGATTATGCCGGCAGAATCATTCCAAATGATTCTGTTTCAAATTCCTCTCAGAACACCCACGGCGAGGTGAAAATTTACTATCCTAGGCTGAAGGATAGTGAATCTAGCTCTGCCCCACCGAAATCCGCACCTCTCGTACAATCGGCAGCTGACAACGTATCAAGGCCATACAAAGCGCTACCGGTTACAATAGAACGAGGAAAGCAACCAGGTCTGCGGAAAATCTCATCGGCTCCAGCTTTACCAAGGCCGGAGGTGGATACTGAGGAGTTAACCAGGCTCCTGAACTGCGATGTCCCTCGCCCGTCAAATATTGAGAGCATCATATTGGAAGGCCCGTTACTTGCAGCCACCCAAAGGGACTTTCATTCAATAGATGAAATCCCCAAGCATGTTCAGGTGCCAGTTACTCCTTGTATTCAAGGGACGTTTGAAGGAACGGTGGCGCCAGTATCGCCAGCAACGATGCCAACTGAGCCCGCAGTAGCTCACCCTCACATCAGTGATGTTATTAATACCCATTTCGAACGAATATCGATGGCTCAAGCTGCCAATTCAGATGCCATCTTGAGAAGCCTACAAGGGCTAACGAACGAAATCAGGGCGCTGCGAGTGGAGGTCAGAGCAAATACCAACCATCTCCATCAGCTCAACGGCAGAGTTGCCGCCGTCGAAGCGAGGTTGGGTGGCCTACTACAGCCATCTGGAGGCATGCCGTTGACAGGTTACCAGGGACTCGCCAACGCGCCCGGCAGCAATTTCAGCAGCAGCCAGCCCCCAATTAGGCACCCAAACCATCGTGACAGTCAACCCAATGACAGCGGACCTGTTCGCGATGCCCAGCGTGGTGAACCAAGTGAAAGGTGTGTGTACAGCCAACAACACGCCGTACTGTCCCCACGTCTAGGCATGACGTCGAACCCGCTGTCTTCGTCCACTGAGCCGTCAACAAACACGCCACCCCCTCAGAAGTCTCAGGTGATATCGCGAAATCGACAATCCGACCGGCAACGTATCCCTCGGTCCCGGGATGCCAGTGACAATAGCGAATGGGGTGGAACTTCAAACTGGTACCGAAAGGCTTGTGCAAACGCCCAGAGAAATTGAACGATGCTGTAGCAGCTCACCATCCGTTTTGCATGTACATCTTGCCGAACCAGTGCTCATGGGCAATATGTCATGTTCTTGCTACTGTGGAAAGGGACTAGCAGGTTTGGTTTGTGAAGTATGAAACTTCACCTTTCTTTCTTTTTTCAATGGCCGACAATATGGCGCATATCTAGGCTGCTTCAAGCGTTTTGGTAATAAACTTGGAGTCTTCCTCGCATCTCAACACTTCATTTATCCAGCATTGGTATCAACAGCACATTCTTCAGCCACGAGCAGGACCTTATCCAGATTCGGCATTACGGGAAAATGGCAGGCCCGTTATCTCTCGTGTCTTTGTCAGTACTACAGTCAACAAACGTGAAGAATGATCTGGGCGAGGATAATCATCGATATTTATTCTACAAATTTATTTGACAGTGGCTATGGCTTTTTCAACGTCCTTTGCAGCCTCCCTAACCTGTGGGCAATAGTGTAATTTTAATAATTCCCCTTCCCATATAGTTGAAGCAAAAACATTGCTCCTTTCTACGTCATCAGCATTAGGGTCATATATTCCGTCGCCTTTCCGCTCTTCCGTGTTCCATAGAGGTGCAATCTTTCGTCCATGTAGCTTCGCAGCACGAGTAAGAAGTGACAAGACTGCTAATGCTGATTTCTCCGGCAGCTGGAGTGCCGAAGTCATGAGCCGTTTTGTGAATCCTGCAATACGAATTGGAGGTGGCGCTTTGTTGGCCTTTGCAGTTAAAATGGATTGGAGGCATCGAATAAGGAGTACGGTGGGAGTTTGGAAGTCAACCTTCTTTGCCTGTGTATTGCTATTCGAAGAAGTGTTGTTGTCGTTTTGGTGGTCATTGTATGGATTTGGGTCGGGTAGGCGGAGTGATTTGTTAGGATGGAATTCGATATCTGGGTTAATGGATAAAGCATGTAGCGACTGGTAAATATTACTTATGAAGAAGCTCAAATCTAGATGGAGAGTTGAAGCCGCCTTGCTTGCATCTTGGCCTTCGAGAAGGGCGAATGCAGTAGTCGAACATAAAAGAGCATCCCGAGTAGCATTTCGGGTCTCATTCATATTGGGCCAGCTATCATCCTCCTCCTCGTCATTGTCCCCAGCCTCAAGCTGCGGGCTTATTAAACTCGAGCTGGTAGAGCGAGAGATCAAATCTCTGAGGACTTCTAATAAATCTCCAAAGAAGTCTTGATTGATAAGATGCGAAAATTTAGCGAGCCCCTCTAGAACAGCGCCCACAAGTTCAGGGTTGCGTGTCTTTAGAGTGCGAAAGTAGGTAGTGAATACAAGCTTTAGTGTTTCCGCTTGCATCTTATCCCGATGTTCATGGCTTACCAGGGCGTCAGCCTCCTTCATGTCCTTCTCAACAAGTTTTCGCTCTTTGATCAACTTTCGTTCCTTTTTGGTTCGAAACTCTCTTTTTTGCTTTGGCTTCTTTCCAAAGTTGTTTCCCTCTGGTTCTTCCTTATCAATCGCATCCTTGGAGCCCTTGGACGAGAATTCGGAAAGCAGTCGCAAGTGAAGGAATGTATCAAGTACGCCTGGTCGAATCCTGAACTCCTTCGCTTTGATTGCCTTGGCCAGTAAAGTCACAGCTTCTAGAGAGATGGTGCCGTCATCATCCTTGGAAAACACCTCCTCCATGGTTTCACGGCACTTGACAAACTCTGCATCTATCTGTCGACGCGCCAACTGTCCAACTAGAATCTTCAGCAACTCCCCACGGAAATTGAAATGCGGAACGGAAGTTAGAAGGCTGCAGGCACAATTGACCGACAAGCTCTTCAGGCCAGAGCTATACGCCTCACTCCCTCGTTTGGCTCGAGCCAACAATGCAAGTTGTTGTACATATTCGCGATAGCCTGAAAGAAGCGATTGCTCGAACGCACGGAGTTGTTTCACTTCTTTAGAGACTTTTGCCGTCAGCTCTTCGCCTTCTAATGGCCGTATCCGATAACCAGGTATGACATCCTTGTACACTGCCGCCTGGGTGGCTAGCGCAAGTTTCTTCACTGCTGGGAGTGACGCAGATGCTGTCATTTCCGTTAGTTTCTTAAAAAGATCCATATGCTCTTCTGGCTCTTCGTTTATCTGCGAGGCTATCCGAGCCAGAGCTTCTTTTGCTTCTAGTATCTGGATCTTGACGGGCACAGAGGATTCTGGCGCAGGAACTGTTTGAGCGTTCGAAGCAGGTTCATCATCTTCCACATCAGATGAAAATATGTCGCTCTCTGAGCTTTCCTCTGGCTTCTCATCTTCCTCCAGATGCTCCAATGTGCCCTCCTGCGTCTTTATCGGCAACCGGGTCTTTTCCTTGCCCTTCTTCGTTTTCCGCGGCCTGCGCTCGTAGTCCTGCTCGAGGTCCCATTGTGCTGCCTGGCTGTAAAACTTGCTTTTCAAATTTGTTGAATCGCCCGACGGACTCAGCCGCCTCCTTTTTACAGAGACACTGGCCGCCATCATATGTGAATTAAAAGGGTCGTCTTTTTTTTTTTTTCTTCCTTATTTGATATCTTGATGTGAAGAGTAAATAAAATTTCTTTCTCGGAAAAAAAGTTGCCAAGATTTCGCAACTCTAAAAATTCATATCGATAAAGGAAATATTTCTTCAGCAAGATACCGAAACAGTCAGATTTCCCGCCATCAAGTCGGTAGTCTTAATTAATACGGAGCACCAAGCTGCCTGAGAGCATACTGAGGTCTAGCTACAACGAACACCCAGCCATGCGCCCACTCACAGAGTCCGAGACTCAAACCCTCTTCACAAAGCTCGCCAACTACACCGGCCGATCTCTGAATCATCTTATCGCACCACCCACCTCGTCCAGCGACGAGTCCGCAGATGATCGTTATGTCTTTAGACTGCACGGCTCGAGAGTCTACTATCTCCGCGTCTCTGTGGCCAATCTTGCCACGTCGATTGCGAGGCCGAACTTGTTGTCGATAGGTACCTGTCTTGGAAAATTCACAAAGACCGGAAAATTCAGACTTCATATCACGGCGCTAGATGTGATAGCACCGCATGCCAGGTATAAGCTGTGGATCAAGCCCAATGGAGAGATGCCGTTTCTCTATGGCGGAAATATCGTAAAAGCGCATGTTGGCAGATGGAGTGAAGATTGCCCGGAGCACCAAGGAGTGATTGTGCTGTCTATGGATGATACGCCTCTTGTAAGTTTTATTTTATACCTTTTGTCTTTTCACTTTGTACTGCAAAGTGCCAAGCAGTTATTTGTTACAGCAGTTATTTGTTACAGCAGTTATTTGTTACAGCAGTTATTTGTTACAGCAGTTATTTGTTACAGCAGTTATATGTTACAACATTGTCTAATCTGTTATTCTCGTCCAGGGCTTCGGAGTCACTGCTCGATCTACCATGGAGGCTCGAAAGTTAGACCCAACTGGCGTTGTGGCATTTAGGCAAGGGGATATAGGAGAATATTTAAGAGAGGTAAAATTTTACTCATATCAATTGCTATACCAATGTTCCTTGCTGACATATTACTTAGGAGGATACCCTTTTCACTACGTAGCTTACGTTCAATGGTCTATTTGCAGGTACAAAAAGCGGGCACTGATGTTTTTTGCGCTACCGGAGTTCTATAGTGGCACTGTACTTTATAGATAATTATAGTTTCTTAGATGGGTTTGAGATAGCAAACGTTTATTATTGTCAAGTGTCACATCTACTAAATCCAAATTTAGTATCTCTGACCATTCTACTTTTGTATTCTACCGTTGAAAGCTTGAATTTCCATATGTTTTCATTGTCTTTTTTCCTTTTTATATGCAGAGTCAATGGTTCGGCTTTACTTTCCGTTTAAGGACGCGTTTATGTAATCAATTTAACCTTATTCCTACCTCAAAATAATGTCACGTGCCTTATCCCTCACCTTCTTTAGGTCCGTGCGTTTTTCTCTCTTTCTTCCTTTTCAAAGTAAACAAATCAAGAAGTAAAAGAAGAAGAATAAGGAAGAAAGGATATTTCTCTCCTTTGAATAAATCAGTGCAGCTTGAACCCTGATCTTCTTCGAAGGGGGTGCTTTTATTCCTATCTCTCTGCATCAAACCTGCAACTGTGTACCCCTCTGATACCCAACTGAAGAGCCATGCCACCAAGCTCGAGTCAGAAAAGTGCTATAGCACAATTTGTTAGTGTCACTGGAGCAAAAGATAGTGTTGCCATGAAGGTATAACATTGTCCCAGTTTATTTTTTCATCTATGGGCTCCTTTTCTGAGAGCTCGGATTTGCTTCTCTATGCTAACTATACGTGACATCAGTGTCTCAAAGCAAATGGTTGGAAGGTAGACCAAGCTATCGATGAGTATGTATCACCTACTATCCTATCATTTATGTCCATTTCCAAGCCCTCTTATTGCTGTTTTTAATATATTCTTGCTGCCCCTCTTCTGCCCGACCTCTGTACCGGTTACCGAATCTGTCAATGTGTTAGATTCGATTCATCGAGCGTGATTGGAAACCCCTTCTAGAGTGGGGTTTTTTGTTTGAATGTGGGTTTTCTAACAGCTGGTTTCGCTTGAAACTGGAGCATACTCCAGCTATCTGATGGTTTCTGCCCAATATCTATATAATACATCATACTACTTTTAACTTATTTTATTTACCGGTGTTCACTACAAATTTCTGCAAAGTACCATTCAGGCTCTTCTAAATTCCATACTAACCAGGGTTTTCAATATTAGCTACTTTCAGAATGGTCAGTCCGGAGCCGTGCAAGACAGAGCAGCCGCGGTGAGCAAAATATTCGACAAATACAGAGGTAGAGCAACCATCCCGCCCTTTATTCCTATCGGAGCTAATAATAGTGGTAGACGACCCCGACAGCCCCGATGAAATTGGTATCAATGGCGCTATGAAATACTTTGGTGATATTCAGGTCAGGTTAGATGAGGTTGCTTGTCTTGCCGTGGCTGAGTTACTACGTTCCCCATCCATGGGCGAGTTCACTCGGAAGGAGTTTATAGAAGGTTGGATAAAAACAACAGAGTATGCCAGCCCCTTGACACCTTTTGCTATTCTTATATACTTACGATGTCACAGGTGTGACACTATCCAAAAGCAAGCCGCATATGCGGATAGCCTGCGTAATCTGCTTCTGGCAGACTCGGACTACTTCCGACGAGTATATCGCTATACTTTCCTTCTGTGTCGAATGCAGGGCCAGCGCAATGTCAACATAGAAATTGCCACGGAGCAGTGGCAGCTTTTCTTCACATCGGAGAATGGAGGGATTGCTTGGGAGACGGAATCCGTGCCATGGCTGAAATGGTGGGTCGAATTTATTGAGACCAAACACAAACGTCCAATCAATAAGGATCTGTGGGAGCAAACAGAAGTTTTGATGCGCAAAACTATGGAGGATGAATCGATGGATTGGTGGAGCTCTGATGCTGCATGGCCAGGGGCTATCGATGATTTCATTGCCTTTGTAAAGGAGAAACAGGGGGCAGGGGTAACACAGCAATGATAAGTATAGAGATATGTAACTTGCATTTTGCATATACTTCCCTTCTCTTCATCCTTTTCCATCTACTTTTTCGGTGGGGGCAATGCTTGGAGTAGTATTACTATTTACATTTACGTTAAGAAGGCCAATACATAGAATAACTCCTTTGGCTATTGTTTCAAGGCATAGTACTTAGTATATATAAATGCTGCTATGTACCAGAACCCAACAATGAAGTAGTGAGCAATCACATGTAATTTTTCCTATAATAAAGAGTTTAAACTATTCGATTAAAAACAATAAAAAAAAGTATAAATATGATAGCAAACAATTTATAAAACTGCTAAACACTAAGAGCTTGTGTTCCATACACCTTGCAGCTGCAAACAAGATATTCCGAAAGCTATTCCGCCCAATCCCTCATTTAAAATGGTGATGGGTAGAAACTGGTATAAAATTTATAGGACTACACGTAGTTTGGGGGCTCGGAGAAAAGAGCAGGGGAGTAGTAACGTTTAAGCAATGCTGGGGGGTAGGGACTTGCCTATGTAAGCCCGGCTCGGTATACAGCTGAGGGAGACAAAATAGGCACGAACATTGCGAATGAGACGCTTCAGAAGCTTGGTCATCCTGCTGTTTGCTTTGGCAAGAGGAACATTGCTGTGATTTACCATCATTGTCTTTTTGTCCTTTGGGATCGTTTGTTTGCCCAAGGCTAAAGCCCTGTTTCTGTCCCAGAACGGCAGCTGTTTCGTATAGTTTTGATATCTCAGGGTGTATCTGCCGAAGTAGCTCCAGCTCTGAAGGCGATAGGTTTCCCCTGGTGCCAGATTGCCCTGGGGTTTCTGTAGATTCTTCAGTTTTTCGATTCTCTCCACTATGTGCAGTTATACACGCGAATGCTTTTTCAAGGACCAAGTTCTCGAGGGCTGCTGTATAGTCTATATTGAAAAGTCCATTTTTCTCCCGTAGTTTCGTAAGGTTACCTCTCCACTGCTCAGCCTGCAGGATATCAAGGTTGGTAAATCCTGTGTTTGAGGAAGTTGCTTTAGCAAGGAACTCTAACACCCATCTGCGTAGCCTATTTCTGTCATCGTCATTCCTAGTGGGGCTGTTGTAAATCTCATCAAAGATCGAGATCGGATTGGCATGTGTTTCACTCAGCGAATACATTCTCTCCATTGCGCTGTTTCTTAGATCAGAGAAGTCCAGCATGCTTGCTAGGCTAAACATCCTGATATCGGTTGCCAAATAATTCTCGATTTCAGGGGCATAGGTCAATATGATGGGTGGGCCCTGAGCAGTTGTAGTTGTGAGATAAGGAGATGTGACTTTGACTAGCTCTGGAGGATAGTCTCCATTTAACAGATATGAGTAGAATGCACAGAATATCTGATGAGACGGCGCGGGTATGTTTAGGAAATTGACATCTTCGGATAATTTAGAAGCTAGCGAGCAATCCTTTCTTAAGTTGGAACGTAGAAATGGGACAGCGAAATTTTCATAGAGTAGTTCAACGTAATCCTTTGGTGAGGAGTGGTATTGTGTACGCAATACGGGGGTGAACCTCTGGTTCCCAATATCCACGATGTGGATATAGTGTGATTTTGGACTGATGTTAACCGTTAGTTATGTAAGTGTGCGAGGCGGTTCTTTAAACTTACTATGGATTACCGAGATCCGACTTCCCATTATTTTCCTGTTCTGGTTTTAACTCCTTTAAGGTCAAGGTATGATGGTGGCAGGTGTTTCTGTCTAAGAAATCCCTTGAGTGGTAGGTACAGCATTTCCCTGGTTCGGCCAAACTAGCAACCGCCCTTCCCTGACGACAAAGTTGATGGTGATTAGTTGGGTGATGTCGAGTACGATCAAAAATGAACAGATTCGGCATCTGTTTGAATCCCCGAGGCTGAAAGACGTCCATGATTTTATATATCAGGGTGCTGTAAGCTAGATTATGGCCGAGATTCTGTCTTTCTGAACCGTGTTTATTGTCGCTAGGAGGTCCACAGCAGGCAATGAAGTATGCGTGGGCCATGTGATGTATCAAAACTGATATGATTCCTTCAGCTGAACCCTCTTTTATCAGGGTGTTTTGAAGGTCAATAGTGATTCTCGTGTCCCTTGTTCCCGGTTTGCTGGTCAACCCATGAACGGCCGAAGGCAGGATATTCGACCACCTGAGATAGACTTGATCTTTGAGTAAGCCTCTAAAGAGGCAAGAATCGAACGTATTAAATAGTCGGAAAGGGAGATATTTAAACCCATGGGATGGACAACAAGGTATCTCCAAGTGCGGAGTCCGAAAGTTCTCAAGAGCATCAAGGGCCAGTTTCGTCGCTAGAACTTCACTGATCCCTAGGTTTGGGAGCGAAGATGCCTTTAAAGCACGTAAACCAGAGCCTGATTTTTCTCCAGCCGCCTCAGCATAGTCTCGACAAGTACACCGTAGATGACGCATATTAGAAATAGCAGGGTAAAGATATCGTGAAGGTAGGATAGGTCAAGTGGTGAAATCGACACTATAAATCTAACAGCTTTGAAGGTGGAAAAGTCGGGCTGTGTGCTTAAATACCATGGCTCAGGAAGAGTCTCGACTATACACGTTAATATTATCAGGTAATACTAGCGTTGGGGCTCCATGTTTGATGTCACACGGTGCGGACCGCTTGGACATCAATGGCAGGAAATATATTTAAAGCGTCCAAAACACAATCTGCCCAAGCTATCCAGAGTAAAACTTGCTAGTAAATAAACAGGCCATCATAGATATGGGGGTGTCAGAATATCATCCTATTCTGTATATCTATGAACACGGCAATGTAAAACGTAGTAAATATTCGGTCGTCATCAGGGGCTGGAGCCTATAAGATTCAAAGGCAACACTCGCCTGCTTAACTGCTATAGTTTGTCAGTGGAAACACGAAATCATTACTACCAGGCCGGCTAACTCACATATTAGAAGCCCAAACAGTGAGGTATGCCTCGTCCAGAAACTTCTGGCCTCTTTTGCTTTGTATCACGGCCAACCTTCGAGCGGGAACAAATACCCATAATCAGGCGGACACGTCACGGAAAACTGAAGAAAGGTAGTATAGAACGATGTTAAAATCCGATATATGGTTGCTCTCGTGTTTTCATGCTGGACAGTAGAGCTGCTTTGGTCACACTGTGAGTATTGGCTGGGCGTTTGCAGAGCGCAAATCCGGATGATTATAGGTAGTAAGTTCTTTGCACATGTTGGGTATGAGTTAGGTGTGGTAGAGCAATTCAACGGTGTGGTGATGATGTATCCCCTAAAACAATATAGATCAGATATCCATAACTAATGGAAAGAACTCACATCTTATTATGCTGCTATCACAGACATAAAGTAGACCATTCCGGAGACAACGTTACTAGGCCAGGGAAAGCAGAAATTCATTCAATATCACGTAGAATTAAGTCGGGACCGGGCATATATAGAGGTACATGAAAACAACAAAAAGAGGACAGATAGGGGCCGGGCCGTACAAAACAGAGAAAGACATTGAAAAGGTCTTGTTCCTCTGTTGCAATTCGCCACGACGGTCCAGTCTGTAAGAACCAAGGGGGAATGAAAAAAAAAAAGCGGAAAAGTCAAACAACAAAAGCAAAAGGCCGTATAACAAAGGAAAAGAAGAGGGAGGGGATATCGCAGGTTTGATACTATCTTGGAAACTAAATGGTCAATATATATCGATTTGGCGCGGACAGATGGGGGGTGAAAGGGGAAGAAGGATCCGCGTTACAAAAGAATATACATGACTGCAGGCGAGATTTTGAGACTTTTCCTTTTTGCTGATGTAGTTTCCAGAGAAAGAGATTTCGGCGGGCGAGCATGCAGTGTCAGGGAAAATGTGATGCTGCATTTAAGGTCGTGCTGCTGAAGACTTGATACATTAGCCCCGCCCACCGTAGGGAGTATCATGGAGATACGACTGAAATTAGTAGTCGCGGCGTGGTGGTGGTGGGTAGTCCTCTGGGCGGCCGGTAGAGCTCTTTCCGGAGCCAAATTGCTAAAGAAAAAACGAATAGGTTAGATATACGATAGGTTGCATTGAAGGCATACGGGTCCATACCTTGCGCTTGAGGGCTTCGAGTCTCTTCTTCTTGGTGTGAGCGTTGATGTAGGTTCCGATGATGAAACCGACGACGTTGAAGAAGGGCACCCAAGCCTGTTCGGGGAGGAACTGCTGGGCAAAGGCCAGGGAGAGAGGAGAGACGATCCAACTAATCTTCATGACGGGCATGAAGCCAGCCTTGACGGTTGCGCGGACCTGGTGGAAGGTGCGTGCACCTGCAATGATGGCCATTGACGTGAGGTATATCACGTTCTGGATGGGAGAGACCTGTCGTTAACCGTTAGCTATGGCTAGTTTTCCCACGGTCAAGCGCCGGCAAATTGACGGATAAAAACATACGATCAGGTTGCTGATGAGGATCTGGAAGATCTTTGCCTTCAAGCTGGTGCGTCCGGCAAAGACCTTCTGTAGGATGCTGATGAGCAGGTGACCGAGCGGCGCGCTGACGAAGGCGCCGTAGAGTGCCATCTTGGGGATGCGGGAGTTGAGATAATGGCCATGCTTGCTGCGGTCGTGCGCGATCCACGAGGCGAGCAGTTCCTGGATACCGAAGAGAGCACCGGACGTGATCATCTTCGTTCGTAGCGGGTTCGACTGGAGCTCCTTCAAGTACGCCTATAGACAGGTCCGTTAGCCAGGTTGTCGCCAGCCACCGGTAACAGAGGCAACCCAGCGGTAAAAGAGGACGAGAACACAACATACAGCGAGATAGCCATTCTGCGTCTTGCCTCCAGTCAGCCGCTCACCGACCGCATGCACGATGTCCTCGCTGGCCTTAGTAGCGGCGGTGCTTGCGTTGCGGACGGTGTCCTTCTCGAACTTGACGGAGGTCGTCATGGTTACAGGAAGGCTGGGCCAGGGAGGCGAGGAACAGGCGCGAGCGAGAGAGAGAGAGGTCGATGGCTGGTTAACGATCGATTGAGAGGATGCGACGGTGCGAGAAGACCAGCGATCGGAGATGTTGTCGCTTCCAATTTGCGGGTGGTTTGGATTGGACCAGGCGGAGGGGAAGAAGAAGAAGGGGAGTTTTCTTTTGGTCGCGTTCGAGCCGGGCTGGGAAGCTTTTTAGCGTTTATTTTTGTTTGTTGTGATCGCAGCCGAGGTTGGCAAGGATGATGGACGAGCGGAAGAGCAGAATAAGAGCAGAGTAAGTGGTGGACGGTGGATGGCAGAGAGTGTAGTTGGTAGAAAGTCGAGGAGTGAAAGAAGTTGAAGTTGGAGAAAAGTTGAAGCTGAAGTTGGTTACCCGATTAGGCAATTCTCGATGTATACAAAGATTTGCCTGTAGAATGCAGAGAAATAGAAGATGGATGCTACGGATGATGGATTATAGATATTGATATATAGATATTGTATACAGATAGATGCTGTAGGGATACCGGTGTATATAGCTAGTATTATGTATCCTGTCTGTGTAGATGGACATTATCTATATCTTTGCAACTACAGACCAAGGATATGTATGAATGATATGAATACACTCATCTTTATACAATAATCTATTGAATAATCATCTTGAAATAGGTAATATATATATATACAAAGACAAAATGTTTGATCTATGGCTGTGCTCGCCCAACATAGAGGACAGTCTGGATATCTTCATCTCTCCTCTCCTCTACCATCATCATCTTCTTCATCTTCTGCTGGTTCTTCATCTTCATATTCGTCTTCATCCGCTTCTGCCTGCTGGTCTGGCAGCTCATCTTCATCGTCAGAGAGAACCAGAGTCGATACTTTATAGCCAAATCTTCAACATCCGGCTCATCCTACCAGCATATCCGCCATCTTCATCCACCCCTCCAAGAAGAAGACAAGAAGAAAGGAAGAGAACAAAAGGATGAGCTTGGTACGAGGTCAAGGAGCCCGCAGCTGGCACGCAGAATGCACCCACACAACCATGACCCGCGTCCTCGATGTCGACGGCAGCATCGGATGTTCTCGCTGTGGCGTATTCAAGACGATGCGGTGGGTGTACATCTGCACCGAAGACGAGCAACGCTCGCTCAGCGACGAGTTCATCCGTGTTCTTGCTGCCCCCGTCTCCTCGAGTGACTCGACCAAGGCATCCACGCTGCGAGACGACCAGCTGTTGCCACTGAACGAGTGGGTGTCGGAGGCCATCGGCAAGGGATACTACACAGACGAGGAGATCAAGTCACTCAGGGAACAGCGTGCTGCAGTGCTGGAGAGCATACGCATGCAGTCGACGCGTAACGAAGAGGAAAAGGAACAGGCACAGTCGACCGCAGAGGCCCTTCGACGGTCCCTGGTGGCGCCTCCTAATACGCAGGGTATTGCGGCAAGACAAGAGGCATCAGAGTATTATCTTTCTGCAGAACCAGGATATCATCCAGAGGCAGACCACAAGACCGTCATCCCGCCATGCACTACATCATACTGCCATTACTGCCGCCCAAGTGGCTGCGAGAGGTCGTGGCAGAGCCTGGCGGGACTGTGCCATAACTATGACTCTCTAACCCTTACAGAAAGCCGCAGCGGGAAACCGGTGACCAGCATCTTCGACATCCCCATGAGTGAGATCCGCCGCCCAATTCCTCGTCGTGTCCCCAGATACGGTAGCAGAGAGGCCCCTGGGGGCGAGAATACCGACCCGGCGGCCCCCCCAAGCTCTCAGCATGGGGACGAGGGATCCGAAGGAGATGAGCAGCCTACTGAAGAAGAGGCCGAGGTTAAACAGGACTGTCCAGGTAGACAGGCCAGGCCAACGAAGCGGCCATGCCTGACAAGGAGACCAAAATTCACTGCTGCGCAGCTCATCGAAAGGACGAACAGAACTGCTGGGACAGTCGATACAGGGGCGGTAGACGAAATAGCAGAGACGGAGGAAGAAGAACCAGCAGAGGAAAAGACAGACGAGATGAACTAGATACTTGGACTATATCCTGTCTTTTAATAATGCTTAATGCTAATACAATGATAATAATAAGCCGAAGATGGAAACTAACCTCGGCTGAAACTCGCGGAGAAAGGTTGCGCCTTTTCAGCCATGATTTAAATATTCAAACGAAAAAGGAGAAACTCCTTTCGATTCCTAGATAACATCGAAGGAACAAGATCAATTCGATGGAGGAGAGCTTGACTGAATCGACCGTCCTGGTGGACATTGCGCCCTCAGCGCCTCAGCCTGCCAAAGCGGTCGAGATGGAGGACGAGAAGCCGTCCTCTACGCCATCAGCCATAGATTCTACCATCCTGCGACTGAACAAGTAAGTAGTGAACTATTAAATCGGGGGAATACAAGACTAACAAGAGTAGATTCATCTCCAGCGCCCATGGGACAGAACGAGCTTTCGCAACAGTCGGATACTCTGCGCATATCCTCCACTACGCCCTCACTCATTCGCGCAGACTGAATCATCTCGCTCTCTCTGCCCTTGGTAGAAAGACGCCGTCATCAGCATCATCAGCAGCATCATCATCTTCTTCCGCATCCTCTGCTCACCCACATCTTCTCGCACTCGCATCTCTCGTTTCTGAAACACGCACTTCGCTAAGGCTGCTCGGCCTCATACCGCTCTGGGCATGGGGCTCGTCTATATGTAAATCACCCCCCGCAGACCCTGTCCTGCGAGCCATTGCGTATGGCCAAGTGATATCCTGCGTTCTCTTCCAGTTTCTCGAGAACGTTGCCTTCCTGGCTTCCAAGGGGGTCCTTAGCAAGCGGGCGGTGGAAAGATGGGGCAGTCTATCCAAGTGGTCTCTCTGGAGCATAAGGGCATGGCTGACGCATATCCTGCTTGAACTTGTCAAGCTTGTGAGGGAGAGTCAGATTGCGGCTCAGGAGCAGAGGAGAGGGAGGGATGATGCTGCATCGGCTGCTGAGAAGGGGGTCAAGCAGAAGGGCAAGGAAGAGGCTGCAAAGATTGCGCTGAAGGCAAAGGCGTGGAATCAGAGACTGGTGAACAGTCTTGCCTGGCTGCCGCTGTGTCTGCACTGGAGTGTTGACGGTGGAATCGGTGTCCCTGCGAGCCTGGTAGGCGTGCTCAGTCTGACGGCTGGTGCATGGGGGATTCATGACTTATGGCTTGCTACTTGAGCCAATACGTTTTTAACATATTCGTTTGGGAGAATGATTATTAGAGCGTTTAATGCCCGGTTCACGCTTTTTTGAGTACTCTGTATAAACATTATGTATTGTTATATCTATATAACTCTAGCACGTCTATCTAGATAGCAATTCAGAGTTTGGCGCAGTTAGAGCCGACATAGCCCTTTGGAGTCTGTGCAGTATCAGTTAGCTCATATCTGATATGATTGATATCAAGGGATGTGACTTACCAGGCTGTAGCTCTTGCAGCAGACGGGAATGAGGGGCTGGCCGGGAGCCTGGCAGTAGGTAGCTCCTGGAGTGGCGCCTATATTCCGGTCAGTCAAGATGTTCCGGCTTAGAGATAACAGTCCCTACTAACAGGTATAGGCGTTTTTGTTCTCATTGAGCATCTGGCAGCAGTTGACCTGGGTTCCGGCAGGGCACTCAGCAGCCTGGACGAAGGCAACGAGGGAGAGAGCAGAGAAGATGAAGCTGGAGACACGCATCTTGACGGTAGATCTTCTTTTGTTCAAAAGATATATATGTATGTATGTAGGTTGGAATGGGCTGTTGGTATCAAGGAGGGACTTTTTCCTGTCAACCAGGACAGAGAGGCCCTTTTATATCCAGCAAGTAGATCCCTTTACGGCCAGACGATAGATGTCTTAGATTGGCCCCAAAAATAAAGTCGATTCAACATGTATTGACTTTCCAGCTCTTGACATTTTCCACATCTCGTATTTGCATTTTGGCTTGGATTCTGTTGGACGAAAGGACAAAACAGTGATGGGCTTTCCAAGCCGTCAGCTGGATCAGCATCTATCAGATTCACTATTCCCATCCAGGCCAGTCGAAGGAAGAGGAAAAGGGGGTGCTGCTGGGACTGGGACAGTTCTTCCAGTCGGATAGGGACACATCTTTGCGCTAGACACAGCCCAAGTCCGCGAGATCTCCGTGGGCGTTTGCTTTCTTCTCTTTTCTCTTGCCAGAGTGAACTGCAACAGGTACAAAGCTGTACCGAGTGCGGAATATTTCAACCCGAGTTGGCGTCTTGTATGTTCGTTTCCGTGCTGGAGGGCTCCGTAGACAGACACCATGTAGGCCGTATCATCCAGACAGTCGTGTCAACATGAAGACAGACAGGGCTTCAGAACATGCAAGACATGCTGCCCGCAACGTTCAAGTCGATATGTAGCTGCTTGGGAGGAGAAGAAAAGGTTCAAGCCACAAGGCTGCGGCTGAAGGGAGCAGAAAAACCATGGACTGAGGCAGGACTTTTTGATAGAATACCGCCATCCCAGGACGTTGAAGAACCGAATAAACTAATATTCCACAGCCGTCGATAATGAACAAACGGAGCGTCTTCACGACGGTGACTCCTCTGCCGGCCTACATCACCCGCGAGATGGTGGTGAGGACGCTGCACGAACACAGCGAGATGATCAAGCTGAACCCCCTGGTCATCGACTTCAAGAAGTGCTCGCCGCCATCCCACGCCCCGCCAGACGAATTCCACTGCATCTGGTACGAGCTGACGGACAGGGTGCAGTACCTGCCTGGCGGTCTGCTGTCCGGCAACGTTTCGTACAAGGCCTGCTTCCACGACCTGCCCGGCGGCCTACAGACTCACGTCTACGCTCCCACCGGCCTCGACATCCAGGAGAAATGGAGTGTGGGGGGCAACATGCCGGGCGAACCTCGAGAGACGGTCGAGCTGGGCCTACTGGGGGCGCCACGAGAGGGACTCTATCTGCGTGAGGACGTCAATATGCGCTGCAACGTCCTGACGACGGGTTTCGTGAAGAGGACGCTGCGCCGCGCGCACAGCGTGCTGGTCGACCGCTTGATATTTAGGGCCGATATCGAGGAGCAGAAGCGGGCAGGCTCAGAGACGGCAACGACGCCTTCACTCTCGCCGTCGCTGATCCACCAGGAGCGGATGGCTCACTGCTCCAGCTGGGCCAACAGCGTCAACAGAGCCTCGCAGTCGATGTCGATATCGACGGACCACCAGCAGCAGCTCTCCCATCCGCCGCTGAGTACTAGGGGTTCGATCTCGGAAATCGACAGTCAACATCCTCCACAGACCGCACAGAATCAACCGAAGGTCTTTGAGCTGGCGTGAACCGGTTAGTTTTTATCTACGGAGTATCTGCTTAAGGCGCCTGGAGCTGGTTGTCGTTTCTATTGTAGTTTTATATATGGACATGAATGAATTAGAGTCATCAATAGGGATTCTTCTCTTTATCTATTAATGGAAATATTGAATAACAGCTATCCACCGTATGGGTGCTTTATTGTAAGGATGTCTACAGAAAGTTGAGACTTCAACTTCTTACACCTACACGAGAAACGGCAAAGACATCAACTCGACCGAAAGTATTCTTGTTTCTACCTAACTATCACCTCCTGACTATCTTTTTGTGCTTTTCTACTGTTTTATTCTTCGTGCCGACGTTAATATCGCTTTCCAGTCGGTAGATTCGGAAGTACGTGGATAAAAAATATCCCAACTTCATCAGATCCAGATTTTCGATCCGAAGTCGGTCAGACCAAACTCCAGAAGTTGATCTTGTTGTAATAGCAGAGGACCTGCAGGCTTTCTGGCGAGTTGTTTGAGACTCGAAAGACTCGCATCGACAGGTTGTGCTCGTCCATCTCCTCCGGCTGGAGACTATCTGCCAGTCTCTGTCCATGCGTTCCCATGAGACGGTGGAAGATCTTGGGTCGCTCGTTGACGCTGTCTGGTCCGTTCCCTGCCATCAAGCGGACGGCCTCCATCTTGTGAGCGACGGTCAGGACGATGCGGCGTGCGTTTTCTTCGTTGCCTTTGCCGTGGAGCCAGAACAGGTTGAACCACTGCTTGTCTTCGTTCTTGGAGAGACACCAGATGGCATCGAGGATCTCTTCGTTGGCGCTCTTGCTGAGCGTGTCCTCCCAGTCTCCCATGTGAGCTAGCAGGGCCCGATACCACCAGAGTCGGGCTTCGTGCATCTCCAGCAGGTCACTGGCACGCTGCATGTGGAATGCGGCCTCGTCTGTGGCATCGATACCCAGCTTGATGGCCACCAGTCGTGTGTGAGCCATGCAGAGAGTGTCTCGCCAGAACTTGGGGAAGTCCGGGGAGATGCCGTACTTGTTGATTCCATTGATGAAGAAGAAGCTCCATTCGGCCATCTTGACCTCTTCACGGCGCCAGTCGACCTTGTTCACGTCGGAGTTGAAACAAGGCAGATAGTTCCTCAGCATCCGGATCAGCTCGTTGTCCTCGAAGCGGGTTTGCAGGTGGTTAAGCGGAGTTACCGAAAGACCAAATTTGATGTCGTCAACCACGATAGTCGCGCGACGAGCTTCATCGCCTGGCTCGAGGATGCGGAGTGGTTCGAGCATGTCGGCAATGCGGCTCAGGACACCCTGCATCCGCGCATGGGAGAAGTGGTGGTCGACTTTGACCCGAATGACGATGTTCCATGGTACCTCGCAGTATGAAATCAACATGGCCACCAGATCCCAGACCCCGTCCACAGCCATGATGAAAAACTGCTGTCGCGCTGGGTTCGCATGTGGCTCTCTTCCGACAGTGATGTCGATTGCAAAGTAGTTCACGTCGCCGGAAAGCTCACCCAGGCCAGCGAGATTCCAGTCTCCAGGAACAGGAATGGCACAGCCCATATCTTCCATCCCTTGAGCAATCATCCTGTCTTCAATGCGGAGGAGAACCCATAGATTGCGTCGGCCCAGGAAAGGAGCCGCCTCCCGATAGATCTGATTGTTCACCTGCAAGATCGAAGTGCTAAAGTTGTATTTAGTCAGGCGTGGACACATGGACCAGACCCAGTCCGTCGGAGTGTCAGAGTCGGCCATGTCATCAATGACCTCAATGGTGTCCCATTCTTCATTGATTTGATGCTTCATCGTGACTTCACAGTCGAGCAGCATCCTATAAATGTTTTGACGGATATGAATAGGCAGAGCCAGGAAATAATTAACTGCAACTGGCTGCTGGACTTGTCCTACTGCTCCAGAGGCAGTGATGGCAGCCATAGCAGTGAGAACAGAAACATCAACTCCTGCCAAATGGTCCACGGCCGGCGTTGCACCCTGTGCATACACGTCACCGGCTAGACCTGTCTGGCCCACGACTGTCAATATTTGCCCTTCTATATCCCAATCGAGATCAATGTCTTCTAAATTCCAATTATAGCCCATGGGAATCTCCATCCTGTCAACCTACGTGTTGATGTTAGCCCTGAGCCCCGACAGACACCAAAACTGGACTACATAACATACCTTTTCTTTCCCCTGTCCTTCAAATATTGATACCCTTGATATGAAAGTGATCCTCTTCTATGTATCACCATTAGCATACACCATTGTAAAGAGAAAGAAGATCAAGTCCAAGGACCTTGACCTTGACTCACCTTGAGAAGAGAAGCCCCTTGATACCTTTGCTGAGTCCCGCGTCACTACGGCGCTTCTATCACTTGGTCAGCTATACCAATGGGTAAAAACAACTACTGAAACCGCCATCTGTGCCCCTGAAAAGGTTGAAATTTGAAGTCCAGAGTTGAAACCTACCTTTAGAAGCCCAGCCAGGAGGAGATGCCTTCAAGATACCACTCCGGATAGACAGCCAAGTTTGAAGGAGAAGACTGCCACTCTCAGTGGTTAAATAAGGTGAAAGAAGTAAGACTTGCAGTCTGAAGAGAAGGAGAAGATAATAACAGTATGTTAGACCGACGCATGAAGAAAACTCTTCCGCTTAGTCGCCAGAAGGACGTCCTCTTCACAGATGAGTTTTTTCACACCACTCATCCTTGAAGGAGACATCATGCTAGTTTTAATAGAAGAAGGCAGTGTGACTCAAGATGCAAAGGAGGAGCATATTCACTGTGAAGAGGTTGTTTCCTAGATTTTTTTTAATAGGCATCTACCGTTTGTGTATTTTGCCTCCCAACTTAAAGCATGGAGGTTGCCTATAAACTGGTGATTCTAGCTCAGTCTACAGTTATATCCCCCCCAGGGCATCTGCCTCTCTAGTCTACAGGTTCATATTAAGGGTTAAATCCATGCTGGATCTAATATCATAATACCTTTGTGATTATGAAGTGACTGACAAGACAAATTTGAATTTCAGACGGAAAGGCCTTGTTCTATTGTTGTTGATATTCAAAATAAGAGAAACTAAAGGGGTATTGTTTTAATGCTCCAAAGTACATAAAATGATTTCCAATGATATCCAAAAACACCAGTTACCAAGATATCCAGAGCCCCATATTTAGTATTTCCACTTTTCTGATATGTAATGTCAGCATATATATCAAATAATGGGATGGGGGGGCCTACTATCGAGTGTTACTACCCCAAGAATCACCCCCAGCAGCTGGAGACTAGCATGAGTCGTATCCTGATGTGGTTTTCTCATACCAGGGACCCAAGAGGAACTCATCAATCCTCCACTGCGTTGCTGGAGCCGGGACTATTCCGGTATCTGTAGTCCCGTTCCACACGAAGGCTCCTGCATCGATAGTGCACAAGTTACCGTCGTCTAAGATGATTTCAACATGCACATTTCTCAGCTCTATTTCGTTCGAGGCCTCCAACTCGTGTATCCAACCTCGTCGTTCCGGTGTGAGGTTGAACACAAGCATGCCATCCACGTAGTCCTCTGTCTGAGTAGAGGGCATGACTAGTGGGAGGTTGACCCCCTGGAACAGGTACAGCTTATGGCACAAGAGACTCGCTTGTGTCATGTGTATGGCCTGGTCCATACAGCTGTCCGCGTTCGTCATGCTTTTGAGAAAGGATGGCAGCATAAGAGGTCCGAAGAAGAATAGAGGCATTGAACCTGTGAGATACTCGTGGAGTTGACGCTGGCTGAGGGTATTTTTGAGAGCCCTTCGGTACTCCCGGGGGTAATGGTCAAGTATCACCAGTCGTTTGACCTCCATCCTGTGGTGCATATACGCCCACGATGTCAAATGAGAATGGATCTGAGAAGACCTTGTTGAGCTGGTGCTTAACTGCTCTTCTGCTTTCTTGTTAGAATGGTTCTCTATTGTCTTGTCTGCTTTGATAGGTTGGCAGGGAGAGACATGAGGCCTGTAGAAGCAGACAATCAATTAGGGGTGTAGGAGAGCTTACCGTCTTTGCTTTGACAGGCTTTCATAGGCATTTTGAGATCTTCTTTTATCATAGATGAGTGAAGCAGAGAGCGTGGACGGCTAAATGGCCGTTCACTTTATATAAAGAGCCCATTCCCAGGAACCATGGATAGACGAACATGCTAGGTCAAACCATGGTAGGGCTAGAAGAACCTGATAAGGAGAAGCACTTTGCAGAAAAGCCATGGTAGACTATCTACATGTTGATGACAGAATGCTTTTAGAATATGGGAAGTTACTATGTTTTTTTCACAAACAAGACTGTTGGGAATCTGAGTGGAAAGAGCAGCCATCTTTGGTTGCCAGTCTCTTTTTCCCCTCCTATTCAAACTAGTGTAGAGTGACGGAAATACTTATTATCATAATTTTTTATTTGATAATATTGGTAGCGGCGTACCCAGGGTTGATATGTTCTCCTATAACGTCATCAACTCCTGAAATCTCGATATACCGAACGGGAACTACGGTCAGCGAGGGCAAGGACTTGAGCTGCAAGCTACGTGTTACATGCAGAAACGAAGGACTGGTCGTATCCATAAGTCATAGTATTATGAAATTTTATGTTGACATTCAAGAGGTAACTAGGTAATGGGAGTCACTATGAGACGTAACACATAGAGAGAGGAAGCCCAATCTCGAACAAAATCACAAAACCCCGGTTCTCCTGCTCCTCTTGCAATTAAAACTCTTTGTGTAGGCAGGCTGCTTTTTACGCAACAAATACCAAATGAGAAATAAAGAACATGGTTGAAAAAGGGGATAGATGAAACTAGAGACTACCTATGTCTAATCGTAAAGGCTGTCATCGTTTCCAGCATCACCAAATCCAGTCTCGGCAGCACTGATTCCATCAGATGGGAACTTGAAGAAGTTGCTGCCGGTGTTCTTCATGCTCTGCGCAAAAGCTTCGTATCGCCGGATCTCGGTGTCAGTGACGGATCGTCGGGCATCCTTCATGGCTTCCTCGAAATGAGCCTTGGTGAGTTCTGGAACTGGATCCTCGTCGTCCATATCGTCATCCATGGCATCGTCGCCTGCGGCTTCACGTTCCTTGGTTCGTCGGATGGCGGTTGCGATAGACTCCTTAATAGCCAGCTTGACAGCGCGCTGGGTAATGAATCCGAGATCGGCACCAGAGAAACCATGAGTTTTGGAGGCAATAAAGGCAAGGTCGACATCGCTGGCAACCGGAGTCTTGCGGAGCTGCGCCTTAAGGATAGCAGTACGTTCCGGCTCGTTGGGCAGAGGAACATAGACTAGGGTGTCAAGACGACCTGGACGGCAGAGAGCATTGTCAAGTTGTTCGGGTCGGTTAGTAGCACCAATGACGAAAACGTTCTTCTTAGAAGTCATTCCGTCCATCTCTGTGAGAAGCTGGTTGACAACACGATCAGAAGCACCACCAGCATCACCGGATGAAGCACCTCGAGACTTAGCAATAGAGTCCAGCTCGTCAAGGAAGACCACGCAAGGAGCTGCGGCACGGGCTTTGTCGAAGATATCTCGGATGTTGCTCTCGGATTCACCAAACCACATACTCAAAAGTTCGGGGCCCTTAACGGAGATGAAGTTTGCAGCACACTCGTTTGCAACAGCCTTAGCAAGCAAGGTCTTACCAGTACCAGGAGGTCCATAGAACAAGACACCCTTGGATGGGGAAAGGCCAAACTTGAGGAATTTTTCGGGATGATCGACAGGGTATTGGACACTTTCGATAAGCTCGCGCTTGACCTCTTCGAGACCACCAATGTCGTCCCAGCGGACGTTTGGAACCTCGACGACAGCAACTTCGCGGAGGGCGGATGGGTTGGAAACACCGAGGGCAAATCGGAAGTTCTCCATGGTGACACCAAGAGAATCGAGGACCTCGGCATCGATGGTATCTTCGTCAAGGTCAATAAGGTCCATCTTCTCACGAATCTGTTGCATAGCAGCTTCGGAACATAGAGATGCAATATCAGAACCAACGTAACCATGAGTTTCGGCAGCAATTGATTCGAGATCAACATCTTCGCCCAATTTCATGTTCTTGGTGTGGATTTGAAGAATCTCAAGACGGCCAGTTGGGTCAGGAATGCCGATATCGACTTCACGGTCGAAACGACCGAAACGTCGGAGAGCCGGGTCAATAGAGTTAGGGCGGTTAGTGGCAGCCATAACAACAATGTTGGAGCGAGCCTTCATGCCGTCCATGAGAGTCAAAAGCTGGGATACAACACGTCGTTCAACCTCTCCGTTGGTTTTCTCTCGCTTGGGGGCAATGGAATCAATCTCGTCAATGAAAATTATAGCGGGAGAGTTCTTCTCGGCCTCTTCGAAAGCCTTTCGCAAATTGGATTCGGATTCACCGGCCATCTTTGACATGATCTCGGGGCCGTTGATCAGGAAAAAGAAGGCACCAGTCTCGTTGGCAACGGCACGGGCCATGAGAGTCTTACCCGTACCGGGGGGCCCGAACATGAGAATACCTCTTGGAGGCTTAATACCAATAGATTTGAACAGTTGAGGGTGACGAAGAGGGAGCTCAACAAGCTCACGGATCTGAGCCATCTGCTTGCGGCAACCACCAATGTCGTCGTATCCAACATCGTTGAGGTTACCTTCCTCATCCTCGCGTTGGATTGGCTCGCCCTCGCAGTGAATAACAGTGTCTTGGGCGACAATTCCATATTCTGGGGGGTCGACCTCTACGACCTTAAATTCAACCTGCCTCATACCACCACGGACGGTGAAGAGGTCACCTTGTCGGACTGGTCTATAGGCTTCACGGAAATATGGGGCAAGGAAGACGTCAAATAGTGAACCGGTAAGTCCTTCGACGGTATCTGCAATAGGTAGTACGGCAATACGTTTAGCCTGTTAATAATTAAAATTAGTTTCCTTTATCTTCCTTCTTTTGATACCGGCTAGAATAGAGAGTACTTACGTATTTGATATCTGGGCAAGGATGGACGGTGACAACATCTCCGTGCTTAACCCGTAGGTTATGTCGTACAACTCTGTTGAGACGAACACTGCCGTCGTCAAGATCATCGTCTGCCAGTACGATCAAGACAGTGTCTCTTCGCATCTTGCCCTTAACTAGGACGGTATCACCACGGAAGAGCTGGAGTGTCTCCATGGTGTTGTTTGAGAGAGCAATGACGGAGTTATCATCATTGACAGCATCAGTAACACTAAGAATAAGTTAGAACCGAGCTGTAGAGCACTCTCAGCGGGACCAGCGGGTAAACCGGTACCGAAGTCACTCACATCAATGAATTTGGCTTTTTCTTCTTCTTAAGGATGGCGGTCGAAGTGTCAAGCTCCTAGTTGGAATGTTAGTAGCTGCTGTTGCATTCCGTCGTCATAGAAGGTAAAAATCGAGGGCTCACTTCATGTTTTTCGGCGCCTGAAGGATCACTATCAATAGAGAATGCCAGATGTTAGCCTATATACCTCATCAACCATGTACCTGTCAACAAACGGTCAACTCACTTCAGGTTAGCCTTGTGCTTGTGATCTGGCTCTTGAGGCATCTTGAAAACACTGTATTCAAATGAAAAGATCTATGGAAAGGTGAAAAAAATCTCAGAGGAGAGAGGGCGAAGCTCTGGGTGGGAGCTGTGAGTAGCCTGGAGGAGGTATTCTGGTGAGAGAGTTATCAGTTTAGTTTCCAAAGAGGAGAACAGCTAGACATGCAAGAGGACTTACTACTCTGCTGCTCGAAGAGTCCCTTTCTCTGTTTTTAAGACGGGGAGAGGAGGGAGAGTGGCGGGCGAAGAGGAGATGGCCGTTTGATGGTTGTTGTTGGTCTTCCGAGATGATCTTTTGTTGGCGATAAAGATGGCGGCAAGCTTGGGGGAGCTGAGTCAGCAGCGTTCCCGGAAGAGCCCCGTGACCTCGTTGTCTGCAGGGTAGGATAGCATTAATCAGCAGGTGAAGCCGTCTCGGCCAATCAGCATCGAGCGGTGAATGAACTTGGAAAGCGCTGGAAGGCGCTGGACTGGGAGGACAGAAAGACCACGCAGCGCTGGAGCCTGGCCAGAGGCGCGGCGGCCCGGGGAGGGCGCTAAAACGTGCAGCCATTTTATGACTAAGCAGATATAAATCTAACGGACAACTACTTTAACGGGGATACAAAGGGATATATAATATGAAGATATATGAACAAATCTCACCGTTAACGCGCCAGGGCCTGTTTAGATGCCACATGCCATAATACCTGTACATACATGCAACAAAAAACGAAACGTTATACCCCATGTAAATGAAAACAGCCATAATATTGGAAAGCCACCTTCTATCGATGTTTCCCCCCACCACCACCTGAAGTCCACACCCCATATTAAAAGTAGACAGAGTGAAAAGGAAATATGTATTATCGCAGCGCCGTTGACCCTAGATACGCCTTGTACGAAAAGTCACGAATGGAATAAACAGCAATAAACAGCAAGACGGCATACCCCGGCTAAGCTCCTTTATTGCTTTTCGGCAAAGGATGGCCGTTGGTCTTGGGCTGGTCACTAGACTTTTTCTTCATTTCTTTCCTTGCAATTGGTATATCGTCGTCACTGTCTGGGTCATGGCCCCTGGTGCCGTTCGGCTGGTCTTCGCTATCAGAGCTAAATAGCTCATGCATCGAGTCCTGTAGGAACTTAACGCCGCTATTTACCGCCCGTTCCGGGATCTGAACGTTATAGCTCGTAAGAATGTCCGGTGATGTGTTGCCGTTTGGACCTGTGGAGCCGTTCTCGGGCATAGAGTTGCTCTCCGCCACCTCTTTCTTCACAGTCACCTCTCCGCCTCCATTCGTAGCAGCGTTTTGTTTCACGCGTTTGCCGTTCTTGACAGCGCCATTGGCCAGTTTTGAATCATCTTCTCCATCACGCTTCCTCTTCCCTAGCGTAGGCGAGCTTGAGCTTGCTCCGTTCCCTGAGGTCGCCATGCTGACGATAGTATCAACCACGTCTTCGAAGCGGTTATGATTTTCGGTACGGAAGAGTTCAAAGGCAAGGTTGCGTACCCGTTCGGTCCAGCCGCAGGTAGAGAGGGAGCTGACAAGCGAGGCCTGTAGGTCCTCGAGCTTGTGTGTGGCTAGCAGGTAGTCCATAAGATGATCTGTTGGGTCGGCGGAATTTGCCATCTGGTCGTTGGATTTCTCCGCGATGCCCGTCAGTTGGAAGTGTACGGAGAAAGGAGTAATATTGTAAGGATACTATTGAAATGCCCTTGTAGCAGCTCAAATAAACTGTGAGTCGGGAACATGCGCGCAGGCGGAAGAGATTCTGGAGGAGATGAACAGGCATCAGCAGAGGGCCAGATGGCGGGCTACTTGGGTATAACACAAAAATGTACTCACTGTACAAAGTGAAAAAAAGGCCGGACTGGTTGTCTTCCTATTGTATAGCCGCAGTCATGGCTCCCATTCAATGAATGCTAGCTTCGACGGTGCCAGGTTAACAATGACGATATCATCCACCACCTACAAAAGAAAAATAACAACACCAGTGGCCGTCTTCTTTTTTTTTTTTATTGCTTTGTGCCTGCAACCCCTTGATTCACGACCAGTGGGCCGGTTAGCCTCTTCTTCGCATCGACTGACGGGCCAGAAGCCTGCTCCAATGCGAGGGATCCAGGAAGTCGTTCTTGTTCTAGCACGAGAGCTTTCAACTCAACGAGAAAAATAAAGTCGGATGTCATTTTGCCAAGACCGACGGTTAAACTTTTAGGCTTTGCCGCTCTGCAGGGGTTTTTTTCTTTACTAATATTTACATCAAGTCTACTACATCTACATGGGCCGACCTAACTGCTGTGTAAAGGCCCATGGTTGCTGAGGGGGTGTGCTATGGATGACGGGGAGATGGCATGAGATGGAGCTGACCGTGTCTAGGTATGGGCGGGTGATGCTCGCACTGTTGCTGTTTGTGCTTATGTATCGATTTCCTGCAAGTCCCTATGCTGACCAGGTTACAACTGCAACAGTTTCAGTCCAGCGCTGGGTTCTTCCGAATAAGCAGACACCGCGAGCTCCGCGACGGCTGCGTCACATGGATCGAGTTGTGGCTTGGGCTGTGCCGGATCCAGCCTCGCTGGTATTGAGGTACTGACATATGCATCTATACGCACATATGTAGTATATATATCTGTGAGGCTGACGGGATTGGGCCGACAACACTGTTCTCGACGCTCATTTGTGGCTTCCAGAGAAATCTCCCTTTTCACGGCGCCCCTTGATCCCGTCCAATTGCATGATTCTCGGAGGTATACTAGTTACGACCAGCCTGTGCTATGTAACCCCAAGGCTGCGAAGTATTATCGGTGACACCCCTTGACAGCCTTGCGCATATTGCCCAGCCAGGCTTGTCTTCCACCGTAACCGTCTCCTCCTCATCTCCTTTCCGGCGTCTCTTCTTTTATATCTATAACTTCGTGGCATCCAACGTTCGCCCAAAGAGGAAACGCATCTCTGTATTATATAATCATCTTATATAATCATCTTAATAATATGTTACCACTATTCCTCTTATGGACAGGTGTGTGTTACCGCCTTGTATAAATATTACCGTTTTATATCCTCACGTGATCATCCGTTTTGGGAATCACAAAATACAAAAAGAAGAAAAAAACTTCAACTCGAGCAAAAAGAAAAGCGAGAAACAGACAGAAAAGAAGAAGAAGAGAAGAAGAGCAGAAGAGAGAAGCGAAAGCTGAGACGAAAACTAAGACCTGCTGCTGGCTTGTGGTGGACTCGCATTAACAATACCGTCGAAAACTAGCTTACTAGACTCGCCTTACCCGCCTATCTATACCCACCTTTTCGATAACTTCAATTTCCCTGGCCTCGCCCTGGAACATCTCGCGACAAGAGAAAGAGACAATAATAATAACAGAAGAAAGACGACGCCTTAAACGTGCAGTTGGATGAACCTGGTCTGGGGGCGACTCTCGTCAATCGACAGGCGCACCTTTCCCCTCCCCGCTGTATCATCTCATCGACTCGAGCCCTTGGAACAACAATCCTTGCCATTTCCCTCGAAACCCAACGCCCGCCCTCCACCCGCCACCACCACCGCCTGTATTTTCGTCCGTGGTCACTCGATATAGCCTCCAGAGAGAGCCCTGCAGAGCCCTGGGTGGGCTTTTATGCACCGTTGGGGCTTACTGTGCCGCGTATTGGTTTTAAACGCCGCACGGTTTTCGACTTTTACAATAAACACGACTCCACGGCAGCAGGTTAGGCAGCTCAAGACGTGTGCGCAGCAATGGCCTTTGCCGACGCCTACCTAGGCGACTCGGACGCAGACGATGAGTATGAGCGGAGCGTAGTAATATCGCCTCACCTTGCCGAGGACTCCGAAGCCTCTCCAACGGACTCTGAAGGGCCTTCGACGGAAAATACTCCTACTTACGGCAAGACCGATGAGCGTGGCTCGCCCAAGGCCGTCATAACCGATTGGACAGCAGAGGAGTGTGCCAAATTCGTGGGGAGTCTGGGCCTGCTGCAGTACCGTGAAGCGTTTCTGGGTACGTGGAACGGAGCCGTGTTGAAAGGAAGTCGTCCTTTTTTTATTATTATTGTCTAGGCTAACCGTGTGCTTTCTGCTAATATAGAAAACGAGATCGTTGGAGAGGCCCTCATTGCTTTAAAACACGATGAATTAAAGGAGATCGGAATATCCAGCGTTGGACATCGGCTGACCATCCTTAAAAGTGTATACGAAGCGAAAGTAAAGCAAGGTGTACCTATAGACCCTGACCATTATGTTCCTCTATGTATGTACCAGTCCCTTGGTTGCTATCATCCTACTCCCTGCTAACACATCTTAATAGCGGCGGATAAGAGCAACGCGAAAGACGCTGCTACCCAGGACGATATTGCCCTTCTCATCCAATCCATCAGACGGCGAGACGACAGGCTCATGGCTGCAGAAGCAGAACTGCGGAAGCTCGCAGATGACTATCGGAGGCTCCGTGAGGAATTGCTACCGGTTTTCAAAGTCGCAAAGGACAAATCAGCACCCTTACCATACCAACCCCCGTCAGCTGTATCATATGGTGGATCCACCGCTACCGCATCCGAATCATATATCCACGACCCTGCAACCTCACCCTCATTCCTTGGCCAGGAGAAGGCCGGCAGTGGTCTCACTCGAACAATCTCAAGGAAACTCTTCGCCGGCGGCTCTACCCCAAAGACCAATTCCCCCACGCATATACCACAGTCCATACCTGAAGGGAGAACCTTCTCAGACTCATCCACCCTTGATCCATCCGCAGCTGCCATGGCGGCCTCTTCTCACCTCACAGCTTCTATGACCAGTGGCCAGCCCTCCCCCAAGGGCATGCCATCACCCACCTCTCCCAACAGCTTCTACACCCAGCAAACTCTAGCCTCACGATCATACACCCGCGACCCTCCATCCTCCACCAATAACCGCACAGCTTACGATCACTCCGAAGAATCACAAGGACAGCAAAGACAAGACCTCTCCGGCAACCAGACCTCAAACTCTTCAAGCCGACAAGAGCATCCCGCCATCAGCACCTCCAGGAGTGGAGGATCAAGCGGCAGTGGGGGCCAATCATCCAACAATGCACAAAATTCATCAGATTCAGGCCCCAGTGTCGAGATATTCAAATCCTTCCGTGTCTCGATGGATGACCCATGCTATAAAGTTCTTCCCGCCGCACTTAAGAAATACAATATCCACGAAGATTGGCGGCTATATGCTTTATATATTGTCTATGGCGACCAGGAGCGGTGCCTATCACTTGAAGAGAAACCCCTAATCCTATTCAAACAACTTGATAAAGATGGTCGTAAGCCAATGTTCATGCTTCGACGACAAGCACAAATGGTAGACGGGCAGGTCCCTGGCATATATACCTCAGGAAACGGCGGTGGAACGACAATTGGCTTCCCACCTGGCGGCAGTGGCTTCGACTCTGGCAATACCAACACATCTATCTCTTTGGGCGGACTACCTTCTGGGGGTTCAGGTGGTCAACCAAGTGCCAGTCTAAGATCGCAGCCTACACAACAAAATTCTATACAGTTACCTGGCGGAGTCTTATAAGGACAGGGTTTTTGGAATGATTGGGCTGTCAAAAATTATATATCACTACTCTTCCTCACCTTGCTTGCAAAGCTAACGATCTGGGCAGAGTAGAAAACGGGTTTCTTATCTCTCTTATATTCTTTCTATCCTTTGACTACTCTTTTCCTTATGATATCCCCTAACCAGCCCCATATGGTTTGGCGTCGTTTTATATATACTTCTCGATAACAATACTATCTTTTAATACCATCTGGTAACTAAACCTGGAGGTGTCCAGAGTTTACAACTTCTCGGTATATTACAGAACTAATCATAATCGTATCAAACATAACCTATTCATTCATTGCTGTTGAGCCATGCTGTGGCTCTCTATCTATTTTAATATGCATACCTAACAAATAATACCACAAATATATATACTGTGGACAGTGCCATAGGCAACTGGAATTGAGGCAAGAAAACGCTTGTAACAAACAGCAGCACAGCGCTATTTATTCTAGTTACAACCTAGAAAAATGTCCATCGACAAACTAATATAATAAATAAAAATCAAAACGGGAAAACGAAAACGACAGAAAGAACGGCAAAAAGATGAAAAAAAGAGAAACAAGATTAGTATAGATGATGCGTCGTTTGAAAACGATGCTGGTCATCAACGACCTATTTCACCACCCCAAGATATCTTGGAGTTATTTCGAGGAGTAGTTTCGGTCCCGTTACCACCCGCCTCATTGATGCTTCGGCTCGCAGAGCCTGGCACGGCACCGTTGTCAGAGAAAGGATTGTCTTCAGGAGCATAAACTGCAGGGGGAGCGGCCGGGGAGTCCGGTAAGAGAGCGCCACTGGACTTTGGGACATTCTGCTGCATAGGCGATTTCTTCTTTGCTGGCCTCGTCCCGTCCGCAAATTGTACCTTACCCTTAACTACACGGGGTTCCCCATCATCCTCACTATCCGAGTCATGCTGAACACCAAGGGCAGCGAGACGACGTTTCCGTTCTGCAGGGGTTTCGATCTCATTGTCAAGCTTAGAAACATGTTTGCTATTGCGCCCGGAAGGCAGAGCGGGCGAGTTTGAGCTAGGTGATTGCTGTCCTGCGGCAATTGCACGACGATGGGCTGGAGGGATTCGTTCTGTGCCATCATCCTCAGAGTCATGACGACTGAAAGAAGATGCCAGGGATCCGGGTGCAGATAATATGCGACGTCGTCTATCGGCAGCAGAGCCTTCGGGAGCTGTATACTGAGATAGCATCGCTGATATTTCTTGGGGCGAGGGAGCGCCTTCAGCACCTTCATGAGGGGCCTCGGGTATTTTGGTAGGCGTATCGTGGTAAGGCTGTGCCTGCCCTCGGTTGCCGTCACGTCGGAAAATGTTACCTAGTTTTGAGGAGCCGTCGGTAGGTGACTTTGGCCCAAGATGCTGCATTTGGTTGATAAAATCCTGTTTACTCATTCTGCGACCTCTCAGGTGGTGTTGAACGTCGTCAGACACAGGTACTGTGAATCGAATACCCGCATCTTCTTCCTCTTCGGCCTTCTTTGCTGCTTCTGATGACTCGTTGCCTGCATCACCAGTCCAAGTTCCAAGCTTAGTAAGGCGGCGCAACAGTTTCGGGCGGTCCTCTTCAGCTTCAGCTCCCGTTTCGGTTGTCTTTTTTGGCGATGAAGGGATAGTGTACTTCTTAATAACTTCTCCGTCCTCATCCTCAACAATAATGGTGTTAGCGAACTGGTATGCACGGGCAGAGCGGCGGGAACGATTAATTTGAGGATGGGATTCATCTTTCTGGGCATTGCCAAAGCCAGCCCAGGAAGAGAACTTCTTCATAAAACCTCTCATAGTTTCACCCTCATCGGTAGAGCTGAGTTTGTTGTGTCCAGGCTTTCCCTTGATAACTTTGTCAGGTTCAAGTACGTTGCCTTCTTCATCTTCAACGATGAAATCATTCCCTTCTTGGTAAACTTCGGCTTCTGGCATATTTGTGTTTCCTCCCTCCGAGTGTTGTCGACGTTCTCTCGGATCCTCCAACGCCTCTGGTTCTGGAGTTGGGGGCTTGCTTACGTGCGTCTCTCCCTCAGGTCTTCGCTGTGGAGTAATGGCAGACTGACTAATCGGTCCACCAGCTCCTTGCTTATGCCGCCGGCTAGGTCTCCGACTTGAGGCACGACTAGGTGGTGCACTATAGTGATCATCATCCCTTTGTCGTCTTAGAAGGTTACCAGGTACTCCAATCGGGCCCAGTGTTCCAGGGGGGAACTCTGGTTTCTCCAGCTCCCAGGAGTCCTTTCGGATAGAAAGAGAACTTTTCGATGTAGACTGGATTTTGGGAAGACGGTTCATCCAAGATGGGCCATCCTCGTGAGCTTGCGTGTAAGACATTGTCAGGGTCAATGTGTTGATGTGTTTACCCAGTGTGAAAACAGCTACAGATGATCCATGGACAAGAATGGAAGAGATGACTAAAAACGTTGTGATAGGCCATATCACATAAATGATGAGGTAGTCCTTGCTGCCTGGTTGAGGGATATCCGCAAGTGGCTGCGCTGAGTGGTTCTCGAGTTCAGCTCGAGCTAGAATACAGGCGAAGATGGCGCCAACGCCAACGGGGCCGAAGTGGCCGGCGAACAGTGCTTCTCGCCATGTCTTAATGTCGGGAATCAACGGTTTCATCATCAGCATAGCAGGTATTCGGCGAAAGCAGATGACGAGGATCGCAAGGACGACCAAGCGCCATGGAACCAAGCCTAGGTCCGGTAGGTTATACTGTTCCCATGGGATGATGGCACCAAAGTAGACAAAATATGTAAGATTGAGCAATAGGTCGATAACGTTGGAGACGTGGGATTCTTCAGTTTTTTCCGTAAACCAGCCGTCATTACTGAAACCGATACCAGCAGAGAAACCGATAAGAAGGTCGTCCATGCCAAGTGAACTACCAGCACCAGCGCAGAAGAGAGCGAGAACGAAATAGAAGACAAGGAAACTCTCTCGGTCAATCAACTTCTTATTCTCGGCGAATCTGATGGCATGTCGACCAGCGTAGCCAATAAGGAAACCGAATATGGCACCAAAGATGCACTCGTATAGAATAGTTGTTAATATCCAATGCTCGGCCACCTTAGAGGTGTCATTGCGGTAGGCCATCAGGTATAGGGAGAGATAGATGAAAGGAAAGGCCATGCCGTCGTTGCATCCAGATTCCGCGGAGAGCACATCTCGGAGATGTTTCGGCACACGTTTGGCGAATTTTCCTTTACCGACAACGGAAGAGGCCAAGACGGGGTCGGTGGCCGTAACGCATGCAGCACAGATGAGACTCTCGAGCCAAGTCAGCGGCTCAATCATCCACCAGATAAAAAGACTAGTCACCAGCCATCCCGCAGTCATGATCGGGAGCAGCAGCATGACGACTGACCGCCAATGCCTCTCCATGTAGGACTTGGGCAGTTCAACACCAACGGCGAAACATTGCACGACTAGGACGATGCGCGAGCACTCGAGCGTAAGTTTGTCGACATTCCCCCACGATATTGGGTTGAAAAGGTTTGCGGCGTGTGGTCCGAAAATAACACCACACAACGTGGCAACGGTTGCTTCACCAATGTAGAGCTTTTCCTTCACAAACAGGGAGCACAACATGAAGAGACTTGTGAACCCGCCAAGGATCATGTACGCCAGATGTGGCTTATCTATATCGAGGTGGTCCCACGCCATGACGGAGAAATAAAATCAGACAAGATGCAGCCAGTCAACGGGCCTGAAACCAGCCAGGCAAAATGAGCGTGGGAAAATAGTTGAGTGCTTGTCGTTCTATATGGGCTCAGGCTTGTTTTTCCTCCCCTACAGCTAGTAATCGATAGCCTGTGCGACTCTATACCACATCCGATGAATTCCGATCAAATAGAAGAGTCCACCAGAGGCCGCTAAAACGTCATGTATCCAAGCGTGGCTTTTGATCTCAACATAGCCTCAAGCTATGGAGGGTATCGAGCTCAAGAAACAGCGTGGGAGGCCTTCGATCGAGCAGGTGCCGGCAGGTGCTCCGAAAGACGGCTGTTGTTTTTTAAACTATTGGCGGACCAGACGGGGCGAGAGCGCAACTATTTAACCCTGAGAGATTCGCCACGGGTTAGAACTGACAAGGAAGCTGGAAGGAATGGAATGGCTTGGTTTCAACCCTCCAGGGCTGTTGCTGGCGGTACCCACCGGTAAAGTTTCTGCACGCTCGACCAGGGCCCCCCTCCACCCCTTCTGATGGTTGATCGGGCCGATCTCTGTTTCTGCTTTTCGTTCATGCAGCCACTCGGTAACTCATCACCCTGTGAACTATCGTCAGCAGAGAGAGGGCTGTGGCAAGAAGATGTTCGAGTTGGTTTGACGTTGATATCTTTTCTATGTAAGTAAAAGAAGGAAAAAAAGAACAAAAGAAAAAGAAAAGAAAAAAGAAGCACTGACCCGAAGTCTTGGCAACTGGGCGGAACGCCAAGAAAGGAAATCACGTGGATGCGGAAGAAAAAGATGACAAAAAAAATAAAACGAAAAAAAGAAACGAAAAAAATATCGACATCAACAGTCAAGGAGTAACAAGATAGACGAAATGATATGGCCAAGGGTTGCCGCAAGTCAAGCATTGAGACAGGACAAGTCCGTCGTTTGAGAACAGGTCCGCTGTGCTGGGATTACCGGCCCCAAAAGCTTGTCTCCAGCACTGTTCGCTCCTTATCAGACAATTCGTTAAGTAATTCAATCTCATCCTAGGCCAGGGAGAGAAACGTGGTGCGATATGTCGGTCCGTATCTTCTTAGCAGCAGGATTCATCCTCGCAGCTGGCGCGCTTTGACGGCCGCGAGGCTGCTGTGTGACCCCAAGGACGAGGAAATCTCAAACATGAACCATTTTGCGCAATCGATATCATTGGCTCATCTCGTTTTCGCTATCCTCGCCACACGCGCGAATGGCGGGAATGATAGTTAACGAGGGGACCTAGGCCCTTTACAAGATCCTAGTAGGCATCAACACATGGTATTTCCTGACCACGTCACCCGGGGGGCTGTTTTCTCTCCAACTGGAGTTCGTTATTCACCCTGAGTCACATATATTCGATATATGACGGGGGTTTATGCGGAGGCGGAAGCGAGACTGCTTCTCGCCTAGCCGCAAGACACGGAAGCTGTTCGACGGACCCTGAACCCTTTGTGTTGATGCAGAGTACGGAGCAAAGCAGCGATCTTCACTCAGACCAGGTTCTGGAGTCGCTTATCCTGCTGCCTATCCTATATATCTAGTGGAGAGGATCTTCCGTCGCCGGGTGGGTTTAATCGCCCAGGTTGGTGTTTTAAGAGTCGCTTGATAAGACGGAAGGGGAGGCTTGGATGGACAGGATGGTGGCTGTCATGAGACGGCCTATCAAACGGGGGAAATTCCATTCCGGAACCTCAATGTTTTGTCCCTTGAGAGATCAAACAAGATAATACCCTCGATTTAATTCCGACTTTTCTCCTGAGATCAGAATGGCGGTAGCCCTTCTCTCCTGCTCTTCCAAAACACAGTCTATTTTAGCTACAGGGAGCTAGAATTTGACTCTCGTATAGATAACTATTCTGTGGATGAGGTTTAAATCACGGCTCGGGAATCGAAGCAAACAAAAGCTAATGACTTCTCCAACGGCTACGGGTGATACCCACAAAGCCAAATTACAGAGAAACGACCCAAGTCGATCTTGACAAGTTACTACCCAATACACACTCTCCCAACAGACTGCAGCTCCAAAATGAATATGTTATATATGTATATCACAAACTTATTAACTGACAGGTGTTTGTTTGTTTTTTTTTTCGGAAAGATCCAGAGCAGCACAGGGGTATATATCAGATGGAACATGTCTTGGACAAAAAGGAAAGGATTAGAAATTACTCAAACTGATCGCTGATTCACTGGAACAGCGGGTTCCATAGACTATCATATTATCCTAACTCCGAATATAGTCGGGTAGATAGGGGGTGCGTGTAAGAGATGGAGGCGTGAGTGCATGAGGGGGAGACACGCTGTTAGTCGGAAGTAGGCATGCCTTCGACCACATCGGTGAGAGCTCGCCAGTTGTCAGCTTGTAGTTCTGCATACTTGACTCTCTCCTGGCTCCAATCCTGGTGCAGAAGACTAATTCGGTACTGGCTTCGTTGGAAAATGAGTATCTCGTCGCGGATGCATTCCTTGATGAACACTCCACGAGCGTGTTGCTGGACAATCGACTCCTTGTCCTGTTCAAAACGCTTAGTCGTACCGTTAGACGAAACCGGAATGGCAAAAGACGTACCTTAATGATAGCATCCTCAACCTTCTTTGCTTCCCCAGGTTTAACCGCCTCCTCAGGCTTAGCGCGGATGGCCTGGAGCTTTTTCTCGTTGTTCTCGATACGTCGTTCTAGCTGCGGGATGTTATCCTTTGCAAAGCGGTCCCTTCGATCGAATACGTCTCGCATAGCAACTAGACAGTCACGCTGAGCTTTGAGATCCTCAAGGACGCCCAGATCCCAGGCCTTCGCTTCGTCTTCTAACAGCCCCTGACTTGTTTGCAGGTGATTGGCAGTCGCATTAATGCCGTTGTTTAATAGGAGGACATCACTAGTATCAGCGGCATATGTGTCCATTGTGCTTTCAGTAAGGGCGTGAAGGGCTCGAGAGACTCGGAACTGCTCTGCGGCCAGTCCTTGGTGGCGTTTTACTAGCCGATCCATCAAGAGGCATAAATTTATATGGATGTCAGCTGATCTGCGAACACCAGAGCGGACGGTATCAAAGGTATCTGTCAGGTTAGATGGAAGTGAGTCCTCCAAATCTGGGGGTAGCGGTTTATCCGTAAACTCCTCCTGTACGGATATCGAGGCTTGCTTACGCCAAACAGCCAATTCCTAGACCCAGTCAGCCACATTCCCCAGGGTAGATGAAAGCGTCAACTCACGGTGGGAACTGTAAAGAACATCACAACCAGTTGTTCCTGGCTCAAGACCGGGTGACGCACAAGGGCATTAGCAAAGCGGACAAGACCCCTGCGACGTTTATCCAAAAAGGAGTTTGAATCCGCTGATAGGTGAGTGCCATTGACTTATAAAAAAACATTTGTGAGCATTTTGGAAGGTAAGCTTTCCACCTGTTAGACGTACCTGCAACCCTCTTAGGAGGGAGTAATGGGATCTGCCGGAAAGGGTACTTTTTCTGTAAGCAGTCCACTAGCCAAACAAAGTCGCTATACCGTCGAATCACGGAGGTTGCCTTCCGCGCAGACTTCACCTCATAGTTGCGGTGCTGGAAGAGGAACATGCCCTCCTTCTCAGGAAGCATTTGGATGGTAATTACATCCTCCATCCCCGGATTGCTTATATGACCATCACCCAACGATCTTGAGAAATCATTACGGCTGGAATTGACTTGTCCATTGTCAGGCTGGCCAAATCCGCTACCCAACGCGCCTTGATCATAGTTTCCAAAGCCGCTTGCGGACGAAGGGTTCCCAAACCCACCGCCTCCCCATCCAGATCCAACACTTGAGGGGCCACCGGTTGACTCGTTTGATCTTGGACCAGCAAAACTTCGAGGTTCGGTCCGGGTGTTGGGCTTCGAGGCTGCCTCAGGTTCGGGAGCTTCATGAGCAGAAGAGAACCCGTTCGACACACCTTGGTTGGGGCGGTGGGCAGGCTGGCGGTTTACCGGGCTTCCCCATGGGTCTGCTTCCGGTCCAAATGAGTCCTGCCGTAGCCTACGGCGTGTCTGAGGTATCTGAACGGGCTGCTCTTCCGTAGGTTGTCGAGCAACTGTTCCATTACCAGAATTTCCAGCATTTCCGGTCTGCACACGAGTAATATAGGGAATGTTGGGTTCTGGTAGTCCTAAATAAATGTAAGATGATATATAAGTATGAGGTCTTAAAAAGAGAGATCATATATATTATAGATAGCTAACAGTTTGGACTTACTCTTTCTGCGCTCGTCAACGCTATCAAAGGTGACATCTTCACCTTCCTGCGCCAGCCCTACCAGCGCCAGGAGAACGTTAAACTCGTTCCTCTCCAGACTCTGCTGAGCTCCGTTGTTTGTCACCAAGTTCAAAATCCCTGCCTGCTCTGAAGGACTCAGATGTGTGCTTCCAAGAAGACTTTTCGCTTCCTCAACGCCGATGCCTCCGTCGCCTCCGGCAGCGCCAGACTTCTCAACCAGCGCGTCAAACGCATCTATATAGCTCTCCGGGACGTCAGTGGAAGGTAGGAGAGTTTTAACAATCTGCTGTCTCGAGCCAGATTTCCTTGGTGTTGGCATGTCCCAGGGCGTTGAGTATCCGTCGTCGTGTCTGTTATCCCCGTTGTCAACAACACCTCTAGCGTGGCTATTGCTGGTATTTCTATTGTTGCCGTTTTGAGAGGAAAAGCCTTCGTCTGCTCCAAATAGAGAGGATGCATCCTCTGCAAATAGGGTTGATTTCGCCCGTGATGATGACGGTTGCGCGGCCTTGCTCGCTAGCGGGGAGTCCTCGGGAGAGGAACCGAAGAGCGACATTGGAAGAAAGGCGGTCGCTTATATTCGAGGGTAGAAGGTATTTTACAGGGGTTGTAGGACGCGCAGGTTCACAGCCTTTCTGTATGTGTTCAAACCGCGAAACAGGGAGGGATGGTGTTTTGAGATGCAGGATGGCTATGCAGCGACAAGGCAAGCTAGGATCAAACTAAACCGCCAAGGTTCCTCCGCTAATTATTTGATAATAATAGATAGATGAAGACCAGCCCCCTATAAACAAAATAATGGACGGTAGAGCCAGGGTAAGTTGAAGCGGTCGGGTCGCAAGGAGGGAGAAAGGCGGTTTTTGGTCGGCGTTGAGGATATGAAGATGAAGGTGGAGGTTTGAGCTTAACCAATAACGGTAAACAGTAAACAGCTAACCAGTTAAGCTTCAACGGCCTTTTCTGTTTACATGATCAAAATGACGCCTACTGTGCATATAAACAAGTCTCTTAGTGGATGGAGATGCGAGATGGATTACTTCGTAGCCTATTGGCAGGTCTCATTCATTACTCTAGATCAGTCAATTAGTTATACAAAGTCGTAGATGTTCAAAAGGATCATATATCGCCAACACTATCAGAGCATTCCACCGTCACAAAGACCCGCCGGAGCAGGACGCCAAAGCTGTCTGTTCGGGGCGAATATTGTTTGTATCTCTGCCAGGTCCACTGTTGGGGGGTATTGCAGGATGGTTTCCCACCCTGTCCCTCCAGTCGCCATGACCTGCTCGGGGATAACTCTGCCGGAGAACCATCGCCCACGTCTGATACTTGCCTTGTCAAGACCCTCAACTGCTGCCCTGCTTGCCCGCGTCGTTCTCGGTCTCTTGCTTGGTGGCCCTTCCTGGGGCAAAACGCCACTGAGCTGTAGCCGGTATTGCTCTAGATGCTTCTCAAACGAAACAATATGCCGAATATATGGCGCAACGTCCTCGGCAATGACCGAAGTTCCATGCTCAAATGAAAGGGGTCGGAGCCCGGACACTGGGGCAGAGTAGTCGGGAGGTTCAATAATTGCTTGAAAGGCGTCCTGGAATACCTTCTTGTAAAGCTGTTTTGGTCTTTGGGGAACTGCTCGTTCAAGGACGTGCTCCAATATATCATCTTGCTCCCCGATGTGTACCTCAGCAGAGCTGAGGACTGTTTCAGCAAGGACGCTTAAAGTTGCTCCTATTTTTACGGATAGCTGGTCGTACTCTGTGCGGAGGTGGTCTGATTGGAGAAGTTGGTATCCTTCGATATAATCCAGCCGCTGCTTTTCGGGGATTGGTGGAATAGATGGATCCAGCGGATACTAGGTGCCCATAGTTAGTATTATAAGGTCTTAAATTCGAGAATCTGGTTCTTAACCAACCTTGGTACCATGATATTCTTCGTCACACATGAGATCCAAACAGCTCCTTATATCAGCTGCTCGGCCCATCTGCTCCAAACTATCGGTTTGTCCGATGAGTCCGCCGCTAATTCGTCCGCTTCCCGTTTCAAGCCAGCTCGTTAACCCGATACCCCATTGGTTCATGCCTTCTGTCAGCAGCTGCAATCGAAGCTCCAGGTGATCCTGCTCACCCACAACAGTATCTGCGCTATACCATCCCATGCCTTCCATATAGGTATCGGAGCTTACTGTGCGAAACAAGTCACCAGAATTCCGAAGATCCAATGCCTCCTGGCTGACCATCCAATCAAGGCCTGACTTCCGGCTACCTACGCCCATTTGGCACCAAAAGTTCAGCTGCATAATAGTAGCTCGAAGGTCTTTCCCTAGAGCTATATATAAGTCCAATATGGCTTTGCGGTCTAGAAGGTGGCCTTCATTTGCGCAGAGCAATAGCATATAGTCTGCCGCAAGATTGGTAGGCGGCGGCTGAAGTCGTAAAATCGCATGCAGAGCCAAACTTTCTAAGGGGAGTATACTCTCGTCAGTGCAGGTCATGATAATGGGCCTTTTTGACTGTCCGATCAATGCAAGCACTCCACTCCAAAATTGCTTATCCTCGTTAAATAAGATGTCAACTTCTTCAAGCAGTATCAAAGACTGCTTTTGGTTTATTTGAGACTTTGACGGTTCGGTGCTTTCATCTCTAGGCGGCTTTTGTATTGCGTTAGTGTTAGTAGGCTTTGACGCACTCCTCTTCACAAAGAAGCTAGCCATCGTGCTCTGTTTAGGGCCGTTGTCATTATCCAAAGTGCCCGGGCTAACTTGGTCCAATCCACCGTCTGTCTTGCTCAAAAGTTGGACAAGATGATTTTGGGTCATATCACCCACGCGCTCGACGATGTCCCTTGCACTCCTTCGCGCGCTAGCATTTATTTCAAATACCTCGAATCCCAATTCGCCTGCTACGGCATAAACCGCAGCAGTCTTTCCACACCCAGACGGCCCACTGATGAGTATAGTATTTGCCGCAGGTCTCCTGGTTGAATTAGCTCCAAAATCATTCGATCGAATGATTGACTTTGCCGTAGGAACAGTAACCGCTCCCGCCAATTCATCTTCGTCAGAATTCTGAAGCTCACTCATGACACTATCTTCATCTTCACTAGAAACAATAAAGCCATCCAAATCTTTCGGCTTTTTTCGTTTCTTTTTCCGTACTGCTTTGCTGTCCGGGGTTTGTCTTGGGCTGTTTGTACTTAACCCCGTATTGACTGCCGACACTTCATGGTGCTGTAGCCAACTTCGCAGGACTGATGTTTCAGAGCCAACCAGAAGAGCCTCAGCAGCTGTTTTAGGAGCGTATTTTTGCGGCCACGTGATATTATCATATTCACCCCTGTCAAAGGAGCTGGTCGCTGTATCTAGGGATGATGCAAGTTTGACTAGTGCAGGATGTGATGTTTGAGGTAAAGTATCCAAGGGGCTCTGCTCTCCCTGTCCAGGATTACACACTCCAAGCTTTTCTATAACAGCCGTCTTGAACTCGTCACATTTAAGAACATGCTTCTTTGGGCGTCGTAAAGCTTTTGAGTGTTGTCGTTTGGAAGTAGACCCCGGCTCCCCGGAAAATAGGGAGATTGTTGAGAGAACAGTTTCAGTCTCAGGGATGAAAACTGTAGACTGCTTTGCCTTCCTTCTTTCGAAGTTTATTCTGGGTGGAGGGTCTATTGGTTTGATGGGACCACGGGCGTGTACCATGCCGCGAGATGGCCAAATCGGATCATGAGATTCTCCCTCCCCGCGCGCTCTTGGCTTTTGTACAGTTGACGGAAAAGAAAGAGGAGAAAAGACTCGTGATGCTGAAGTAGAATTTTTAGCTTTTGGCTGCATCAAATCTTGTAAAAGTGTAGCGGCGGTTGGCGCGCTATGGGGCGCTGTATCTGAAGACTGAGGAGCCTGAAGGGAGGTTTGATGCTGGCTCTTTGGTAGGAAGAAAGGGTGGGTAGGTTTAGGAGAACCTGTAAGTGTTGGTTGCATCCGAGGTTCTAGCTTTGGTTGTATTGCTCGTCCTTTAAACGCTGAATATGTGGTGCGGCCGCTCATGATATCGTCAATGACCTGTCCAATATTCTGTTTTGGTGTTTCATTGGAATTATATGTCATCTTTACAATCTTGACCCGATTAATAAATTTTGCAACCGTGTTTAGGCGAGACGATTTCCTGCTACTTTGGCGAAGCTGGGTACTCTCAGAGTTACCTCCTGGCGGGAAGGAGCTAAGTAATTTTGAGTCCAATCGTAGCCGCATTGTCTTCCTGTCTCCTTCTTGCCTTTTGTCAGATGTCGTGAGGTTTTGGTTTTCAGGATTTGGGCCAGTCGACGGACCAGAGATGGTGCCCTTAGTAAACTGCACCTCAGCAATATGACCAGATTGAGAGGTGGCGGGAGAAGCGTGAGATTCAGCAGCTTGTTTGCAATTTGAAGAAGAGTATAAAGTGGCTGGGCTCGTATTCTCTGAGTCTGTTATTTTGCATCTTTTCCTCCGATGACTAGTTGCTGCATCAATCCCATTCGAACATGTTGCCTCGAGGGGCAGAGATATGGCTTGGGTTTTGCCATCCCTATCCGTTAGAGCGGCCCCATGTAATCCATCCGGGATAGCCTCTGGGGTATGTTCAGTAGCTCTCGATTGAGCGGGAAAGCCTTCTGCGGGGGTATGGGGGACTTGGCTGTCCTCATGATGGATGAGTTGGGATTGTGTTTCTGGTAGGATAGTTGGATTTACGCCCTGGTCTATAAACGTTGTCAGCCAGTTTCCCATAGCGCATATATCCTCAAAAAATAACTGACGCTTGCTGAAGAACGGAAGAAGTGTCTGTTGCTCAACAGCTCTCCGTACCATATTGAGCGTCATTGACAACTGCTACCTGGTGTTCAGTTCCAGGACGAAAAAAAACCGGCCACGGCAGCCTTATAGGACATCATCCACGCAGACTACAGCTCATGGCAACCTGCTCTCTTTTTCTGTTCCTTGAATAGTTTTTATATGATGAGTGTATATAAAAATGTCCTAATTCACGCTCTCCCAGCCGAACTTCGTCGCGTCTTTTCCGCGTCTTAATGACGTCCTGTCGGATAAATATTTCTCCTGCCGCCGCCGAAACTCAAAATTTTTGGATCGCAAAAAAGAAGAAAAAAGTGAGAAAGGGAACAGTTTCGAGGTCAAAGGCGTCAAGACAAGACACTTTCACACTTGACAGGCTACCAGACAGTGAATATAAGTGGACATGTCTCTTCCGGCTCCGTCCCTGTTGGCTCAGCTACCACGGCCGCTGGCCAATGCTGGCGGGAAGATCCAGTTTGCAGAGGTATATGGCGTCCAGGGCCTCAAGAAGCGCAAGCGACATGAAATCGCAGCTGCAATCGATGGCGAGGGTGTGAATATATACAATGTATGTAAACGCTGTACGCTAGGGTCTTGTGGATGACATCAATCTCTAACACCTATAGGCTCAATTCCCCAAGCTGGTGACCTCATACGCCATCCCACCTCAGGCATCACATTCTTGTCCACCATGCTCAGTACGACAAAAACTCCCAACAAACTCCAGGATTAAGAGGCAGACATACTGCGCAGTAGAAACGTCAGGAAAGGAAATTCAATGTTTTATTGATGAGCTAGTTCCGGGTCGAAGTACACCAAACATTTCAACCGTCTCCTTCCCAATAAAAGACACTGCCAGCAAACCTATCTTTGTTGGGACTATTCCTACAAACACGCCACCTGAGAATGTCTCTGATGCTTTTGACGTTCTTGTTGCGCACCAGGATGGCCGACTAAGGAGGCTGTCTCCTGACTTGAAGAAGGAAAGATGGACCATTCATTCACACAGTGTCTGGTCTTGCCGAGAGCTTGCGGCCTGCTTCACCTTGGGATTTGAAGACGCTCGTAAATTACTATTCCAGAAACGCGAGGATATCGTTGCTTCGGTGCTAGGAGATAGGTTTGGAACTGACCCTAACAGTTCTACTATTTTGGTGTTGGTGTCTCATGCCACGACGGGTTCATTTCAACTCAGTGACGTACAAGTCATGTTCTACTCAATTCCTTCTCACGTTCAGGCTGATGGTGTTCAAGCCCTGGCCTCTGAGCCTTTGAAACATTTAATGACACTCAATTTGCCGGCGCATCCAAGCCAAGATTCGTTGACTACACAGGATTGCCAATGGAGTTCCAACTTTGTTTCTGGAGAGCTGTCTCTGTCTTACAAATCGGGATTTATAAGCTTCGACATTACTCAGTTCTCCCCCAAGGTATCCTTCTGTGTTATTATGGAGGATGAATGTTTTTCCTCGATTATGCGCATCTCCTGTCAGTCAATAATCGCTGGGGGCAAGTCACTTCTTTCAGTATACGATGCACATTATCAGTCTCTCCAGGCGGCACTTCCATTGACCGAAATTCCCAAGTTTACCTCAGGCAAAAAGCAAGGAGTTCCGAGTGTTCTCGAATTTATATCCCACTTTTCTAAGCTTGATGTGTTGGTAGCCGCATATAGTGGCAGCTTATATAGCTTCGATCTTGCCGCTATTCAAAATGATCGCCATGTCTCCCGGAAACGGCCACGAAAGAGCCTTTTAATTGACTCGGTAGGAAAGGGTATTATGCCAGGGGGGGGCGAGGCGAAGAGACAATCAATCAAAGGATCAAATATCACACATATGCAACCAATCGGGCTTTCGGGGGAACTGCTCTCTGATCAGTGGAACGACTTAAAGAAGGAACTTGCTACCGCACCAAATCAGTCCACATTTGATGCTGTTATGGAGGCAAAATTCTGGAGCCAGTCAGGATATTGTAAGGAGAAGGCTGAAGGGTTCCCGCCGGAAGGAGCCTTTATCGATCCTGAAAAGATAAAATTTCTAATTTCGAGGATGTTTAAACTGAAAACTGCCGGTGATTCGGCATCAGTAAAACTTATTACCACCTTTATTCCCAGGAAAACTTTCAAATGGCTTGTCAATTCGAAACACCTGAGCGCCGCCAATATTGAAGCCGCTCTACGACACACAAGTGCCCCATATAATCTCCCCAAGATTCCAGACGGTGCTTTAGTCCAGGCTCTGGCCTCCCACGACCATTCTATGAACGTACTACTCACCTTGCTGCGTGGACCAGGATACTTAGAAGCTGCTGAGTTGACGCACGCAATTTGCGAGCTTCTCAAGGTCGCTCGACAACAAACAAACGCCTCTGAAGTCTCGCAGAAGCCTGTTACCGAAGTTGCCCATGGCGAGACTACAGACAACGCAACCGTGCTCGCAGAGAAGCAAACACCTGCCCCAAGCACAGCCCTTGTAAACGCAATTACAGGCTTAAACTTAGCCCTCATAAAGCTCCATACCCATCCATTAAATAACGTCACTAAATCCATCAGGTCTACGCTTTCAAATACTGACGTTCTTTCCATCATTCACCACCTTCGTTATTCGCTTGCAACTAGTGGGCACACCACACGTTTTACAGAAGAGCCACCAGCTGCCTTTATAACGTCTAAATTCCCTTCCTTATCTCTCTCGGTAATAATTGACTTATTAACTGCGTGTATCGATGCTGTTGGGCCCAGCGGATGGATATCAGCAGCTGGATTTGCCGGGGCAGCAGGGAGTGAAGCATCTCTTATAGCAGATATGAAGAGTGAAATTGCTGCTACTCTTGCTTCTATTGACGAAGCTACTTATTTAAAGGGGATATTGCGGGAATTTATTCGATGTTGCGAAACCTCTGCTCACCGTCCAGCTGCCATTACTCAATCCCAGCGTGCTATCGCCAATGGCACGTCAAAGACACCGAGTAAACGGCCCAAGAGAAAGGAATACCATAACGGAGCTCAGATCCTAGTTTATGGAGCTCCTGATAATTCAGCTGGGGTAGAAGGAAGTGACTCGAAAATGTTACCATTATCTCTAAAAGTAAGCGGCTCTCAATCAGGAATTGGTGGAGTGAGTGACGAATTGACCCGGAAGAAAACGCATAAATCGACTGGAGAGGTCAAGCCTAGAAGCGAACGAGAGATGGCCCATAAGAAGCACAAAGCTGTTGGCAAATATTCTTTTGAGAGAATTGTTATTTAGCCCTGTTGTACATATATAACTGCAAATAATAAAAAATCAGTTTTTTCGGCAAATTGTTACTCATTCTCAAATAAGAATCTGGGTGAGAGAAATGGAGTAAGTATATTTCTTAGAACATTATTTGGTTTGAAACAAAATAACGGTATTATCGCAAGCAAGAATTCTTAACTGCAGTACATTTAAAGGGTCAGCCCCATACTTCCAGTTAGATGCCTGGTCCTGTAATATTCGTCACCCTCACCCATAATCTTCTTGCTCACGGTAAATGTGTTTATGAAATCGTACATACTCAAGGGGGAAAGGTGCAAGGATGAAGACCAGGAATCATAAAATGGATCCATATAAAAAAATGTACATAATAGCATTCATGAAACAACTGTGGAAACGAGACAAAATATGTGAAGTCCCACAGAGGCAAATAGAATGGAAATAGGCGTATACGATCAAATGCATTTGAACCACAAGTAGAAAGATGCCGAACGAACATTAAAAATATGTAGCAACATAAATCAAAACGAAATCTCAAGCAGAAAGGGTAAATATAAAAGCAGAATGATCAAAGTATCGTCAAAGGATAATAGAAACTGAACGCGCATGCAACTCCGGCGCAGCGAATAGATGCAACCAAACACCAACCCACATTCTTGAACAGTCGTAACAGGTGGCCCGTAGCAAAGGGAGTAAACTCTTGAATAAGTAATTCACCGAACACTTTCAGAACATTGTATCATAACGAAGTACGTCAGAGGGGTCTTGAAAAACAAATGTACAAGTATACAACGTATCAAAAGATACGTGGCCAGGGAAAAGAGGCAAGCAGGATCAAGGGACAATAGAAAAATTCTATACAACATCAATGGAGTAACGACCGCGATATGGCGCTCGAACCATACTTTTTTTTCGTTCGTCATTTTTAGTGTTAAAACCGTATCCCGAGAAATTCCTGTTGAATAAAAATCGGTTCACGATCTATCGCTTGGGTTCTGATGTTGTTTTGTGTGGATCTGTCATTTGAGATTTTGTGTGCACTTATTCTTCTTTTTGTAGAAGAAATTGCAACACAGCATGACAGCGTAAGGCATCACCAGGCAAAATTCTGCATTGAAATTTACCAAAGGAGTGTGAGGAATATCGAGTCCAATATGCTCAGCTTTAAAAGCGAAACAGCTGAACAGAGCTCCACCACCAAGAATATAGATGTTTAGAAGTGGGTTCCAGCACCTTATCCGGAACAAGAGTTTTGTGCCCTCAATTTCATCTTCTGGCCTTGGGTTTCAAGTGCATTGGACATTAGTTTAATAACTATATGTGTATTTTTGTTAGTGGTCATTTTCTGGTGTGAATGTAAGGCCGGAGGAAGAGGGCTTACCTGGCCAGACACCTGCGTTGTTTAGCAAGAAGGCAGCTGAGAGAACAATCTTCGTTCCATATCCACCATCAACCAAACTGGGCAGACGGTTCCACGACTCTGATCCTGTAACCCCAATGTGCGATATCATGTTCTCCATTTTATTCTCAACATTGTCTAGGATATCCTGGATCTTCTGCAACAAATTGCGATCTTCGTCTTCCAATAAGACAGTAGCTGGAACCTCATTGAAATTGACATTGTCTTGACCCAGAATTCCGATGTATGGGCCAATACGTTCTTGGACTGCGGTAACCCATTCTGCTAAAACTTGAGCAGAGTCGAAGAGACAAATGGCACTTTGGATTGGCAGGTCACGGGAGGTGAACTCAGCAAATGTGTTTCCCCATTCATTTGACATGGACATGGAGTCAGCGGCATAGAATGCAGCCTTGCGAAGAAGACGTTCACCCCTAGAAGCTTGCATGTTATTTCGCGCGCTGGCAGCAAGTAATGAAAGGTCATCATTTGGTGAGCCAGATATGGTGAGGTCGGCTACGCCATACTCTGCGAGCGATTCTAGCATTTGAGCGGAGATCGCATCATCATGAGTTGAGAGGGAAAATTCCGATTCAGGGTTACTATCGGAAAGTGACACTGATTGAACTGCTTTCGTAAGCTCATCTGCCATGCCGCTCCAATCTCGCTGCCAAAAGGCTTCTTTGGACCGGCCAAGGTTGACATATAATCGAACATAAGCCAGATCCAACAAGGGGATGCTATCTGCAGACAAGGGACTGGCACCAAATGGATTAGGTCGTTCTAAACTGTGCGTAGGGTTGCTACTCCAAGCTCTTTGCCAAGCCCTGATTGCGGGCTCAATGTGTACATGCATTGCTTCCGTTTGGTTTGACCATTGCTTTCCCAAGTGTAGTTGTCGTGTCTCCCAGACATAGTTATGCAAAGCATGAATTAGTACCAAACATCCAAAGGTGCTCGGGCGCAGTTCACTAGAAAGCGACCCATCTGATTGGATAGTTGATCCATATTGGTTTTGGGACGAAGCCTGGCCTGCAGTGAGAAGTGTCTTGAGAGCAGTCGAGAATTCGATCGTGGTTTTCTCGGCGCCTCCCATTGCCTTCCAAGCTTCAGGAGACTGCGCTGCCCATAGTTGTTCTTCACAAGGTAGAGTAAGGCGAATTTCCGAATTTGTGAGGGCGGGGGAGTGGTTGTACGTAGAAACCAACAAGCTGGACAGAGTGAAGATGGCATAGAGGGTTCGTTTTCTCTCCTCAACAATTTTCCAGTTAAGCCATTCTTTCCTTTCACTTGAAATATCTACCTGCTGGCCCATCCACATGTCCCCGTTAAGCCCCGACAAACCATTGAAAGATGAGTTATACCCTAACTGCTCCTCGGGTAGGCTCTCTGGTGGGTGGTATTGTGTTAATTCCGCAGCACGCGCTAAACTAATAAGAGCCGCACAGTGTGTACTCGCAATATCAACCGCTGTTTTGTCGTCACAGTTATGGCCGTATATAACGTTAAGCAACATCGCTTGCACAAGCCAAAGTGGTGTATTATGAAGCGAGTTATCGCGGCTATAACTAGAGCGGTTAATAGCAGCGGACATATCTGCTCTTCGTCTCTCCTCTAGATAAAGCTGGATCATTTTCTTCGCAGATTCGAAAAGCTCCTTTGATGTGGCCGAATCATACTCGTAGAGGGCACCAATTGCAGCCATGGAAAGGATAAGACATCCACCACCAAGAGCAATATTGCCAGCACCAGCTGACCCAGGATTTCCTGAATGCTCCAGAGCGGTGAAATCCAAAGTGGAAATATGTAGGAACGGTAAGTGTGGATGGAAATAGGTAACATATGCAGAGATATATCGCTGGAGATCATAGGTACTGGGTAAATTGCAAGCGTTCTGGGAGTTTCCTAGCATGTTTCCAGGGCTAGGACTCATGCGCGACGCACTGAGGGAGTGTTGCGAGAATCGACGATTATTGAAACCCGAAGGTTGTTGTAAAGTCCTCATCAAAGCCTGTCGCGTCGAATCAGTGATAGAACTTAAGTAGGCTGGTTGAGAAGTTTGATCATAGCCAGATCCAAAAGATTGGAGGCCATTTGTTCCACCCACGGATGAAATTTGGAACGTACTGGTAGGAGCTCCCGAAATTACGGGTCCGTTCATTGACGCCAGAGAAGTGGATGTCGAGAATGGCGGATTAGAAGGATGACCTTGCGAAAGGAGTGATTTGGGGGACACAGTATCGGGAGGTGCAGCAAACTCAGGAAAGGTGAGATTGGCGAAATCCAAAGCATATTGTTGTGATTGGCTTTGGCCTTGGGAGTGCAGTGTACCGGCCCAGGCTGTACTACCGGCAGATGTTGTGCCAGCCTGGTTGGAAGCGTCGAGAATCGCTTCACTAAGACCACTTTGACTTCCTGTGCTCATGGCAGATGGTGAAGAGCCATCGATTGCTGAGTCATTTGGTGGGAACGTCATAGTATTGTCAAAGCCATTTAGCCATTCGTACTTAAGGTCATCTTCAATGGTACTCTGCGTAGCAGTCATGTTTGAAAAGCTCTGTGAGAAAGGAGAGGCAGGGGAATCGGCAAAGCCATGCGGCGAACCAGCAAAATGCAGCTGTGCAGGGTTGATTGTACTTCCCTGACCAACCATAGCGTCACCCATACCAAATGGAAGATCAAAGCTCCCAAATACCGGCGCAGTTCGGAGGGCATCAGGGAATTCGCCAGTTAAAGCTGCGGTGTCGAGCTTTGAGAGTCCGTTAAGTGAACTGATACCCGAACGGTAATCAAAGTTTGGAAGGGTTGAGAGGCCTCCAAGACTAGAATGATGGGTGTGGCCTGGCTGGGTTGGTCTGGAGGATGAATTTCCAGATCCTAGCATACCTACAACTGCTCCTTCGACGTGGCTGATAGTATTGGCTCTTGGTCTCATGGTATTTGTTCCGCCAGCCATCGAGTTCTTCCGGACTCTCGTTGAGCTGCTCATACTTTCCCTTCTAACGTTCCGCGGGCGTGATGCGGGCGTGGTAGCCATATGGAGTTTCTGCTGGTGCCTCAAAAGGAGGTCTCTTCGTGCAAAACATCTTGTGCAATCTGGACATTCGAAAGGCTTCTCCTTCGTGTGGGATCGTTCATGGCGCTTTAAATGCTCCAGGCGCGCAAAGGACCTTGTACAGGTCGTACACACATGCGGGCGTGGTTTGTCTGTCTTTGGAGGGGGCACGTCTGAGTTGGAACCCTTTTGTTGATGTTTGTGGTCAGGGATATGACCAGATGGAAAGGATACTGCAATCATGATAAGCACCGTTCGGGCAAAAGCAACAAACGATGGGATGCCGCGATGTAACCCTTACCAGGACCATTTTGCATAACTTCATTGATCGCCGTCAGGTCCTGACTTGGCTCATTATTAAGAGTAATCTGATCGGCCATCATGGTAAAATTGGGTGTCGTGAATAATTCAATGTTGCCCACAATGTGTTCTCAACAAATGATATGAATGCGCGAATGTAGAGAGATAGCTTAGACTAGGAATGCCACGTTAAATATGATGGAATTTGAAATAATACACAATCTGACGATAGGTACGGGACAGTCGACATGTAGGAAAGCTATAGTTGTGGAGTTAGACCGAACGGGGACATTGACGGGTCACACAGGGATGTCTGTAACATCACATAAGATGAAAGCAAACGAGTCAGCCATATTCAAATTCCACAAAATGGCGCAAAATACATAAACGACAGCAGCATAAAAAGCGGGAGAGGCACAGCAATTAAAAGCAACTTGTCAAAACGAAATGAAGATGCGTGGGATTGCATCTGCATTGAGTTGGGGGATATGGAGACAAGATGCACTCACAAGAGTAAAGATAGCAACCAGTAAAATGCCTGAGATATAGAAGCTCTCAAACAACGATGAGCAACCACACCAGGCCAGGAGCTCTTCTTGGAGGACCCCACCTAGTATCACAAGGAGAGCACTTGTCGTCCGATTTATGCAGTGAACAAGCTAATCAAGGGCTTTGTTATGCATCATATAGCAGTGATCGAATGCTGAGCTTCAATGTACCGATCAGACCGGTAAGGCTGCGCCAGCGGGAATTGATATCAGACACTATATTTTAACACCAGCGGTAAGAATGGCTAACGGGTCGGAGACGAGCGTGCTGCTGGCAAAGGTCGCTGCGGCGATTCAAAGTACGGATCGCATGCGTTGTAAGGATGTTCATTCGTTGGCGGGGAATTGTGCGGTGAGCGAGATTAAGGGCGTGAATGCGTGGATGAAGATAAGTGTGAACGAGCCCTTGCGGGAAGTGTGAGCGGCAAGAGAAGCAGGAACACTTCCTGCGTTTGGTATGAAGCGTTTCAATTGCCCGCGAGAGGCCGAGGATGGATGCAGCACGCAGCTGGTAGTGTTTCAGCACCAACACAGGAGATGAAATGTATGAGATGTCAGCGAACAACAGATGGAGAGAGGGGTGGGAGACGAGGAGCAAATGAATGTAATTGCGATATGGCCTTGGAATGAGGTAGAGAACAGGCTGTCCTACAGCGCCGGATCAGAGTCTCTCAGGCTATCCTGCTGTCGTCCTTCGTTTGTGCCGCTTCTTCTGCTCTCTTTGGCGTCCTGCTGCTTCTACTCTGCCACTGCTCTGCTGCAGACCTTGTCCTTCTGTTCTGGCTGTGCTGCGTATTCGGCCTTGAGGCTTAAGTATATTATTATTGGTGGCGGCGCTCGCATCGTCTTACATGGAACGACGGTACATTCTCCAGCGGTTCCCCTGTATCATGTTAGCGTCGTTCCACATTAGGACTGGGGTCGCTCGTACTAGTATTTCCTTAGCGTTGTGTTATTTATTACGCCGTCAAACCAAGATTGCACTGGCCTTTGATGAGATTTATGTCTGCCAGACATCGCACCGGCACCAAGAGCCATGGTTATGCTGAGTATACCAGGCGAAACTTGGAGTGAATCCCAGACATCTAATGGAATGTCTCGAAGCCTCGAAGTCTCGATGTCGTCCGGGTTACTCGATGCGGAACAAGCCGTATCATCGTGTACTCCCGTACCTGGTATTTTACAGTAAAATACAGACGCTCAGGCAGGGCCGTAATTTTAATACCTTTTTCTTCTTCTTCAAAGTGTCTAAGGTAAACGTTTTGTTCCTGGAAGTTTCTAGCAAGGAGACATAATTAATTAAATATGTGGTGGCCCTTCTACGATGTCGGCGTCTGGCCCTTGAGGCTAATACATATGTCTATACTATAGATATTTTCTACGTAGCACACTCGAGCTGTCGCCGTAGACACAATACACTTCTGGGTACTGCAGGTGTAACGGGCAGTAATTACTCCGCTCGACAGCAAGGTCACAGCCACAATGCACGCCTTTTCCAAGAGAGATGCATAGCAAAACAAAGATAATATATATATGCAGGTGAGAGACGGAGGAGTATTCAGCGGGAGACAGTGCTGCGGGCGGGCTCTGTTGATCCATCCGCTCTGGCTGGAGGGAACGAGCGCCCAGGGCTTGCATACTGTGTGGAATCTGCAGTCTGCAGCCTTCAAGTTCGAAGTGATCCTGCGAGGAACCAGAAGGAAATCTGGTAGCTGCTAGCTCATGTATAGATATTTCATGGTTGGGCATGCACGCTGTGTAGATCTCCGCGCTCAGATAATAAGACAGAAATGCCAGAGATGACATCCAAGGACCTCGACTTGGTCCCTCGACGTATCCCGCCACAAGGCAACCAGGGTTTCCATCTGGACGGGAGCAGCATGGACGTCGTGTCTCGTTCCACAGACAGTTCATGTTCATGCAATATTGACACCTAACCCTTGGAGAGAATGAGTACGTACCCCATAGTCAAATATCCTCTTTGTTTCTTTTGATAAAGCCCAAAAAAAGAGCGACACCGGATAAACTGCAGCTCCATTTATCCGGTACATCCTGGGAAGTTACACCCGCGGGCTTGGCGTTGTGTGATTATGTCATCACATACGTCCACTGGTAGGAAGCGAACTTCCATCTCACTTTCTGCAATATTACGGGAGAAAATTCTGGATTCCAGTTCCATGTGTGTATACGGAAACGAACGTCTAGAAAACCAAGCAAGACAGGCTGGTGATATCTGAGTCCCTGGATTTGAACTATTTATACTTACGTTTTCGTGTTCGCAGGCCCACAGAACCGGAATAGACGAGCACAAAAGCCTAGGCACACACAACCATCCAGTCGTTTGTTTTGAACTCCGGATGTCAATGGCTGCACGGCCAACACGAGCACTTCCCGAGGTTTTGAGATGAGTTCCTACGGCTACTTCCCCACAATACCAATATTAGCTGTCCTCGCGTGGAGTCCGGGGGCGCAGTGGATCCTCCAGGCATTCCTTGGTCCTTTATCCATACTTCATATATATATATATATATGAGAGCTGGTGGACTCTTAACATGGGAGAGAGGAGGACGGGGAAATGAAAAAAGAAAACCGGAGGCCAATGACTGCTTCATTTTCCTAGTGTGGAGTGTACTCTCCATGTGGCAAGATGATAGCTTTGTTGGAGAATCGGACGTGAAGAAGACCAAGCATTCGGCGTTGGCTTGCCCCAACCAGAGTTACGGGATACGCTCATACATATCCCGAGTCATAATACAACATGTACTCCAACACAATCCTCGGGAAAGTACGCACGGCTCGGTTGAAGTCTCTCCCTCTGTAGGTTTGAACAGCTGCGGCTGTAGCTAAGTACGCCCAAAGTGGCCAATGCTGCAGAGTAACTGTTGGTACACCTCATAGCCTGTCCGTCCGCCTTTGCAGCTTTCAGCAGCTGTACCTTGACAATGTTGTCAATTGATAACTCTCTCCTCACGGATGAGGAGCTCACTCACACAGTGTTACCTCGGCATTTGGCCGGCCAAGGCCTATAAACCCGGGATATCTGTGTATTATAGATAGCTCTCGAGCTTTGACAGCGATCGATGGCGTGTTGATCCTGATAGCTGATAGAATATCCAAAAAGACTACTCTGTACTGATACATGGTCCTGGTATTTCACTGTATTACGAGTCGGGCGGTGTATTGATACGTGTCCGTGACACTTCCAGATACTCCACGGCTAGCTTTTTTTGATCTAGCGGCGGCATTGGTAGGCGGGAAGCTAGACTCTATTAGGAATGAGACTGATCATGTGTTGGCATCCAAAAGCGGACTAGCGGCGCGTATCGAACGAAGCAAAGGCGGAATTACGTCATCCGTCGACTTTAGCCAAAAAAACAACTTCAACGTCGGCTTTTCTTCTTGCTTTGGTATCACTTCTGCTTTCTTTTTTCGCCATTGTTCAGCCTGTGTGCTCTCCTATTCGATACAAAACAGCACATGCAGTACTTCATACAAGAGGCGTCCAAACGGAGATCATCAGGGACAGTCCGTGGTTCACCATTGCAAACCAGACAGTCTTTATAGTTCACACAGGAAGTACATAGTATGGCCCTGCCTATCAAAATGCAGGGAAAATCCACCCCAGCCAGCAGGGTCGGGAAGGTTCATGGTTAACCGTTTAAACCCAGCTTCTCGATAACTCTCTCCCGGCAACAAGGGCCTGCCCAGGGTAACTGTCCTCGGTACGCTTATGTATATAATATAAACCTATATTGCTACGGAAGAAGCCCAGCTTGTTGGGATAGATATGCAGCCATACAGGTTGCCAATACGAGAGTCGACGCCACCTCAATATCTCAGTGGCTAGTTGTGTGTACAGACGAAAAGACTAATCATTGAAATGCACGTCAGAACTTAGCTTGGGGTGTATAACCATCACAGGCAATGATAGTGTGTATACATAGTACGTGAGTCCGCTTTGGGGTCCCCGTACGCTTACATATTATCCCGCATCGAACACCGTTCTATTCCCGAGCTTCTGGGTTACAGGCTTATCTTTACATATGTACTCCGTACGTATGTGCAGAGGACAGGGTTACTGTTATCAACACGCGGAGATCATGTTCGAGCCCAGGGGGTAACGAAGACGGGGTCGGTCTTTCTCCGCAACCCCCCACACCCAGCCAGGCTCGAAAAACCCAAAATTCATCCTGCAAAAACATCAACGAATTGACTGTTGATGTCATGGTGGGCTATTATTACCGGACAGTCCACGATTAACGCCCATTCCCACCCATTTCATGCTGATAATTGAATGCTCACCAACACCGTAATCAAGGTCTGATCATGCCTGACATCTAGTATGAAAACTTCAAATTTAATAGCATAATTGGCAACAATTCATTAATACTTTTATACACAGCGTTTAAAAAACCACCTTTTAAGCCTTGGCTAATAGGGTATAAGAAAACATTCTGTCCGAGCCCAAGGCAACATCCATATTCACTTAAGATCCCCTGCCCGATCATGCGGAGTTAATCCCTTTCTCCGTATATTCACTTCAGCTATATCACGGAAGCGATCCAAAGAGAGTTGATATATATCGGCTGGGTTTCTTCCGGTTGGTAAATTAACTCCCAAAAATTGCTTGCGAGTTATCGGGATAGTTTGAGTGGTTGAGTTGGCGGGTACAGGGAAAATGGCCTACTTCTAGTTAGATGTTACTTAAAAAAAGGTATAGGTTGTATTAAATCATAGCACCTCAGTCTGCAATAGCCGCATCCCAGCGCTATCTCTTCCATAAACATCGATAGTTCCCCTCACCGTATTATTCGAAACTTTAGACCACTTAATTAAGAGGACGAGTTGTACTTCTAGAGAGCCGCCTTGTAGCCAGAGATCTTTGTCTCGACTAAGCTTAGCCCAGGACTCGGGCCAACCTGTTTCAATAACAATACAAGGCAAAGATTGGTTATTTGGGAGTATACAGGCATCGGGTTCTTTAGATGAATTAGTATAGGGTCCCCGAAACCCTTGAAACGCTATATAATAGTTAAAAATGTAAGTCCAAGGGAGATAGGAATGGGGCGTGGATCATATAATTATACTTGTGCTAACAAGAAACTGAACCGCGTCAAGTTCCTGTTGAGTTAGAAAGCCCGTTAAAACCATACGCGACATCTCCTTCACAATCCATGGCTGATGCGCATCATGAATTAAAGTGGGCATTATTCTGATATCAAGAGTCTGGGTGTAAGAGTTGTAATTAATCCTGTTATACGCATTAACAATTGATCATAACCGAGATTTCTAGAGAAATACCAACCGGGGACAGGCGTTTTCTATGTCTGCATCCTCGCCGAGAGAGTCTGTCACTTGCAGCCCACTCTCGGCAGAAATATTCTCAAAAGATAAATCAATAAATTCACTAGCTTCAAGGATTGCCTGACGGATGGTGTTGAATAGCTTCTGGGGAGTTGGCGTCGAAGGTAAAAGGGGTGCGTTGCTTCTGAGAAGGCGTGTTAGAGGGTACTCCCCAGGCTTTGATATGCTACCCATTTTCAGAGTGACATAAGAAAAGAAAGCCAGGGAGGGTGTAAAGGTGTACTTCTTGAGAAGCAAAATCGGGTTGATATCGAAACAAGCAAATGTGAGAGCTGACGAGCGCCAAGTGAGAATATGAGCTTACCTAATATATTACCATGCACCACTTATTGTAAACGCCGACGATACCTAATCAGTAGGCGGCGGCGTCATTGACTCCAAGCAATAGCACTGTCAGTGTTTCTCTTTACCTCCACGCCACGCTGAGTCTCCATTGCCTCAACGCATACATCAGCCGTCAGATTCGACGACGATTCGTCATCACTCATCTGGATAACAGCTTCAGGGGGAATTCAGTCTTCATGATCCCTGTGGCCAGGCTCGGCTTGAGGAATCTGATTTGGACTCAGCATAACCCTGGGATAATGGGCGAAGTGAGTAGTAGATTGCCATGGAGAGATTTTGATATGCTTTAATATTGCTATTGTCCCTTGAGAGTCTCCTGAAGGCGATGGAATAGTTAGCCTAACCAATAAAAAGTTAAAGAATCTAGCTTGCTTCTCGCAAGGGAAATGTCAGGCAATGAAAGATGGCACAAAGAGGGATGTAGGGCCTGGTGAATCATAGTTCAGATTGACCTGAAATGATAGAATATAAGCACTAGCTGAAGAAAGCCATAAATATATGTGATCATTTCTTCAGGTAGGTCACTCTACCTAATACAAAGAGTTTGGTAGTTGTGTTTTGCTAGTTTACTTGCCATTTGTTGGGATTTATTCTTTTATAGACCCATTGTAGGGTTCACTTACTATCAATCCTCGAGTATTTTGGGTTGGGAGATGCCTTGGACTCGCGTTATTGTGGCTTCAATGGTGCGAGTATTCTTTGACTAACGGCGGAGAAATCAATATTGAATCCCATAATTGCAAAGGATTGGGAGAATTGGTTATAAGTGGCTGTCAAAAACGGTTTCCTTAGATGAGTGTGTCAGCAACAACATATGATCCCGTAGGACCTGCCTTTATATTTGATATTGGACCTTCTATTTTTAACTGTTCCCCATTAATCATAGCTTGAATAAACGAAAGGCTAAAACTGCTGTCTGTAGGCTTTATAACTTTTTGTTGGCTTCGAATAATTATTTCACGGATCTTAAACACTAATAGTTTTGAAAACGCTACATATGGAAAAGTCAGTGGATTAGCGTAAAAACCTTACACAATGAGAAGGAAAAACTTACCTGAAACCATTACCTCCAGTAGCCATGATGGTACCCGGCATCTGCTCCTGCCAGTGTAATTCCTTTACCATCTCCATGTAATGAACAAATAACAGTTGTGACGGAACATCAGCCAGGCCGGCTTCTTCCCGGGACTCTTCATCGTCCAGCTCTACCGCAAGATCCCAAAGTGTAAGCGTGTTATCTGCAGAACTAACAGCAACGACACTGTCATCAGTTGGATGCCATTCGATACTTGTGATTGGCTCTGTGTGGAAATCGAACGAAGCGACTGCCTCTGGTTTGATCTGAGAAGAACCGCCATTTGAGGATTCGGGCTTCCATTGCCTTAAATCCCAAACACCCCACTGGCCATCATCGGCACCCGTAGCGAGGAGGTGGAATGTTTGTTTAGACCAACTCATGACGTTTATGTCTGTATTGGAAATTTTGACGTCGACCGCTGGTTTTCGAGACTTGGACCTAACATCCCAAACTTTAATGGTCCCATCGCTGCTTGCAGACGCGAATACATTCTTCTCATTGGGAGACCACTGGATTTCCTCAACCGATGATTTATGCCCAACAAATGGTCGGGAGTCAGTAACCCATCCGCCGCCTTCGGATCGAGTTGTTACGTATATTAGGCCGTCATTGTCACCTGTGAGAAGTTTCCCTAGCGGATAAAGCGGAGACCAATCAAGAGCATAGCCTTCTGATTTGTGCATCCGTAGTGTAGAGAGCGGCTTGGCTGCTGACGGTGGGATAATCAAGCCTGGGCTGTCAAAACTAGCAAGATGCTGCGATACATCGTGGATTACAACGTGTGTGTTCTCTAGCATGCATGCTGCAAGGGTCTGTGGTAGTTTTGTAGGGTCACCAGATGCATGTGGTGTTTGGTGTGACCGGATCCGATTTGTTGTAGAATTGAGAGGTATCGACTTGGACTCAAGGATAGGTTCTGAAGAGGAATCATCATCTGAATCTGATTCATCATCTGAGTCTTCGTTGTGTTCACGTTCCATTCTGCTCAGTCCACTCAATTTAAGGACCATAAGCTCATTTTCTTTCATTCTCCTCGAATCTGCCTGTGTGCCAGAAACCGCGTATACTGTGGCAGGGTACAATTTTCTATTATCTCCCAAGCTATCCCTCACAATATCGAATGATAGACATGGCCATGGTGTACTGAGTGTGTGAAGCATATCGTACGTAGATGGATCAGGCGACAGAGTCTCTCCTGGAGCTAATTTCGTTCTTCCAGGGATAAATGTCTGTTTGTCCACCTCCATTGCATCTATTCCAAAGCAAGAAACAAACCACAAGTTAGCATTTATTCTCTCCACTGCCCATAGAGGGGAATAACATAATAATTAAAATCAGATTGGTATGCACACCGCAGAACTCGACTCTAGGGCAACCACGTACCCCTCTGCTCTTCAGCTTCACGCTCTGCATCTGGGCGGCCGTCAACTCCAGCCTCTATTATATCATCTTCGCTCTCGAATTCATCTTCAAACTCATCCTCAAAGTCCCCTATCTCATCAGGTGGTGCGTCTTCCATGGGCCGGTCGCCAGCTTTCAGTGCCCCGCTAGGCTCATCAGCTTCTACACCGCGCTTCGGCATGGTGAAAGATAGTTTTCTCCGTTTAATTTAATAGAAGCAATGCAATTCAAATATATAGCACAAGTCGTAGCGAGAAGTTGCACTTGGCTGTGTTGGTTATCGATAAATACGGGAAAAAAAAATCGTTTTACTATCAAATCTTTTTTTTTCTCCCACATGTTTAGGCGGAAATGCGGGTCCGCGCTAGTCTCGTTTTAGGCCAATCCCAGCTTGCGTTTGTTGGTTTTCGCTTTCGATGAACTTCGCCTTTCTATGATTGACAGACGCCGGATCAAACGATTTTACGAAGAACAGCAAGGTTGCAGCAAGTGATTTTCTTTGCTCGGGAGACAGGCTAACTCGTTTCGACCTGAGACCCGGCTTTCAGTCTCTTGACAGCTTCTCGGCCGCACGGCTTTACCGCGGTTTCCTCGATTCCTACGCGCTTAAACCTTGAGCTGGATCAAGCTCCCCTGGTTAAGGGAAAAGGAGAAGTCTGGCGGTCTTTCTCTACGCCGGAGTGGCATTCATTGCACATAGGGGCTTACCCTTATACTTCCTGCATGCGCAGTTCTTTCATTAAACGCCGAAACCAACAGTATTTGCCGAAAACAGACAATCTCCTTAACACACGAGGGGCCTTGGGTCTATTTATGTCTCTCCTTTAACCTGGCAACTCTCGTTATACCACCTCTTGATACATTGTGAAGGTTGCTCTTGAAGCCGGGCGCAGGGATGGATACGTTAACGAAGGAGGTTGACAAGCTCCAGATGGAGGACGAACCCACCGTGACACAGTTCACAGAAACAACAACGAACGTTGAACAACTACCTCCCCCAGCTGAATCCGAACCTGTATCCATGCCGGAGTCTGTGTCTATACCAGAACCTGTATCTACGATAGAGCCTGCCCGAGAACCAGAGTCCACATCTGCCCCTGAGAGTTTGGTTCCACAAACACCAGAGCAAGACAACGAGGCTTCAAGTTATCAGCAGAACTATAACAACGGCTACAGCAACGGACAACAAACTCATCACTCGTCATTCTCTCCCGAATACGTTCAATCGACAACACAATCCCTACATGCACATGAAAGTGACCTTTCACCCGCATCAAGGCATAACTCTCCCACCATGTCTTATCAACAATATCAGCTACCTTCACAGCCCGCCTCTCGCCCTGGATCAGGGGTATCGAACGCCGGGGATAGATATGGCTACTCGCAACAATATCAAGATCAGAACCCGAGGCAACAGCAGCAGCAGCAACAACAACAACACCAGCAACAATCTGCAGCCCCAAACAAGAATAGTGTTGTGATTAAAGTTGGAATGGTTGGGGATGCTCAGATTGGTAAAACGAGTTTAATGGTCAAATATGTCGAGGGTAGCTGGGACGAAGATTATATTCAGACGTTAGGTTGGCGCCACTGTAATATATTCCAGCCTTGTGAGGCACTAATTACTAACAATACATCCAGGGGTCAATTTTATGGAAAAGACCATTTCAATCCGCAACACAGAAATCACGTTTTCAATCTGGGACTTGGGCGGGCAGCGAGAATTCGTTAATATGCTCCCTCTTGTCTGCAACGATGCCGTGGCTATCTTGTTTATGTTCGATCTCACCCGAAAAAGTACACTTAACTCTATTAAAGAGTGGTACCGACAGGGGCGCGGTTTCAATAAGACCGCCATACCTTTCCTCGTCGGAACCAAATATGACCATTTTGTCAACTTCCCCCGCGAAGACCAGGAGGAGATATCAATACAAGTAAGATCCTCATGTCTTTCCCTATTTGTTTGGCGGCACATATTCTAACTGGCTCTGTCAGGCAAAACGATTCGCCAAGGCAATGAGGGCGAGTTTAATATTTAGTAGCACCAGTCACAGTATCAACGTGCAAAAGGTAGGCAGGCTGTATCTAGCAATTGCTGATTCTGCTGCTAATTGTACTCTCGTTTAGATATTTAAAATCGTCCTTAGCAAGGCATTTGACCTTAAATGCACGATTCCCGAAATCGAGAATATTGGTGAACCCTTGCTACTGTACCAATCCGTCTGATTTGAAAGCAAGGTGATGATAGTGACGACTCTATATATCTCCATGATGTAACGGGCTAGCATCTATAACTGATGAAGAACTTGCTACAAATTGCCCGAGGCTGAACAGAGAATGGCCGTTTCGATAGCATCTGAGAGCCGCAAGCGGGAGTTGACGGAGCTGGAGATTTCTTCGTCGTATGCTGGGGGCGTTTGAACAGCTTTAATATCCGAGGTCGCTGTCGTTGTTCTTTTCTTGATGGTGTATTATCTCTTGGGCTATCGCTATTCCGGAAGTTGATCCCGGTTAGCTATAGCTGTTTTAGCGTAGTCTTAAATGATATATTTATATCTACCACCTTTTTTTTCCCCCCTTTGTTACCTCCATTCTGGCATCGTCACGGCCTTCCGCTTTTAGCCAGCAGAGCCGCTCTAATAACTGACCAATGATAAATGAATTTTCCGCTTATTCAAACCTTACTCAGGGTTACTATCTATATTATTGGCTGGAAATTGAGTAACATTCTGCTAGACCAATAAGAAACTTTTAAAGCGGGCCCCAGTTGCTTACTTAGCTTAAGGTTAAGTTTGGCGCGGGAAGCAACGAGCATGTGAAACACCAACGCTGACGCAGCGCAAATAACAGAACAGATTTCAAGGGAGTGAGATGCACGAAAGCGAACCCAACAGGAAAAGCCAGACATAGTGACTGGGGACCTGGGCACAGTGGGGGCCAAACGGTTTGTTATTTGACACTCGCAATGTTGTAATATACCCCCAAAACTTGCTTAATCCAACATAACAGGGAATAAGTCCGTTACTCCATATATATATATTGCGATGACTCGTTCGTCTCCAGCCTTCTTCGCCCGCTATACGTGCCACGACGACCGGTAACTCCTTATAATCAAGGAGCTCTAGGCAAATGATTCGAGGAAAGGAGGTTCTCCCTCCTCCCGTTGTCACCAGAACTGGGCAGAAAAAGCCTCCTCCACCTCCTCCATCCAAGGGAAGCAAAGCAATCTCAGCAGGCCCTCCCTTGCCACCGAGAAAGAACCCAGAAGTCTCTTCACCAGTTCCGCCAGCGCTACCTCCTCGAACACCGTCAGACTACAGCCGGACTTCTAGTGAGTTTACGCCCTCGAGCGCATCTGTATCTTCCAGTTCCTCGGGGCCAGAGACCAAACCTGATGTCTACCGCCTTTGTGCCCCAGCTTGGGGTCAGACTGAATTACCTTGCATCACACCGTGGAACAGAAATGCCAGAGATAAGGATACCAGCACCGAGAGGCAGAAGGAAGAGATACAGCGCAAAGCAGATTTCGATAGTCAAAATGCGAGCGGAAAGATAGCAGCATTACGGGATCGATTGGCTGGCCATAAAATCATTTCTCCTGCTACGGCACCGCCGCCAAAGGCTGCGAAACCGAAACTCCCTCCTCGCATGAATTCTACACCTATCCTCCAGGCATATCAACATCAGCCCCACCAGCACAACCAACCCCAGCTAGAGAGAGTCGAATCGGCGCCTCCTACACAGAGGAAACTGCCCCCTCCTCCGCCGCGAGGGGTCAACCTCGAAACAATCAAGCGCGGGTCATTTTCAACGCTGAATAAAAGCGCCAATGGCACAATGAAATGCAATACCAAACAACAATTGGAACCCTCAGTGGATGCTAAAATAATATCTCGTCTTCCTCCTCCTATACCTCTTGCATCCCGCCCTAAACTACCTCTAGTACCTACCAGCTCTAAGCCTCATGCCACTACAACGCTCTGTATTAATGCAGAGAACCTGGCGATTTCGTCAACTGTGTGCCTCAAGTGTCGCGATTTTTCCGCTCCTGATGCTCACGCCGCTAGGTTTCCTCGTCAATCCCTCCCATCGCACGATTTAGCCTGGTTATCATCTCAGCTCACCTCTCCGTTTCCGTCGCTCACAGATAAAGCACGCGTGATCTTTACGTGGCTCCATCACAACGTACGCTATGATGTCGAAAGCTTCTTTCAAGGCAGAAACATGCCACAATCGCCAGAATATGTATTTACCCACGGCCTTGCCGTCTGTGCCGGATTTGCATCCCTATTCGAAATCTTAGCAAAAAATGCCGGCCTAGAGGCTAAGGTGCTGAGCGGCCACGGCTCAGGCTTTGGTCACAAACCGCTTGCCCCTGGAGCGCCATTACCTCCGTATGAGGGTAACCATGCATGGAATGTAGTGCGCATTGACAATGGACAATGGAAGCTGATTGATAGCTGCTGGGGTGCTGGCCACATAAAGGGCAGAAACCTACCCTATGTCCAAGAATTTTCACCCAAACACTTTACCATGTCGAACGACGAGTTCGGCCTTGACCATTATCCTAACAATAAGTCCGACTTTTACCGTGAAGACGGACGCACCGATATCACATGGGAAGAGTATATCGGAGGCGGCCTCAGAGCTCAATTGAACATACCTTCTGATCCACCCACTCTTTTCACAGCAGCTACCGAAAACCATGGTATTGGGGAGTCTACCCTCCAGCCAAGGCTAAAGCCCATCTCCATCAGGGAGGTTTCTGGGCGCCCTGTGCACTTCCAATTCGCACTCATTTGCGAGCATTGGTCTATCATCAAACATGGCAATAAGTGTGCGGCGGCTTTCTTCATACTAGGTACACATGGGCTCGATGGCAGAGAGGACAAGTTCGTCCCATTCAACCATGTTCGGGGTACTAACCCGGGTGGAGGTGGTGACTACTGGTATCTGGATATCCCTGATGGTAGGACCTTAGGTTGCGCTGGTCAGAAACTGATGGTATACGAATTAACTAGCTTCGGAAACCGGTCCAATGTGCGCGGTATGACGATGGGAGAATATGAGCAAGGAGTCGGTAGAGTCGCGATGGGCTTCAATGGAGTTGCTGAATGGAGTCTTGTTTAGTAACTCCCTTATTATTCTTATCATTTCCCTTTTCTTTTGACTATGACTAGCCAGTTCGATATTTTATGTCTGTTTTTCTAGCAAGGGTAGTGCTCGAGACAGCGCCTAATGTATATACAACTTACGGCAAATATAGAGAGCAATATTAAATGACAATCTTTTGGCTCTTAGGCAAGTGTTTTATTGTATAATAATATGGTCTACAATTATATCCTGATCAGCCTCTAGACTTAAGGATAACGAACATCGAACGCTGCTATTAGATGGCAAATGCCTATCGCCTATCGATTACCATTCAATATATAACTAGTAACTCCTTTAACGCCGTACCTATCAGGCCTCCTAGGTCCCGTTGACTTTCATATTACCAGAACTAAAATAACATCTAGCTACAACTCGCTAGAACTTTCTGCCATGCACTCGGCCTTCCCGATATTCCGGCAAAACTTTCGACAAGAACCAAAAGATGGACCAGAAATACTATGTATGTGAGGGGGCATGGATGGAGCTGTTACATCCCAGGGTGTCAGTGGCATGCTGGTGGGAGAAGCTTTGCCACTGTGCAAGCTACGAATAGGAGCTTTTCTCCTCTCTAGTTTCCGGCGGAAAGGACAATGGTTCTTAGTGGTTGTGCATAGGCGGGTACTGGTACTTCTTTTCACGCGGCATTACGGCGGTAAAAAGACGTACCTGTACCTCAAAGTACAGACAAGCAATTGTGGATGTTTCGTTGCAAAAGCTCTCGGCAAAGAATGTCGATCCTGTCCTATGCACATACATCACTTTCTTTGCTTCTTTTCCTGCCGCGAATGTCAACGGTCAAAGGGAGATGAGAGAACCAGCAGTGTGGATGTAGTCGCTGACGCTGGCTGTTGTTCTGGTGGTAGCTGGCTTGACCACTGGAAATGCGCGGAACCAAAATATCACAGTGCCCTCGCTGCGGTGGCACATGAGCACGCGACACAACCTGTCAAGTTCCTCGTACAACCCATGATACAGCCTTTACTTCTGTGTGATAGAGGAAGCACTTGCGGGGGGGCCGCCGACAGCAAGGGTCTGCGGGGGAGCCACGCCGTATAGTAGGGGGAAAGTAACTCTGAGGGTCCATCGTCATTGATCCTGCGTTATACTAGTCGAGAAGTAGGACCGCTACCATGGTAGCTTCCATTCCCCGCAGCTGTCTATATAATAGTCTCCAGTCGTTTCCTATGCGGCTTCTTTTCCTTTTTTCCTTTTTTCTTCTTCCCTCTCTCTTCCTGTATTAATATACATATGTTAGCCTATGTTGCGCCTCCAGGGAGGAAGTCCTTTGCCTTCTTAATAATAATAAAAATAACCCACCTGAGAAGATAACGCAGGTGTTTCTAACAATGTTTAATACTGGGAACATCTATGTTATTGCGGCCGTCTCCGTCATCGGTGGCGGCCTCTTCGGTTTTGACATCTCGTCGATGTCTGCCATTCTCGGCACCGATCAGTACAAGTGCTACTTCAACCAGTATGGCCCCGGCCAGTGTGGTGGCCCTAAGCCTGCTGTGCAGGGCGGCATCACTGCTTCCATGGCTGGCGGATCCTGGCTTGGAGCGTTGATATCAGGCTTCGTCTCGGATTTCCTTGGCCGAAAGAAGGCCATCATGGTTGGAGCGATAATCTGGTAAGTCAACACGCCGGCTTAAGGTGATTCTCTCATTAACAGTAGTAACCACTAGGATTATCGGCTCCGTAATCACTTGTGCGGCTCAGAATATCGCTATGCTGATTGTTGGCCGAATCATTAACGGGTTGAGTGTCGGTATCTGCTCTGCACAGGTACCTGTCTATATCTCAGAAGTTGCACCTCCTACCAAGCGTGGCCGTCTTGTCGGATGCCAACAGTGGGCAATCACCTGGGGCATTCTCATCATGTTCTAGTAAGTTCCAACCCCCCCTTTTTGTTCAAATGTGTGAAAAGGTTGCTCACCAAGCAATAAAGCATATCGTATGGATGCAGCTTTATCAAGGGCCCCGCTGCATTCCGTGTCCCGTGGGGTTTGCAGGCCATCCCGGCCGTCCTTTTATTTTTCGGTATGATGCCGCTTCCCGAGTCACCGCGATGGCTGGCTCGTAATGACCGCTGGGATGAGTGCCATCAGGTTCTTACCCTAGTCCATGGTCATGGTAACCCAAACTCGCCATTCGTACTCCGTGAGCTCCAGGAGATCAGGGATATCTGCGAATTTGAAAGGGCAAATGCCGATGTCTCCTACCTTGAGCTCTTCAAGCCAAACATGATCAACCGCACCCATATCGGCGTCTTTACCCAGATCTGGAGTCAGTTGACTGGCATGAACGTCATGATGTACTACATCACGTAAGTCCACTTGAGAGTTCTGCCCCTTTGCTTTGAGGTGTTAGTTTCCCGTCTGACAGCTGGTAGATATGTATTTGGAATGGCCGGTTTGACCGGCAACACCCTCTTGATTTCCAGTAGTATTCAATACGTCATCAACGTTGCCATGACAGTTCCAGCGCTACTCTGGATCGACCGCTGGGGTCGACGTCTCCCTCTCCTTGTCGGAGCCTTCCTCATGATGACCTTCCTGTTTGTCAATGCTGGCCTGCTGGCCGGCCGTGGTCATGCTGCTCCACCAGGCGGCCTCAACGGCGTCGAAGCCGAATCCTGGGAGATCACCGGCGCCCCAAGCAAGGCTGTCATTGCATGTTCCTACCTTTTCGTTGCATCGTTTGCTCCCACCTGGGGGCCCGTTTCCTGGATATACCCTCCCGAGCTGTTCCCCCTTCGAGTCCGTGAAAGGCCGTGCTCTCGCACTCAGCGAACTGGCCTTTAACTTTGCACTTGGCTACTTTGTGCCTCCAGCTTTTGTCAGCATCCAGTGGAAGACGTATGTGCTCTTTGCCGTCTTCTGCGCCGCCATGTTCATCCATGTCTTCTTCATGTTCCCTGACACCGCAGGCAAGACGCTGGAGGAGGTAGAACAGATGTTCACTGATCCCAAGGGACCCAAGTATATCGGTACTCCAGCCTGGAAGACAAAGAGCAGCTTCAACCGTGCCACTCAGATTGAGGAGACTGGGACTGCTCACACAGACAAGCTGGAACCCAGCCATGTGTAATCTGGCGGCATGTTCCTAACAAGTAACTAGCCCAGTAGTGAAGTGGTAATTTGATGAAACGGTGAGCGAAACTAGGATTCGTTCAAGGTTATGTATATACGAATAATACTTGGGTTGAATGAATTGAGTTGGCACACCATCTCTAGCTCCGTAATACGGCTGACATCAAGCCCAACATGTCTTCATCTATGAAACTCGAAATCTCGTCCTTTTTCTACTTTTGATATTTAAACGTCAAAATTAAGCTTCTTATGTAAGACAATGACTAAGCGCGCCTTTAGCGACAGAAAAAAAAAAAAGATGAAGAAATTTTGACTTGTAGAACTTCGTCTCGATGGATTCGATGACCGTTTCCGTTAGTTATTCTAGAGTCCTTACCGCTGGCTAGGCGAGGGGAAACCCTTACGAGAGTTCCCGCGGTGGTCTATATCAGATCGAACTATTGATCTGTGAAGGAAGTAGGAAAATAAAAGCAGACAAGCAGCTTTGTGTAGTTCTGCAGTGTTAACATATTCAATATCGTAATTATGTCATAGCCAGTTATTCTGCATCCTCTTCTTCGTCTTCCCTGCCATGTAGCCTTACGATGTATGAAGGAATGTCGGAGTTGTATGAGGTATACTAGAAAGTTAAAAGGCACACGCGACAAGAAGTTTTCATCCTTCGAACCGTGGAAAGGCTCCGGTATGAAAAAGAAAAATAGACATGGCAGATATAAAATATAAAACAGAATAAAATAAAAAACGATAAATCCAATAGACGCTGTGGTCGAAGCTGGCGCTGAGGATCGACGGCTTCTTCTCCCTATTTTATCGTCCTTCCGCGGGCTTCCTCGAGAGAGAAAAAACTTCTCCACCGTTCACTCGCAAGACGACCAAGGGAGTCCCTTCATCACACAGGCACACCATGAAGGACGACTCGAAGATGCCGCTCATGGCTGGTGGTAATGCAGAGTCCCCCCAGCATAAGGTAAGCTGGCTTGTCTTCTGCGCAGTCCCCCCCCCCTTTTTTTGGTTCGAGATGATGAGGATCTCTGATATTTTCTTTGCGCTCCCCCGTAGATGCGACACCAAAACGGCCTCTCGAGCAAGCCTCACTCTAAACGAAGAAGAGCAAGGTCCTGGCTTCGTCGTGTCAAAGATATCTGCTTAAAATACACCTGGGTCTTACCTCTCGCCCTTCTGACGGCCCTCCTCGCCGCATACGCCGTCAACCCTTCAGAGTCCAACCCGATACACCATGGCATATTCCTCTCCTATCCATTGCCTCCGGAGACACCGGGTGGACCAGTGCTCTACGGCAAAGGAAAGCTTGACATCGCTTTCGTGGCCTTCTACACCATTGCGCTCTCTTTTACTCGTGAATTTCTGATGCAGTGCGTTATTCGGCCGTGGGCTCTCTACGCCGGCATCAAGGGCCGCTCGAAGATCACCCGGTTCATGGAACAGGTGTATACGGCAATGTACTTTAGTGTGTTCGGACCGTTTGGTCTGTATGTGATGAAGCAGACGAATATCTGGTATTTCAACACCACCGCCATGTTCGAGAATTTCCCGCACAAGGCCCATACTGCGGACTTCAAGGCGTATTACCTTCTGGAAGCCGCATATTGGGCACAACAGGGCATCGTGCTGTTGTTGCAGCTTGAGAAGCCCAGGAGAGACTTTAAGGAGTTGGTCGGACACCATATAATTACCCTTGCGCTCATTGCGTTGAGCTACCGATTCCACTTTACTTATATCGGTCTCGCCGTATACATCACCCACGACATCTCTGACTTCTTCCTTGCTGTGAGTGTTTTTTCTGCATAATCAGCATTGACCCTGTTTATCTCTTCTTTTACTAATGGTCTTTTCCAGACGTCAAAAACACTTAATTATCTTGACTCACCGATAATCACCCCGTTCTTTGCCCTCTTCGTTGCCGTCTGGGTCTACATGAGGCATTACCTCAACCTCCACATCCTCTGGGCCGTTCTGACCGAGTTCCGGACCGTCGGGCCTTTCGAAGTCGACTGGGAGGCCGAACAGTACAAATTCTGGGTCAGTCAATATATCACGTTCGCCCTCCTGGGTTCTCTCCAGGCCATCAACCTGTTCTGGCTCTACCTGATCATTCGCATTGCCAAAACCTACGTCTTCAGCAACGCGTTACAGGATGAACGAAGTGACAACGAAGAAGAGGATGAGATCGAAGAATCGTCCCCAGCCATCGGGGATGGAAATGGAGTCCCTATACCAACCCTGCTTGTCAACGGCCATGCTAGCAAGGAAAATACAGATCTAATTGGAAATGGATCATCTACGGGACTGACTAACGGAAATTCAAACGGTGCTGCCACGAAACGCAAATGAATGAGCTACTATTATACATATGAGAACTTACCGGATGACCGGTATGCGCTTCCTTTTTGTCCCCCTTCTTATACCCTTGAATTGCATGGCCTCGGTAGGCCAGGGTTCTTCGTCATACATCCCTCTAATTATGTTTTTTTTATCCCCCCGCCGCCCTTTTTTCTTCCAATTTTGTTATATTCCCTTTGTCCGTGGGCATAGAAGCCCATGATATATATATGGGGGCATGGGCTCAGTGTCTCGTCTACGAGACCGGCCATAGCATCGGCGTACGGTTAGATGGTTTTTTCCCTTACATATACTATCTTTCTCTTTATGGCTACGGCTTAAACACCCGTATCGGCCATCAAAACCCTCACCACAAGGCAAAAATATAAAGTATACGTTCATACCCTGCGCCTTGACGACGATATTTAACGGTGGGGGGACGTTGGGCTTTACGTCTATACGATGAATTCCTATTGTTCTATTTTCTTGCTCACATATACTTGAACATGCCCCGTTGCAACGTGGTAGTGATTATTATCATTACCCTATGTCCTTTAAATAATGTAATACATGTCTAGACTGAATGAAAGAGAAATGATATAAAAATGGATAATTGGAACACATCTATTCTAATGACCTAAAAATGAAAACTGGGTGAGCGATAAGGAAGTAGGGGTTCTGTACATGCTCTTTGTATGGGTTTTATGATCATGTCATTCACTTATATTACAGCACAATGGTAGTAAAATTGGAGGAACTGTTATAGAGAATGGACATATGAAGGGGGGCTGTTGTCTCTTCCCTATCTGGTTGGTATGCGCATCCCAATATAGTAGCTCACAAGTAGGCCTAGCTAGATTTGGTGGCTGGCTCCTCGGATGGGGCCTTTGGGTTAGGAGTCTTGTCCTCTTCAGGTTCCTCCTTCACTTCCTGGGCCTGGTGGCAGTGTCAGTCGTGAATCCCACTTGCGTAACAGAAGGATAAGAAAATGGACTCACCTTTGGTTTTTCCTCTTCCTCGGTCTTCTCAGCAGGGGATTCAGCGGCCTTTTCTTCTTCCTTAGGCTTCTCCTCAGCTTCAGTGGCCTTTGGTGCTTCTTCAGACTTTGGCTCCTCCTCGACCTTGGACTCTTTGGTCTCGGGCTCTTCGGGCTCAGGCTTTGGCTCAGCAGCTGGCTCTGGCTTGGCCTCTTCCTTGACTGGCTCGCTGACGACCTCCTTCACCTTCTCAACTGCGTGTTCAACGTGTGCGTGGGCATCGTGGCCGGACTTCCCAGCGGGGCCTGACTGATAGAGGTAGTATGCGGCCGGGAGAGTGAATGCAACGGAACCAAGCAACCTACAGTAGTCAGACAGAGCAATTGAGTTAGCCAATATCCGCATACCCCCAGGAGCAATGAAAAATCCATGTCTACAGGACTGCCACAGGTACAACCGATAGATGGGGTGATCGGATAGACTCCAGCTAAGTCTTCACACATGCAAGAGAGGGGCCGGAACTTACCAAGGAATATCACTTCCAGCTTCGTGAGAGCCATGTCCGGCGTGGTCGGCATAGCCTCTTCGAGAAACTCGCTGCCATGCTCGAGCAGTCGGCACTCTGGGAGCCGAGTACCGTCTCGACTGAGCCCAGAGTGACCGGAGGGCGGGTGATCGTGAGAGAACCATTGTGTACGTCGTCAATTGCTGGGATCGAGCGCAATTGGGCTGGAAATCGGACGCCTCGGAGGGTGTAGAGAGTGCAAGTTGATGGACTGGAGATGCAAAGACAAGACTGA